>NC_090992.1:25916750-26221833 GCF_041146395.1 Eulemur rufifrons
TTTTTCTATATAGATTTTTAGTTGTCCATATAATGTCTTTCTATTTTTAGTAGAGACGGGGTCTCGCTCAGGCTGGTCTCGAACTCCTGACCTTGAGCAATCCACCCGCCTCGGCCTCCCAGAGTGCTAGGATTACAGGCGTGAGCCACCGCGCCCGGCCTAACACCTCTCTTAACATTTGGTAGTCTGGTTTTTGACAGAGGGAGGGAGCAGGTTCAGAGGTCTGGGCAGGCAGCAGCTGGAATTATGTTACTTGGCTTTATTTTTATTGAATTTTATTATTCTAGTTGCATTCTCATCATGGCAAGAGATAATGATTTTGTCTTTAGGGAAGTTGATAACTAATTTCCTTTTAAAATAAGTTTCAGTTAAAAAGTTGATTTAAATAAAAAGATTATATAAATAACAGAACCAGTGGTCTGCAGCTAGGGCACAAGTTGTGACAACGAAGCATCAATGCCAAAGCTTCGGCAAGTCTTGTCCAAGAAGGCTGCTTCCAGATCAGGGGCTTCTCCACTCCGGCTGCACATTAGAATGAAGTGTGGAGTTTTTAAAATACCTGGGTCCACTCCCAAAGATTCTGTTTTCCCTGGAGTGGGATAAGACTCAGAAATCAGAATTTTGGGGGGAAGCTTTCCAAGGGAGTTTAATGAGCAGCCGCAGTGGAGACCCCAGTGCTGCCTCCCTGGCGTTTGGAGAAGTCCCCTGTAGACGACTTCTCAGCAGAACAAACTGCATTCTGACCGCCAAGCCCTCGGATCCCAGGCACTGTGTCCATTATGGTCCCCTCACAGGAAAGTTATCGGTACAGAATTACACAACCAAGGCTCTGATTTCTTGGCAGTTACTGGCAAGACTAACAAAATCAGCACGGACTGGGCTGGATTTGGACAAAGGTGACCGATGGCCCCTGTCTCAAAGTGAGTGGTGGTATCTTGAGGATTTTAGAAGACAAGCCAGGTACATTTCTGCTTATCAGCTAAGGCTGAACTGAAACGTCCCTCCCCTCATTCCTAGTCGCTGAGCCCTGTGTTAGGTGCTGAGGATACGATAATGACCCTCACCAGGGAAACCTTTCCTGTCACCCCCTCCTCTCTGTTTCTGTAGATCAGTTCTCATTTTACGCTGTTTTTCACTCTATTCCTATATCTCTAGGCTGGTGGTCTCCAAACTTCTTTGATCATAAACTTTCATGCGTAAAATTTTGAGCAAACACCTGAACTGACACATTTTATCAACTCTTCATAGCTGTCATTGTCAAATGGTGTGTTAATGAACAGTAAGGCTTAATTTCTTTCTTTTCTTTTTTTTCCCCTGGTAAATAAAGAGTTAAAAGCTCTGAGATCATCTTGCCCAGCCCTGAAGGGCTAACCCCTGATGCCAACAACTGAGGGCAGAGGTGGTGAGCTGTGACGTCAGGGATAGGACGCATGGCCAGATCTCAGAGCTGGGCTCTCACATCTGCGGAACCAATGACTCTTACCTCTCAGACCATTGTGCCAGGTCTTGACATGTGGATGACCCCACAGCATGTTCGTTTTTCAGATTAGGCCATGTCTGCAACTAGTAAATATACTTAAAAATTCGTAAAGTCATGCAAAGAATGGATGTTACTGGGAGTCAAGATGCCTCCACTCCACAGATTGTGGCTCATTTTCAATCAAGAACACAATCTGGCTCCGGTCTGGGCTGGAAGAGACAAAAGGCCGAGGGGCACTGCCTGGGGGTGTGTGGGTGAAGGGACAGGACATGCTTCGTGGGCGGCTGGAGGAGCCTTTTCCCAGAGTGATGGGCAAAATAATCCCGATCAAGTACAGGTGGGGATATGGAGTGAGGGTCTGAGAAGGGTGGTAAAAAGCTTCAGCTTTTTACTTCCCATGCATCTGGGTTGTGTACATTTAAGTATGCAAGTATTTCCTTTTAAGGAAAAGAGTAACAAATGTTTATTGCAATAAATTCCATCAGTAATTTAGCGTGTAAAGTAAAAAGTGAAAGCCCTCTCTTCCCTGCCCCTGTCTCCATCACACCCTGTAGAGGTAACCACTCTTCTTAGCTTGATATTACTTTTATAACTCAACTAACAACTTAAAAAATTTTAGATAAGAAAAATTAACATGCTGGGACAAAACATCTGGAAGAATATCCTTTGGAATGTGAACAGTGTACCTTAGTGTGACACTGTGGTTTTGCTTTCTTCTTTCTGCTTCTCTGGGTTTTCTATCAATGAATTTATTTCAATTATGTAATAAGAAAAAC
Organism: Eulemur rufifrons; assembly: GCF_041146395.1. Taxonomy (NCBI): domain Eukaryota; kingdom Metazoa; phylum Chordata; class Mammalia; order Primates; family Lemuridae; genus Eulemur; species Eulemur rufifrons. Next base: position 25,919,007 of record NC_090992.1, read on the forward strand.
AATTAGAGGGAAGGGACTATAAAGTTGGAAGTAGGAGACAGAGGGTCAGATGTGGGGCTGGAACCATTAAAAAACAACAATGTAAATAAAAAACGATCTGTGAAGCTCAGCTGAGCATCTCTCTGCACCTCAGTGTGCTGACCTGAAGACACTCTGGACTCTGAGTCACATCTGGTTCTCGTCCCAACTCCTGCACTAGCTGTAACCCTGGGAAAATCAGCTCCCTCTGGGGGCCTCAGCCTTCCCGTTTACAAAATGTGGGGTCGTACTAGATCAGTGGTTCTCAACGGGGGGAGGTTTTATCCTCCAAAGGAATAGCAGGCACTAGCTGGAGACATTTTCGGTTGTTGCAACAAAAGAGGGTGCTACTGGTACACAGTCCAGAAATGCTGTTCAACATCCTACAAGGCACGGAACAACCTCCCACAACAAATGTTTATCTGGTCCCATAGGTCAGTGGCGCCGAGGTTGGGAAACTGGCCCTAGGTAGTCTCTGAGGGCTTTCCCAGATCTGACCAGCATTCAAATCTGAAACGCTCTCAAATGACTAGAGTGTTTCTGTGGCCCGCTCTACTGTAAGGAGGAGAGAAGAAATAAACAACAGGGACAAAGGCAGAGGACACTCTCCAGTCCTGGGAGGGAGGCCCTGCCGTGACAGGCAGACAGAACGGCTGTCTCCTTCCCAGGGATGCAGGCCCTCTCTCGCTCACACGCACGAGCAGGGCCCTCTCCTGGTGTCTGCTGGCATAACCAACACGGCCTGAGGTCTAGAAAACCATACACCATTTGAACAAAAACTTGGTGATTCCTATTTTCCTAATGACCACATTATGATTTCTGAGGGTGGGAGACACGAGAGGAAACACTAGATAACAGAATTTCCTTCCAAAACATAAGAGACACACACACATATATACTTAAACGCTGATTCATTTCAGATTAGATTCAACAAATATTAAGAGCCTGATATGATCAGACCATTTACAGACACTTAATTAACAACAGCCATAGCACTGCCACGACAGATCAGGGCAAGGAGGCCTTTTCAATAGGTAGTGCTGGGAGAATGTGGAAAGAAATGAGATTGCATTTCTACACCCCATTGAATAAACACAAAGATCAATTCCAGGTGAGTAATAGACTTAAAGTGTTATTTAGCCTTGAGAGGCTAAACTCTACAACTTTTAGAAGATAACATATCTCATGACTACTCATATCTTCACAACTATAGATTTTCCAAATAAAAGTCCAAGAGCACCCATCATAAAGGAAAAAATGATAACTACATTAAACCTTAACTTCTCATCAAAAGATAAACCGCAGTAATGTATCTGTAATATATATATATCCATAATACATAATGCCTAAAATCAGCAAGAAAAATACAATTTAAGAAACAGGCGAAAATGTGAACCACACTTCACTAAAGAGGAGGAGCAAAGGGCCAGTAACACGTGGAAAAAGGCTCAGCATCATTAGTCATCAGGGAAGTCGAAGCCATAATCCACCAGAATTGCTATGCTTATAAAGATGGACAAATTCAGCTGTTCATGAGGGTATGAAGAAATTAAAACTCTCACCCATTGCCGAATGGGAGAGTAAATTGGCACAATTTGTAAAACTGCTTGCAAACCTACTGAAGCTAAACTACTAGGTTTAGCATGTCAGGTCAACTATTTTTACCTAATAAAAAGGGGACATGTCCACCAAAAGACATGTACACGAATATTCATGACATTTTTATTCCTAATAGCGTCAAACTGACAACCACCCAAGTGTCCACTCACAGTAAAACGGAGGATTCAGTTAGTCTATTCATGCACCGAGAATGCTACACCGTAACACAGACAAACCTCACAGACATAATGTTGGATGACAGAGGTCAGACAGGAAATGGAAAACATACTGGATAAATCCACTTATATGAAGTTCAAGGGCAAACAAAACTAATCTCTGGGAATAGCCGTACACTTGGGATTTATGCATTGGACTGCACGTATATTTTAATTAAAACCACCAGAACACTCTACAAAAAAACAAAAACCAGAAAAACTACCCCACAGGTACATGGGTTTCTGTACCAATACTGAACGCTGAATTTTGAGAAACATTCATAAGCACTCAACTTAATGAAGAAAATATACTTTTGTCCAAGTGATCAAACTTTTCAATTTATATTCCCTCTACTTACATATTAATGATATATTAACAATCTGTCTGTCAAAAGAAAAAGGCAAGCCACAGAATGAGAGGTTTTGTAGCACATATACTGATATGGAAACCACAACCAGAACTCTGCAAATCTATTAGAAAAAGAGACAAAAAATGAAAAAGAAAAAAATGGGCAGAAGGCTTCTCACTTTCCCCTTTGCAACTGCCAGCATCGTGCTGGCTTTTCTTTTCTTTTTTTTTTTTTTGAGACAGAGTCTCACTCTGTTGCCCAGGCAAGAGTGAGTGCCGTGGCGTCAGCCTAGCTCACAGCAACCTCAAACTCCTGAGCTCAAGCGATCCTCCTGTCTCAGCCTCCCGAGTAGCTGGGACTACAGGCATGCGCCACCATGCCCGGCTAATTTTTTCTATATATATTTTTAGCTGTCCATATAATTTCTTTCTATTTTTAGTAGAGGTGGGGTCTCGCTCTTGCTGAGGCTGGTCTCGAACTCCTGAGCTCAAACGATCCGCCCACCTCGGCCTCCCAGAGTGCTAGGATTACAGGCGTGAGCCACCGCGCCCGGCCACGTGCTGGCTTTTCTAAACTGCTTCGTACACTTTTTTTTTCTAGATTTTTTTCAATGTGGTGTTATTTTGTGGATTTTATTTATTTGTTTACATGTATGGCATCATAATGTATGTCTTGTCCTAGAACTTGCTTTTTTATGCTCAATATTATGTCTTTCACCAAATGTTATGTTGCTATGTGCAAAGCTACTTTATCACTGTATTCTTTTTAACTGCTTCAGAGCCTTCCATAAGAACGAATGTTCCATGGTTTACAGCCCTTCCTCTGTGGATGGCCATTAGGCATCTTTCTTCCCTTTTCTTATGCCATGTTAAGAGCAATTGGTATGTCACTTAAATACTTATTTATTTTCAGCTTCCTAAACTAAAAAACTCCAGAAAGTTCATGCCTCATTTTAATCTCAGAAAGCGTGGTCTTGGCTTGGAGATCTCCCTGGTCATTTGAATACAGAGCGGAGAGCACACTTTGGCCATCTCTGATCCTGCTCTGTGTGCCCCCCCCTGCCCCCCAAGGACTGGATCAATATTGGAAACCTATGTTCAGTTCTGCCACCTCTGCTGCTGTGCCTTGTGTGACCTCAGGTGAGCTGCTCTTCTCTCTGGTTTTCTATTTCTTCACGTATGAATAGAGGGCGTTGGAGTATACATGCTCTAGAGCAGCGGTCCCCAACCTTTTTGGCACCAGGGACCTATTTCATGGAAGACAATTTTCCCATGGACATGGGTGGGAGATGGTGGAGGTCTGCAGCCCAGGGGTTGGGGACCACAGCTGTAGGGGATCTCTCTCAGCTCTGAGGGCCTTTGATCCTGAGTGTCCTATAGTTCTCAGTGTATATGCAAGCGGCCACTCAGACAGGAGTGCCTGAGAAAAGTTTTTCCTTCCCTTGCAGCCCTCAGCAACAGCCTGCCTCCCGGAGTCTGCACAGGGGAAGCTGAATGATGCTCCGAGTCCCAGCTCCGCATGAAAGAAAGACACGCAGGAGCTGAGCCTTCAGGGACCTGCCCTCCCCACCTCCACCAGCTCCTGGTGCCCCTGAAGCCATGAGCAGTTGTTCCCACTTATCCCTGTGACGTCTGAAGGCTAAGTTGCTATAGCAACCCAGGCCCACTGAACTGCGTTAAAAACCTGTTATCATAAAGGGAACAATTAGCTGTCTCGAGAGTCCATTTAAAGGGGTAACAGAGACGCAATTATTCCTTACAGAGGAACAGCAAACAGTCCCCGTTTCAAAGCCTCTCTGGCAGGGAAGGGTCTGAGAGAGCAGCTGATCAAAGTCCCCTGTTTTAGAGATGAGGACACTGACGGGTGGAATGAGCTGGCTCACCCAAGGTTGACCAGACAATTAGAGGCAAAGAATCCTTTCTGGCTCTGACTGGGGAGCTCTTTCTATCTATTATTGCCACCTTCTCATCTCTCTCCCATCATTCCATCCCCTTCCTGCCCCTTCCCCTCTATTCTCCACGTACCTATTGCCTCCAAAGATGGTCCCCAGACTGCAAATAGCCTTGTTCTCTACGTGCTTTCCAGTGGGTTCTCTCAACAGCCCACAGTCACAGCTCCCAGGGCGTCCTGTGGTGGCCCTCGAAGCTCCATGCCCTGCCACCTGGCCGCCTCCCACCACGGCTCCAGCTGTCTCTCCTTCCCTGTCGCACCAACTCACTCTGCGGTTCTTTCTGTTCCTTAAAGACGTCAAGCTCTGTCCCCTCCAGAAACAGCACGTCCCTCCCTGACACGGCCACCCTCCCCCCATCCCACTACCCTGTTGCTGCCTTCCTGCCTCACATCCCATCTGCAGTCACACCTGGCTGTGCGCAACTCCACTTGCCTCCCTCTCCGGGATAAAAAGCGTAAATGCTTTGTCTCTTTTATTCACGGCCATTTATCCACAACCCAGAACGGCACCTGGGGCCGCTGAGGGATGGATGGATGGTTGGGCACTGGGAGAGATTCCCACTGTGTCCCGGGAGTTATGCGTCCCCAGAGTGACAGCTTCTCTGTTTCCTGCTGCAGCTCCAGGCGGGACCAGTTACCCCCCGTATGGTACAGGTGGGACTGGGCCCGCCAGGTGCCGCATGTGGAGAACAGAGTCCCGGGAGTGCATCGGGGAAGGAGGTGCAGGACACAGCCCCTGAGGGGAAGCCACCAGGGCTGGTGCGCACAGACAAACGGTCCCGCAGGAAGAGTGGGCTGGCTCTGTGTGGTCCCGAGGTGTGGACGTGCGGCGGGTGTGCTTTTGCTCACTATGACAACTACGACCAACTGCTCAGTTCTTAGTGCATGCGCTTTACACGCGTTCTCTTCCGACTTCAGACTACCCTGAAGGGAGAAACCACGGTCTCCCATCATAAAGCATGAAGATAACACGGCATGCTCTTCCCTCAGCCTCTGGAACGGCCTCACCAGGACAATCCCTGCTCATAGCCCAGGCCACCTCCTCCGGGAAGTGCCCCCCACCCCCAGCCCCGAAGCCACGGCGGGTTCTCTGTGTCATGTTCCCACGGGACCCTGCACTCATCCGTTACGGCTCTTACCGTGATGGTAGGCACAGCATTTCTGTGTAAATACAGACAGGACACAAGGCAGGGACTGGCTACTGCCACGTCTCCCAGCACAGTGCCTGGCCCATGGTAGCCAAAGAGTAATCATTTGTTTGATAAGTACATGGAGAACTAAGACTGAGACGCCCACCATGAGGTCTAAGTGCAGCTGGTGAATGGGGGAGCCCGGACTGGAATCCAGGTCTGACTCCAGGGCCAGTGCCCCTTCCAGGGGTCCCACGGTCACAGCTGTCTGAAGATGGATGGAGCAGCAGTGTGTGAGCCCACCGGGAGGGCACAGATCAATGCTGCAGGGCCTCTTGGCCAGGAGCCTCAGTGTCTGGCTAGGGTGTGGGGGGTCCCTTCTAACCTGGAGACTCCCCGATTCCTCTGGGCTCCGGACTTACCAGAGCTTGCTCTATGAGGAGGCAGAACAGGATGGCATTGCCCACTTCCCTCAGGCTCTGGAACACGTCTGTTTTGAGCTCTGCATACTCAATGATGTCCTTCAGCTGGTGGTGGAAGAACTCCAGGATCCCTGGGAGATAAAGGGGGACGGTCAGCAAGAAGTTGACACTGCCTAGCCGGGTTTATGGGAAACACCAACCGCGTAGCTCTGGGGTAGCTAAGAGCCAAGCCACACGTCCCTCTACACGTGGGCCCAGCAGTGAGATTTCCTCCAGGGCTCAGTACTACAAAAAGCTTGGGAAGCCAGCTCAAATCTTTTTCAGAACAAAACAAAACACACACAAATGGAGCAGCCCTGTATGTTTCCCCATCCCTCCAAAAGGTTACCTGAATTTCTAATGATAGAAATTAATATTTATAGGTGTCAGATATTGTGCTAAGCACTTCATCAGTAACATCACTTTTAATATTCATAACAGGAGCACGGACTAGGCACTATTACCCCTGTTTTCAGATGAGGCTCAGAGAGGGTAAGTGGCATGCCCATAGTCACACAGCCAGTAAGTAGGGTAGCTGGAATTCAACACCAGAGCTTTCAGCCCCATCCCTTTCTTATTCTGAAGCATACTGATCTCCACATCTCACATCTTGGTTTTTGGATAAAAATTCCTGTTGCCAAGCTCATGGTCTCCATCTTTCCCTGTTCCCCAGGCCCTATATTTAGTCCTTTCACTATTAGTAAAGGAAAGAAAGAATTATTCCTCTGCCCAGAGGTCGAATGGCAAAGATGCCTGTTTCCCAGCTCACCTTAGATATGTCACTTGGCGCCACCACCTGGGGCCCCAGCCTCCTACAAATGAGCAGATGGAGGGATCGCTCCTGGAGGTGCTGAGCTAATGAAGACCTTTCCTAGCAAACCCTGCTATTCACTATTTAAGCACTCTCACTATTTGCTGTACTCTCCCAGCTTCCCTGCAGCCTGCTGGATCGCATCATTGCTCAGGGGGATCAGCCAGTGACAGGATAGGATGCAAAGCCAGTGCTCCTCCAGCTCGCCGGCGTGTTAGAGAAGCAAACACTCCAAGGTAGATGGCCAGAGCCCCCTCCCCACCGTGGCATGGGTTTGGATTATTTTCCTGTCACCAACCTGGAGAGCCATACTCGTGCCGGGGCAAGCGGCATATCTTGGGCATGACCTCTATCAGCGTTTTCACATACTGGAGAATGGTGCCTTGGAGCTGACAAGAGAAGAGAACAGATGAATGAGATCATGCACTGCTTGCATGCGTGCCTCTTGGGGCTGAATGCTGGGCTACGGGGTCAGGGGTACAGAGGTTCTGCTGCGACCTGTGGGTAAGGAGGGAGCAGCTTGTTACCTAAAGGTGGGGGACAGTCCCACTGGCCTTTATAAAGTGAAATGAGTCTTTATGAGACAGAAAAGGGAAAGGGAGCTCCCTCATTACTCTCTTGGGCTTACAGACTTCAGGAGGGCACATTTCTAGGCATGGGGTCCTTCCTGGGGTTGGGGATGCTTATGTGATATTCACACTAACAGCTAAAATGAAATGGGGCCAGGGAACTGTGGAGATTGAGAGACATAACCCAATTTCAGCCTGGAAGATAAATGACATATTTATCCCTTCTCTGTCCAAGGCAGACATCTTTAATCAATTACCGCATTTTTCTGTTTTACTCTAGATTTAGCTTTACCATCCTTAACAACCCATGGCTCCTCATAGCTGCTGCCAAGGAACTGGAGTTAGCAGGTGAATCCTGTTTGCTATTCCTGAGCTGGTTCTATATTACTTTATTTCTCTTTTGTCATCTGAATTTCTCAGGAAAATCTTGGTTAAATGTTTTGGCCTTGTTTCAGCAGTGTTGCAAGGAATTGAAGAAAGCTTCAGATGACTGTATTTGGGGCAGATTCAGAATGGTAGTAAAGGGATACAGTTGTAAAGGGATACAGAATTCTCTTGAAGCCAGTGCAGTATTGGGAGCAGTGTTTGGTGAGAAATCTCAAGGGGAAGAAGTGTGGTGATTGATTAGAGATGTCTGCCATGGGCATGGGCATGGGCATGGGCATGGGCAGTGGTAGCATGTGTGTCATGGATTTGCTGTGTTCTCATTAGATAGTACTGCACAGGCAGAAGGAGGAGCAATCATTAGCAGGCTCTGAAGGTCAAAATCAGGATTGCTGAGTTCAGTCATCAAATCAAGGGTTAGTTCAGGGTCAGAAAATGGTAGGCACAGCTACAAGTCAAAACATGCACGGAAATGAACAGAACAGAATGATAGGTAAGACCAACCAAGGGATAAGGGCAAAAGACTGTGTGTGATCACTCTAGGCAGAGCTGGAGTGCCTGAGATTTGTCTTCACAGGCCAGGTTGAAAATGAAAGCAAATCCCATTCATATGAACCCCACCTGAGCACACCCCAGGCGCACTGAGGCCCTTCCTCACCAAGCTCTTGACGATCTTCAGCAGCTCCTCCATGACCACGGCGATGCCCTGGTAACCCAGGAGTCTGCAGATGGTCTTGAAGTGAGGGGGCCCCACGAAGTTCCTGTAGGAGCTATAGATGTGGCTGTAGGCAATGTTGAGAGGCTGGAAAACAGAGGTTGTGGCAAAGTAAGTGGCTGAGTACTGAACGGATGCTGGAGCCAGTCCTGGCAGGAGATGTCTTGCTGGTAGAAGGGATGGAAACTTGATGTCATCAGCTCTCTCACTGGGACCCCACAAATATGTTGCAAGATACTGGCCACGGAGAGAGGTATGGCCAGTGATCATAGGATGGAGCAGCTGTGCCCTAGCAGAAGGGGAGAAAGGGCTTCCAGACAAACGTCCCTTTCACAGGGATTCCTGCCACCCATGGCTGTCCACACACAAACCAGGACTTTTACACACTGAGCTATGGGCGTAAGGGTAAAACGGCTGATTTTCATTCTCTAGAGGCATTTCTGATACTAGAAATTGGCTGGAAGAACCATGTGAAAACTCAAACTTCAACGTCCTCTTCTTTCTTCTACTGTTAGTTGTTTCCATCTGTGACACAGTGGACACCTGGGAGTCAGGAGACCTCTGCTGAGCGCATGGGACAATCACTCAGGCTTCTGAGCCTCAGCTTCTTCATTTAGGAAATGAGGGGGTTGGATTAAATCAGTGGTTTCATGACTTGGAGAGCATCAGTCTGCAGGAGATATTGTGGAGGTGCTTGGGCTTGGTGCTGGCTGGGGGCCCGGGGCCCTGGCCGCTGACCAGCTGCCACTACTGTCCCCTGGACCCCATGAGATACCCTAACTGAATTAGACGGATCTCTTTAAGATCCCTTTCTGTCTGAGAATATATGGCCTCCAAAATACAGGCCTCCAAATTGGTCTCACTTGTTTGGTGAGAAAGTTATCATTGACCTGAATGCTCTGTTTCTGAAATGGTGTCACTTATGGAGCACCTGGTGCCAGGCTCTGTGAAGCCCTCGGTGTGCGTTCTCATTTAATCCACACAGCAAACCTACGTGACACGTACCATTCTTAGCCCCATATCACAGATGAGGAAACTGAGGCTCAGGGTGGTAAGTAGCTTGCTCGAGGTCACATAAGTTGTAGATAACTGAGCCCCGACCTCAACCAGGTATAGTCTGTGCTCTGCCTATAATGGTATACTTTGGAAGTTGAATTCTTAAATAAATCATCCTAAGATTTTTAGATCAGGTTTCAATTCAAAACTTAGTTCTGAGTACAGTTTTCCCACCTGGAATTGTAAAAATATTATACATGGCACATGCAAATATGGCAAGACCACATCTGAGACTCTCTTCACTGAAATTCTCTATTAAGTTGGCTAATTAGAAATTCTACATGAATTAAATAGGAATTATAGTGATGCTTTCGGAGGACTGCAAGATTCTCAACTCCCTTTGGAGCCATCCAGGGAAGATTTAATTACGTTCGGTCTAAGTTTTGAGTTAAGTATGTTTTACTACATACAAATTATTCTCAACTTTGCAAAACAAGCATCGCAATTAGAGTACGTGCTAATAACAAGGATACACGAAGAACACAATTAGAGTTCCCACTAATAACAAGGATTCGTGAGGAATTAGAACACCCACTCGTTCACCAAGTGGGACGGCAGTTTGGCGAAGCTCATGACTCCACATTGGGAGGCTGGGAGTGGGAGGAAGAGCAGCGTTCCGTACGCAATACCGAGTAGCTGTCACGTTAAACTCTGCCTGAACCTAGGGAGGGACATATTTTATGTAGTTTACAAATGTATGGGCCCGGAATGGTTTATGTAGGGAGGAAAAATATAACTGAGTGAAAAGTATACAGTTCACTGATGTTGACGTTCAGCAAATCCTGGAAGTGTGTGACTTGCTGAGTCTGATGTAGCCACCCATGCAGCCAGGCTGTGTCATTTTTTTTCTGTGGGGAGAAAATCTATTTTAGTGCCTCTGTAACAGGCCACTCTGTCCAACAGGGCTGGGACTAGGTGGAGGCGAGTGAGGCCTGTAGGACGAAAGATGCTAGGAGGTGCCTTCTCTCCACAGTGAGTGAGGCTCGGTTCTGGCCCTGTTATCAAAGCTCCACTCCCATGGTTCCCTCTCCAGGGCCGAGGAGCACATAGCAGACACCAGACAAACCACGGCTTCCCTCTGGGGGGCGAGGACTGTCTGGAGGGGCGTGAGAGCTTTCTTGGGTGGTAGAAAAGCTCTACATCATGACTTGTTGACTACATAGATGTGTTTGTTAAAACTCCTGAAATTGTTTGTGCACTTAGGATCTGTGTATGATCTGGTTGTGTCCTTCCCAAGTCTGTGTGTTGCTATCCTAACCCCCAATGTCATGGAATTAGGAGGTGGGGCCGTCGAGAGGGGGTCAGTCATGAGGGTGGAGCCCCCGTGAACGGGATCAGCTCCCTCATAAGAAGACTACAGAGCTCGCTGTCTCTCTCCTCTCCGCCACGGAGGATACGGAAAGATGGCCATCTGCACACCAGCAGGTGGGCCCCCCCAGTCGCCAGATCTGCTGGCACCTTGATCTTGGACTTCTCAACCTCTACAACTGTGAGAAATACATGTTCGTTGTTTGAGTCACCCAGTCTATGGTTTTCTTGTTCTAGCTCAACAAAGACATTACACCTCAATAAAAAAATGTGAAAACCCCACTGGGCTATGTCATAGCCTAATTAAATTCCCAACATTATTTTCAAAGACTAAAAACCAGAATCATGCTTTGAACTTTCTCCTGAAGAGGGCCACAGCTCAAGCCTGCACAGACACAAGGGACAATGACCTGGCTGTGCTCGCAGCCAGGGAGCATGAGATGGAGCTCATGGAGTGTCCAAATGGCCTTGTTATCCCCACCCACACCAGGGACCCTGGGCTTCTCCTGCAAACCCAGTAAAGCCCTCAGCACATCCTCCTTTGTCCCCTCTTCAAATATCCTTTGAAAGGAATTTTTGAGTAGCACGGAGCTTGCAAATGGATCTCTCTGGAGAGGACAAAAAGCAACCAGCTACTTATTTTATTTTTCCTGTCTTATTCTCTGACTTCTTTTCTAGCCTTATCTGAGTTTAGAGGATGGGCTCTTGGGGTGGGCACACCTGAACTCAAATCCTGGGTCCATAAATTTACTAGCTAGATGCTCTTGTCAAATTACTTAAACCTCTAAGCCTTGGTTTCCCCTAAGTAAAGATAACACCAAATCTAATAGGGTTGTTAAAAGTTTAAAACTTATATAACATATGTAAAGCAGTCAGCATGGAAGCACCCACTGAAATAACAGCCATTAATATTACTTTGTTTAGTAACTTGGTAAGTAAAGACTAAGAAAACACAGCTTCCTGGTCAAATTTCCCCCAGTGGCTTTGGCTACAGCTATGGCTACGATTCTGTGGAGAGGGAATGCATATCTAAGGTATAATTTTATATAACACAGTGTGTATCCCATGGGGGGATGTTACAGACGTCAGTGCTAGGACCAGCTGATGGAAGGCACCAAAAATGCACATTTTTCTCACTATTAATATCATAAAAATGAGAAATGCCCAGCAACAAGCTGTGCTGGGGCAGAGGCCTCTTCACTGCAGGTGATGGAGTGGAGGTGGAGACAGATGTGTTCTCATGCTCCCTCCAGAGGCTCAAGCCCCAGTGCTCTCTCCTGGATGCTCACCCTCCTTCGCAGTCTCCTAAGCCCTCACCCCCACCCAAGGAGCGCCTAGTACAAAGCTTCCCTTAATATCTTCTGGTGAGCAAAAATAAATATATGTTCCCACATATGGAAACTGTTCAACAGGCTTGCCCAGTTCTAGGCAGAGGAGGAGAGTAATTTTGCCATTGTTTTCCCACGCAACGGTTTAAAAATGACCCCTACAGACCCACTGGGTGCACTTAGGTGGCCTCCAGTTGATGTTCCTACGTCAGTCTTAGATTCCGGTCTACACTGGAAGTCTAGGCCTCAGTGGATGCCCCAAGCTGCATTGCATGCAGGAAGAACGCGCATGAAATAAGGAGAACTCAAATCTTCCTTCTACGTGAACAAGCTCCCCCCACCCCTTATTCCCCCCAAATAACACCACACGCATGCAAGAGGAAACGCACACGCATGCGGAAAAACACATGCACACGCACCCCCGGAGGGCAACCTTCTGACCTGCTGGCTCAGGAGGAGGCTTGGCCCTACTGAGAAAATGTGGGAATAGGGGAGCCTGGGCATTTTCTGAGGTTTGGCAAAGAAAAACAGGAAGGCAACACGACTTGAGACATTGGAAACTTGCCACAAATCCCTTACACTGAACCGGTACTGCTAACTGACTCAGGTTACCACCAACGGACCTAACAGGAAACTAATTATGTATCCTGTCTGTTTTGGACGGCTCACTTAAAATCAAGCTGTTTAAATCCACATTACACAAAATAGGCACCTTTATGAGACTTCAAGAAATAAACAATCCTGATTCAGGAATTGGAGTCATGTTATTACTGTATGACACAGACCTGCACTTTCTAAACAAAGCAAAACAGTATTTTAAGGAGAGAAAAAATATGGTGAGTTTGATCTGGCAGATCCTGTAATATTATCTGTAGATGGACTTTTTTAAAATTATGGTAAAATATACGTAACATTAAATTTAACGCTTTAATCATTTCAAGTGTTACATATAGATTTTAATCATAAGGCCTCTATCTCTCACCAGCTGGTAAACAAGGCCAATCACTCCAAACAGCGAGGCCTATTTATTTGGCAATCTGTATTTGTAAGCAATTTGCATCTCTGCTGTCTGGAATTCTCAATTGCTGTTTTCAGAAATCCCAAGAGGAATTAAAACAGTTTCCAATTTCCTGTTTTCATTGCAATTTCTCTAATGAACACCATCAGACCACAAACACAAACACAGCTCTCTAATTCAGGTTGGAGAGCTGCAGCTCAACTCTCTGAAATCACCGCAGGTAAATGAAGGGGGCGTGTGTGTGTGTGTGTGGGGGGTGGTAAATGAATGAAACAGCAACACCATCCTTGTTGGGAAGGTCACAGAGCAAGATCGTTCAAAGGACTGACCAATCCTCAGTTACAAGTTCAGATCCACTGCTAGAGCTTGGGTAAAACTGCTGATGTGTTTGTCTGTCTCTTCTTGACATTTGGTGAGCTGTAGGGCTGGGTGTCCAACATCTGGGCTCCTTTCGGCCTTCTCAGCTCAGAGGCTGAAGGATCCGAGGGAGTTGCTATAGAGATCTCAAGAAATGATGCTCCTTCCTCTCCTAAGCCATGAATAAAGTGCTTTGGAAAAGTCAAGAGGGTGAACAGGAGCTGAGCCTTCCAGTTCTGAGGTATCGTATCAACACTATATTACTTAGAGAAGCTAACATTTTTTAAGGAAATCAGTGTCATCACTTTTCTTTATAATTAGTACCCATATGATGACACATGTGTATATAATGCTTCTCAGTGAATGGTTTTCACCCACTAAGTCCTTCCTAACTACCCATGTAGTTTTCTGTGGCCGTAATAAATTATAACACAGCTGGTGGCTTAACACAACAGAAACGTAGTCTCTCATATTTCTGGAAGCCATAAATCCAAAATCAGTGTCACTGGGACAGAATCAAGGTGTTGGCTGGGCCACACTCCCTCCAGAGGCTCCAGGGGAGAATCTGTCCCTTGCCTCTCCCAGCTAGCAGTGGCTCCAGCATCCCCTGGCTTGTGGCTGCATCACTCCAATCTTCACACCTCTCTGCCTTCCCCCCTTACGCATGTAACCTCCCTGTTTCTAATGACACTTGTGCTGGCATTCAGGACCCACCTTGATAATCCAGGATCATCTTCCCATATTAAGAACCCTCACTTAATCACATCTGCAAAGACCTTTTCCAAAGCAAGTTACATGGACAGCTTCCAGAATTAGGACCTAACATCTTTGGGGCCCATTCCTAGCCTACCAGGTCACACCAGGTCGCATAGTACCAATTCCCCCATTTAGCAAGGGAGGAATCTGAAGCCCAGGTGAAATGAAGTGACTTGAAGGTGAGATACAAGATGAAATTCTGCCATATGTACCAGCTGCCAAAATAACAACAGCCTCTGGACTGGTGGGTAAACAATGTCTGATCACGGTACCATGCAGACACAGGGTGCTGTGGGGGCAGGAAAGAGGGTGCTACGGTGTTGTCACAGGGGCCAAGGGAAACGTCCCCCAGTCAGCCCATGTGGGGAGTGTTGGCATCTGGGTGGGTGCCCAGCTGAGCTGTACCCAGCTTGCTGCAGCAAAACGCTGGGTTGTAGGACCTAAGAACTAGGACCTTAACCAGGAAGGCACTGCAAGAATATGATGAATTTCCCTGAGCTTAGACCATGGCTCAGATAGGGCCACCATCTAGCTAGTGATGAACATGCTAAACAAAAGATCACCCCAACAATTCCTAAAGGCCAAACAATTACTGGGAAATTACTGGAATAATTGAATGAATGATCTGTACCACAATCTATTAATATATCACTTGGAAGACAGTTTTAGGATAAGACTCTATATACTTAGAGAATATATTTTTACAGTTTTAATTCATATATTGATTTTGATTACTAGATCAGTTGTTAAAGGTTTTTTTTTGGTGGTTGTTGTTTTTAACATTTAACATCTCTCCTAAGCAACAGAGCTCTTGGGCAGGTGTACTTGGGCTCCAGAACAAGGGACATTCAGAAGAAGAGACACTTGTGGACTGTATTTCTCCAAACAAGTTGATGTCTTTCCTGACACTACTACATCAGGGGGTTGGATGTTCTCTGCAAGGCCTTTTATAGTTCTTTACTTGTTCCCATCCTCCTGGAGTCTACTATGCTACGAAATCCTGTCCCTACCTCTCGAGAGAAGCTAACCCAAGGCAAGAGCTGCTATGGACTAAAGAATCACAGGTTGCAGGACGGCACGTGCAGAACAGCAGTGCGTCAAACAGCCCAGCCAGGGGCTCAGGCTCTAGTGACCAACAGACCCAGGATTAAAGCCCTGCTCTGCCACGACCCATCTTTGTGACAGGGTCAGGTCAGTCAGCCCCTCTGAGCTTCAGTCTCTCCCTTTGTACAAGGGTGATGAGAGGGCCGATCTCAAAGAGTTATGTGGGTGAGGGTAAAATGAGCAAGCACATGTAAAATGCCCCAAAAAGTTACACAGTAGTTATTTCTGAGTTGTATGATATGACTTTTACTGTCATCTTTGAACTCTTTTATATTCTTTAACTTATGTACAATGAGCACGTACATTAAAAATATAAAACCAATAAGGCTGACTTAAGGGCAAAAAAAGCAAGGAAATACAATGCAATGTGGGGCGCAAATCTTGCTCATCATAACCTCTGGAGGAAGCTATGACCAACTTAGGAGCCAGCTCTGATGCATTCACCTTTTCTTAATTACAATAGCTACTACTCCCAAGCCTGGCACTTTGCAGAGATGGGTTCATCTCACTGATACTACAACACTGTAAGCCAGGTTTTACGATATTCCCATTTTACAGAAGAGTAAATCAAGGCACAGAAAAGTGAGGGAATCTTTCCAAGGCCACCCAGTCAGGATTTGAGCCCAGCCTGGGAACTCCAGGGCCTATTCTCTGAGCCACTCACTTCCCTGGACGGCAACCCAGCTTTGGGACTGAGGCATGCCCCCAAGCCGTCCCTTCAGAAAAGGTGCAGGGACCCCGCTCTTGGCTGATTTCCTCTAGCAGTAACTTACTAGTGGTTTACGTTGCTGGGGACCCCCTGGCCTGCCAGCTGAGGCAGCTACAATGTGGACACACTGTGGAAGGGTTGTCCCTGCTGGAGAGCGAGCTCAGCTGGGGTGTCATCTGCTGGGGTAGGTGTCCCCAGATACTTTATCCCATCCACAAAGGCCGCACTGGCTCCTCTGGGGGCTGCTGGTGAGCGGTGACAGCTCAGAGCAGGGCAAGCTCTGGACTCAGTTTCCACTCCCAGCTCTGCCATGGATTAGTCAAGCGGCTTGAGGAATGTCACATCTTCTCTTGGGACAGTGAAATGAGGGCTTCTAGGCCTCACATTCTTTGACTGTCTTAATTCCACAAATGAAAAACTCACAGTTCAAAATGTCATCCAGAACATTAAAAATAAATTCCCGTCGGCCGGGCACGGTGGCTCACGCCTGTAATCCTAGCACTCTGGGAGGCCGAGGCGGGTGGATCGTTTGAGCTCAGGAGTTCAAGACCAGCCTGAGCAAGAGCGAGACCCCGTCTCTACTAAAAATAGAAAGAAATGATATGGACAACTAAAAATATATACAGAAAAAATTAGCCGGGCATGGTGGCGCATGCCTGTAGTCCCAGCTACTCGGGAGGCTGAGGCAGGAGGATCGCTTGAGCCCAGGAGTTTGAGGTTGCTGTGAGCAAGGCTGATGCCACGGCACTCTAGCCTGGGCAACAGAGTGAGACGCTGTCTCAAAAAAAAAAAATAAATAAATAAATAAAAATAAATAAATTCCCACTTTCTGCGGAAACAGGCCAGAGTTCTACCTTGTCCCTCTCTCCTCAGGGCCCCCTAACTCTGGTATTGTTATTCCCCTGAAAATCACCTTTTCAAAAGGCACCTGCGAAACACCGCACTGGCCTTTCTGTGGAGAGGACGCTTTCATTCTCTGCAGGGCGTCGCCGTCAGCATTTGGGACGAGACACGCTGTGTGCATCACGGCACACGGAAGACAGGCCCCTGGGAAGGCTGACTGCCATGGGAAAGCCACAAGCAACGGGCTGAACAAGGACACTGAATGTCCCGAGACTCCGTGCCTCCAGGAGACCCCTGGCCAGGGCAAGGGTGGTGTTTGATTATTATTGACGTGAATCACAAGGAGACCTTCGTGGGTTCACTTGAATACTTTGGCCAAGAACCAAGAAGGAAAAAGCTAACTTTTAAAAACACATAATTCACATAAAATGGCTCATGTCTCAATCGATGCGAGCTACTGTCCATCCTCTATTGCAGACAAGCTCTGTGATGTCCTCGGCAGAATGGTGGCTATGTTTTCTTCTAAGGCTGGGGGGACCAGGAAGGGGAGGAAGCTCAGAGGGAGACCGACCTTCGTGGGAGTGGAAGACGGCAGGGAAGCAGTCTGGATTCCTGAAAGGAACGCTGGGGACGATCCAACCCAGGAAGAGGAAACCGTCCCCATTTCCGGCGTCAGCGTGGTTGACCGACTGGTCGGGCAGTTTCTTGGGAGGCCTGGGCGGTTTCTGAGCCCAGCTGGAGGGAGTGCTGCATTAGATTCCTGGGGCCGCTATGACAAATTACCGCAAATATGTAGCGGTTTAAAATGACAGAAATGTGTTCTCTCACAGTTCTGGAGACCAGAAGCCTGAAATCAAGGCTCTGGTGGGGCCACGCTCCCTCCAAAGGCTCCAGGGGCGAATCCTTCCTTGACCTTTCCAGCTTCTGGTGGCTCCTGGGCTTCCCCGGCTCATGGCAGTGTCACTCCCATCTCTGCCTCTGTCTTCACCCAACTTCTTCCCTTCGTGTCTCTCCGTGTGTGACTCTCCCTCTCCTTCCTCTTATAAAGACACCAGTGTTGAATTTACGGCTCACCCTAAATCCAGGATGATTTTACCTTGAGATCCTTCACTAATCACGTCCACAAAGACTCTATTTCTAAATGAGGTCACGTTCTGAGGTTCTGGGTGAATATATACTTTGGCGGTACATTATTCAACCCAGTACAAGTGATAGGATGGTTTAGCAAGCTTGACACAGTTTGCAGGCTGGGCAGGGATAATGCTCATGTCCTTCTACCTGCCATCCCCATCCAGCCCAAGCCCACAGCTTTACAGATGATATAACTGAGGTTCAGACAGTGACAGGGTCTTGACCGCTGCCATATAACTAGGTAATGCCACAGAAGACAAGAATAAAGAAGGAAAAAGATACAGAGGTAGGGTAGGAGGTGGTGACGGTGGGTGTGGGCTTGGGAGGGTATGAGGGTGAATGTTACTGTTTTGGTTGCAGAATAACTGAGAAGAGAATCTTTGCATTGGAAACCATGGTCCAAAGAGGATCTAGTTTGGGTGAGAAAAGGGTAGATTAGCAGCCAATTAGCCAGAAAAATGTAAGAGCGTCAGAAGAATCAGTACCGTACTACGGATTGATTTGCAGGAGACCGTTTTCCTGTTTTTGGCAAAAGCAGTGAGAGCTCCTCTCACTGGGCAAAAGCCTTTCCAGTCTGGTCCCTGAAAGCATCGTGCGTACAGATGCCTGCTGGTTGCCATGGTGAATGATGCTGATCTGAAGAAATGAATAATGCGAGCATTGGGGGCGACAGTGGGATTACTCAGTGGTGACAGAGGCATCCAGGAGAGTCCAGAGCGGAGGAGGGAGAAGGCACATTCTTCCAGCTTTGGTCTACTCTGCCTCAGAGAGCAGAGATCTAACCAGATACGCCGCAAGCATCAGGTAAGAGATGTGGATGGCTCTTCTCAGAAATGGAAATGGCTTTTTCTTTCACACTCGGCTTGGAGAAGGGCCAGGCAATGGTAAATGAATAGCTAATTAGAGGGGATTTAGAAACCAAAACAGAGGAAGAAAAATAAATAAGGGAGATGGATTTGGTCCTAAAATCTGAGGATGCTGCTAGCATCTTGACAGAAAGCTCTTAAAAACGTCTGCTGTAGGAAATTTGGTCTATAAAGACGGCCAAGGGCAGATACAAGGTAAACAGAAGAACAGATTTGTGTGCAAGAAGAAACAGGATCCCCAATCCCTCCTGACGGAAGGGTTTACAAAGGTGGTTGCCTATGTATCATAAGCAATGAATTAAGCTCTGTCCACTGTGGTTGGAAGTGTTTTACAGGGTCGTGTGGGGAGCTGGGGTGGGGAAGATGAGTGTGTACGGGGAGACCAAGGAGGGAGCACAGACATCAGTCTCCTTCACCATGACCTTCCCTGGAAGGATCTGAGCACACCTGTCTCATCCTTTTCATCCCCCATTTTCTGGGAAGAAATTTCCAGCAGAATGCAAAGGAAATATTCCCTCTCCTGAGCATGTTAATTCACCGTCATCCTTAGAGAGGAAAAACAAGGATCGGGAGTACTCGATGCTGTGCCTCTCTCTGCAGCTCAGCCCCCGCAGGAATACGGGCACAGAACCAGGAGGGTGGGGGTGAAGGGAGAGAGGAAGGCAGGTTGTAATAGAAATCAGTTTGGCTTAACAGCCAATTCAGGCTAAAATCCGATCGATTGCTTTTTCACTATGTGGCTGCAATGTAAAATGAAACCTTGTGTTTCATGTCAGAGAGGAGGGCAGGTAACAAGGCAGGTTGAGCCCTGTAAGTGAACATACACAGGTTGACCATGGCTGTCCCTGGGTGTTTGATCGGGGAAATACAGTGGGGGTGGGGGTGGGGCTAGATCTCCCAGATAAAAGAGAAACTGAGATACTCGAGGATGGCTCTCCCTTGCCAAAGCAGGAGCCAGGCCACCTGAAGAGGGCTCATTTCATCTGTCTGGAAAAACAGCAACTGGGTCTCAGGACCGGCATCTCATTTTGCAATAACATTCCGTTACGAAATCCAGCAGCCTGGCACTCACAAGTGCAGCGGTTTAGTGGCTTTGAGTCTCCCTTCCACGCAGGAGCTGCATGACCTCGGGTTGTGCATCTGTAAAATGGGAATCCAGCTCCGAGAGTGGGGTGAAGAATAAAGGAAATTTGTCACTGTATGTGAAGCATCTAGCGTGACCTGTGACACAGCACCTGCCCACCAGCTGTCAGCAGTGGTTATGCCCACGATTAACACTCATGACTCCAGTCATATTAAATAGTAGTCATTAACTGCTGTTACCATCTTGACCGATGTAACTAATTACCCGGTACCCTTGGTTTTGAAAAAACCAAATAAAACATGAGCAGAGGTTTTGGGGCAAAATCAGCTGCCAGTAAGTGACACAGTAAATCCCTGCTCACCATGGGCAACAGAACTGGGAGACCAAAAAAAAAAAAAAAAAAAAAAAAAAAGCAGTGAGCAGAATGTTCTAGATCAATGAGCTCACAGCACTTGGGGTAGAAGTAGGAGGTGAAGAAAGGAAATGTTAGGTGTATCAGTGGCTTGAGGGGAGAGATCCTAGACTACTATGGTGGGGCCTCTGAGGTTCTACTGATTTCTCCTTTTATTACTTTTTCTTCTTTTTTTTTTTTAAGGGGATGAGAACAAGGTTGTATCCAAAGATCTCGGCCAGGGTGGGACGTGGCTGGGGTTACACAGGTCCATCTTGTTTTAGGCCCTAAGGCCACCAGGTTTGGGATGAGACAGCCCCGGTTTGCAGTTTTGTCCTGCCAGTCCTTTGCTCTGCCTAGCTAAGTAATGTCACCTCTCAGCCTCTATTTACTTCTCTGTAAAACGGGAGCAATATTAGCATCCATCACAAATGCTCGCTAAATGGTGACTATGATTATGATAAATAATACTGAAATAGGGCGATGTCACTCTTCACTTTGATTCCAGAATCGGGATGAACATCGAGGTTGGGAACGTTTCTTACACGGGAGCCATCATCTCCTGGTCGTCCTCGGAGCCCTGCCTGGAGGACTATTACCATATTATGTACAGGCCCAACTGGAACAGCATCTTCTCCGGCTATCTTCGTTATAGCTTCCACCACGAGGAGAAGGTGCCTCGAACCATCAGCTCCGTGGTGCTGGAGCATCTCGCCCCTTCCACTCTCTACTTCCTGTGCATCAGCTGTAAGAAGGCTGCTTTTCCTTACAGGCACTACTGCACCATGTTCCACACCCTGGATAAGAGCCCGCTGGCTGCTGGAGGCTCCCTGGTGGACCCCCAGATCTCGCTTTGGGTGCTGATGGCCATCCTGCTGGCCTGCTTCACAGCCGTCCTCGCCTTCATCTGCCTCCAGTTCTGGTGCATCCGTTGCCACGAGCCTCGGTGGTCTTACAGAGCCGGCCACATGGAGGAAGCCAACGGGCTGGTGCAATGGCCAGAGGAGGCCCCGGCTCTCGGGCAGAGGGAGGAAGACCTGCAGGGGCTGCCCCTGGTGGAGATGCCACGCAAGAACTCTGGAGCCGAAGCTGCACCAGAAGCCGTCGCAGGCCAGGAGGCCCCTGACACAGGTGACTTACAGCGGGAGGGCGCCGACCAACCAGCCGTACTGCCCTGTCCTGGGGAGTGAGCGGAAGAGGAGACGGCCCACATGTAGCCTAAAGCCCTCCACACAGTAGGTCTTTTGTAAAAATGTGTCTATACACTACCCGCTTCTCTCCTGTCAAATGTCAGTGCTACTACAGATTGCCTGGGTTGGACAAATGCCCGATGACAAAGCTCTCAAGCTGCAAAATGTACCCCCCCCCAGCGTGTGCCAGGCACAAATAAGCATCTCTTCAGCAGTGTCCATTTGGGGGACCCAGTTAAGAACTGAAGGCATTATTTAAACATCAAAACACACATGGACATATTACAGAGTAGAAAATAAAAAGTTGCATGACTTAAATGAAACACAATACTTGAAAGAAATTTTTGAGTGGCAGGTGGGCTGTCTGAGGCACGTGGTCAGTCGGCTGAGGCAGACGTCCTGTCTCCTCTGCCACTGGGACAATTCTTTGGAAAAGTGTCAGAAGCCTCGATCTGGAGTGTTTTCTAGTTTTTAGACAAATCACACACCACCTCACATCCCATCTCTATTTTTTTTTAAACCACAGACTATCTTTACTATTATTAATAACACTTTTCTTTAAATTGACTCATTCTTTAAACTTAAACTTATTTTCAAACATAGCCTTATATTACTCCGTAAGTGAAAAACCAGCGCCCTCCTGCTATAAATAGTAGGGAAGAGACATAAGAATAAATATAATAAAAACAAAATAGTATTAAATTTGCCTTAGTTACTATTGCCTGCCGATGACCCTGAGTTAGGCCTGCTCTCTTGTCTTTGATAGAAAGGGAGACCCACCAGTGTTGGAGAAGCATGAATATAAGTCTTTCTCCTTGATACAGTGTAAGGTTTGGAAGAGGATTGAAAAGGGAGGTGCTGTTTTTACTTTGGGAGTCAATGTTAGTCAATGCCATGTCTGTGGACCACTTTAAATGCTGTCTGTGAGCTTCCCTTGGTTTGAGACGTCACCTTGACCAAGGCTGGCTGTACAGAGACACCTGTATTCTCCCTGAATCATCCTAAGACCTTCCAAGTGTCTCCTTACATGCATGGAGCACAAAATCCCAGCATCACAGGGTGACACTGCGAAGAATCCGCTGAGCAACAGCAAGAGCTGCGAAGTCAAATGAGAAGCCCCCAGTTCCCACTTCCCCGCCTGCCTCAGTGACATCCTTACCTAACTGACCCTGCTCTGCACCCAGCACCCCCAGGTCTGCTTTCGCCCCCGTCCCTGCTAGTTGTGAACAAATAAAGATGAATATACTCGCAGTTGTTTCTGTCTGGAGCTCACTGCTGCCTTTATCTCCACGCCTTGTCGCCTTTCCGATTCGGGGGACGCTTTTCTATTTGCTTTTTCTCCCCAACCCTCTTGTAAGTAGGGCAGGGCAGGGCTCCTTACCTTGGACCCATAGAGGTAATAAGGCTGGACGTTGGCGGGTTTGTCTCGTTGTGGTTCTTGGGTGAAAGGAATGGCAGTCCGGACAAAACTGAAAGAAAAGAGATGGGGACGGAGTTAACGGGGTCTTAGCATTATTCTTCATGGGACACGGACAGCAGGAGGCGTTCGTGACCAGGTGAAGGCTCACATTGGAACAACCAGAGTTTCTTAGGTTGGGGCTAAACTCTTCTGACAAACTCCCAGCCATTTACTGTCTCCTTTCCACAAATGGGAAAACTACACCCCAGGTTCCCAGTCTTGACTTGGGGCTGCTGGCTGCTGAGGACGCTAGTGAGCAAGAAAGTGAGAACGGGCTGGGCTTGAAAACGGCCCCATCCCTCCACCTCCAGTTTGCTTTCTCAACAGCAGGGCTAGCAAACCCTTTCTCTAAAGAGCCAGGCAGCCACTATTTTCAGCTTTGCAAGCCAGATGGTCTCTGTCACAAGTATTCAACGGTGCTGTTGTAGCGCGGAAACGCTCACAGACAATAACAAACAAACGAGCGTGACTGAGTTCCAGTAAAACTTAATGAATTTCAAGTTATTTTCACTTGTCACCAAATATTATGCTCTAGATTTTTTCCCCCCCAAACATCCAGAAATGTCAATACCACTCTCAGCTTGTGGGCCGATCAAAAACTGTTGGCAACTGGATATGGCCTGTTGTTTGCTGCTCCCTGCTCAAGAGAGTTAAAAATCCTAAATCTTTACAGATTTACCAAAAGTCGATTTTGTTCAGTGTGTGGTTTCAGGAGCATTTGTGGATTGTTCCTGTATCCTTCCATTCATTCAACACATACTCATTTAACACTGGCCCTGGGCTGGGCCCTAGAGACGCTGAGGACCTGCATGATGCGGACATTTTCTTGCATCCTTATGTACTTGTTTTGTATGTGAAGACAAACATGTCTTACCTCTTCCACCAGGTTATGACCTTCTGCAGGGATAAAGGAATTGGGTCTTGTCTCTACCTGGGTGCCTGGCCCAGGGCTGTGTGCACCTCGCAGGAGGCAAGTTCCACTTTGTCGTGCACATGCGTGCTCCGCAAACATATGTCTGTTTTGCATACATGCATTCAGATATGTGGATGTCCTTACAAATGTATAATCTGATCACGTCACTCCCCTTCCTCCAACTTTTCCAGGGTTCCTAAATGCACGATCCCGGGTGGCCTATGGAGTGGTCTGTCCCTGCTTCCTGCTTTATCTTTCGTGGCACCATCCCCCACCCCACTAGTTTTACCCTCACCAACCTCTCGGTTCTTTAGAAACTTGGCCTGGCATACTCTTCTCCTGCCTTTTCACCTTATCTGTTCCTACTCATCCTTTGCGTCTCAACTCCAGTGTCACCTCCTCAGAGAAGGAAGCCTCCCTTGAGGTTTACGTCACCTCCAGGACTGGGTCAGGTGGTGTTTTTCTCTCTCTCACAGCCCCGTGGGCTTTCCTTCATCTTCTCATTCACTGCTCATGAAGGTACATGTGTCCTGCGATTGTGTAGTCACCTGCATCCTCCTCTAGCCTGAAGGCTCTCAGAGGCAGAACAGAACCTGCACTTTGGGGGGTCTCTGAGTGACGCCCGTCGCAGGAACTAACTGACACATGTGCTGGGCCCCCACTCAGCCCCAGGCCCCTCTGCACAGGGACTCCCTTACCGGTTCGTGGACCCATTGTAGCAGTAGTTGGGGAGAAAGTCAAAGTTCAGCTCCCAGAAGACGTGCAGAGTGATGCGGCCGTAGGGGGCAGACACGTTGTGATTGGCCTCCCGGAACATGGCGTCGAAGCTGTCCAGCGTCATGTGCTTGCAGAGCAGCCGGTGTGTGAGCCGGTTAATCTCCAGCAGCCACTCCAGCTCCTGCCCAGAGGGAGAACCCGCAACCGCTGAGGACGTACGTATAAACCTCACACGTGTGCGCTTTATCTCACTGATTCCTTCCATGCCAGTGACAGCCCCTCAGCCGACCCCCTGACTAAGACCCGCAGTGGCATCTAACCACGTTCTCTTCTGAGAAGTGGGAGGAACTGCCAGACTGTCCTGGGGGCAGGGCGGGGGCTGCATGCCTGTCCCCTGGAAGGAGACGACGGACCGTTTGCAAACCCCATTTGCACCCCTTTGGGTAGAGAGCATGCCTGCTTGCTTTCCAGCTCCTGTTCTGGTCAGGAAAAAGCATGTCCCTCAGAGTCACAGTAAAAGAAAGCTATGACCACGTATCACCAGAGGCTGTATCTCCACCTGCAGAAAGCAGTAATAAGAGCTACCACTAATTAAGGACTTACCATTAGGTTGAACAGGTGGAAAAAACTGGATTTTTTTAGGTGGAACGCTTTCAGATACTGGCAATTTCGTATGGTTCGACCTAATTAATATGTGCCAATTTTATATGTGTTAACTCATTTAATGCTCACCAAACCCCTCTGAGGTCTATTGCTGCTGTCCTTACTCTACACATATGGAAACCAAGGCTTTGCGAAGTTAAGTAACTTGGCTTCAAATCCAGGAAGCTGGGCTCCAAAGTGCATCATGCTTAACCACTAAGTACTGTAACTTCTATAGAAATTTTCGAAAGCAGCAGGGTCAGAATGCTTCTTCCTTTGGACTCTAGGCGCCTCGAGGTGTCACACAGGGGTCAGCAAAGGCGTGGCTACAAGCCACGGGCAAGTGGGTCTGCAGCCCACAATGACCAGGGATCTGTGGGTGCCGTGGGCCCTAATGGTTTGGAATCTCACCTTCAGGCAGAGCTGGGACTGGAGTGGATAATACCTGCCCATGGAAGGACACCGCGTTTGTTGAGACATGAAATAAGAGTGAAACCCTTTCATCTCGCTTTGGTCTTTTGTTCTGCAACTTCTTGATCTTGCTATCAAAAAGAATCAAAGCACAGTCTCGTGCAGAGAAAGCAAAGGCGCTCTAGGCCACTCCTGTGTTGTTTTGGCTAAGCCATCTTTTGAGATAGATATAAATGTCCCTATTTCATAGAGGGGGGAAACTGAGGCCAGAAGGTTAAGTAACTTGCCCAAGGTCACACAGGGAATACATAAGAGGGCTCGGGATGTGAATCCAGGTCTTCTGGTTCCAAATCATGTGTTCGTGACCCCTGTGACACAGTTCCTGGAATAAGGGTACAAGAGCTGTAAAGTCCTTTGAAAGGCAAAGGTGGTTTTATAAAATAATATAAAGGCTGAAAAAACAGTGGCAAGGGCAGTTCACCAGAGCGTGGACAGGTGGGATGGCAGGGGGGGTCAGAGGCAATGGCTGGGACATGGAGCGAAGCTGTCCATGGTAACAGAGGCAGCTTCACACCAGGGATTCGATGTCATTCTCATCAGCCACAAGGTCCCCATTAGCCTGGATGACGTCCTGGAAGGCAGAAGCCTCAGACCACGCTTCCAGTGGTCAGAGCTCTGCCTTTCTGAAACTCAGAGTCCGTAGCCCTCAAGTAAGGGCGAAGAACAGGTTGAAGCCTTGCAAACCGGACGGGTCAGGTCAGTGAGAGCAGCAGGGGTCAGGAAGGAGTTTCAGGGGTGGGCTGTCGGTGGCAGATTGGAGGGGCCTTGGCAAAGGTGGAACTACTAACTTTCAAAATTCCACCTGGCTGCTGCCACATCGGAATGGGAGTTAATGACGGCAGATCCTGCAATTTTTCCAAAGAAGGTCAAAATCTGAATTTCAGCTCTGGAATAATATCCGGAAGAATAAGTTTCTAGTCATCATGCACCATGATGTGTATGAAGGGCAGACACAGCAAATTAGCTTTCTGCTCCTGTCTCCCGGGGGCCTAGCTAGCTGGAATGTGTCTTCTTCCCATTCACTTAAGATGGGTCACGAATAAATAATTAATTAAAATGGAGTAAACACTGATGAGTTTATTTCTAAGATCACTGAGTCCCTGGCACACTGTGGTGCTCTGTTACCAAAGATAACTGCGGCTGACAAACTGGGAAACAACTTCTGTTTCAACATTCTGCTATTTCAACAGTCTCACGAGGGCGTGGCAGTGTTTACAAGAAAGACCAAAGGACAGGTGGGGGCTGCTAGAACCATCGGTCCCTTTCTTCCTCCACGTTATGCAATCCAAGCTGTATCTGGCATCATATTTTGGGTTTGTTCTTCTGGCCTTCGAGTCAGAAGGGGGCATTTGCCTGCTGGATGCAGGGGCTCCGTGCACCGAGGCACGGACGGAAAAGGTTTAAAAGGCTACACGGGCAGTTTAGGCGCCTTCTAAGAGGATCTCAGCTTCCACGGTAAAGCTAGCTTACTAAAGGGCAACACAGAGAAGCACAACTGGGGAAATAAAACACCCAAGTGGGCAACCTCAGAGAAGCAGGGGGAAGAGCTCTTGGACGGGACTCAGAAGAGCTGAGCGTCAGCCACATCCGACTGTCAGCCGGCTCGGTGACCTGGGGCAGGTAAGAAGAGCAGGGGTCTCAAACTCAGGCACAGCGAGGCCTGGAAGGTCACACACGTGAAGGAAGCACCACAGCGGGACGTGCAGCGAGCAAAGAGAGGGCAGTCCACCTAACGGGAACTTCTAGTCATTTCCAGGCAATCTCTCTGCCATCTGGGAACGCTGGTGCGGTGTTGCCGGAGCTTCTGCAGTTTCATTTGAAGTCTTCCAAATGTGAAGGGTTGGCTCAAAATTACAAATACATTCTGCAACCTGAGCAAAACAGAGCCTGCTGGGTTGCAATTCAGCATCAGATCGTGCCGAGACACTGTTGGTTGGCTGTGTACAACGAGGGTGACTGCAACCTCTCCAAGCTCGGAATCAAGCCGCTGTCCCCTGTCAGCATGGAGCTGTTAAGGTGGAGGGAAGGGCACAGGGGAGCACATTCCTCGGTGTGTTTTTGGAGGTAGACACTTCCCAGCCGAGGCAAGCGGGAGGCTGTCCTGACCCACCAGGACAGAGCTTTCCCGGGGTCGCCTCTTCAAGGGCTTCACGGGAAGTGGGTGCTCTCAGGGGAGCCGTTGCCCTCACCTGATAAACAAGAGCTTTCACTGCTTGTTTTGGTTTTGTTCCCAGCTAAAAGAACATTCAGTGCCTTTCCAAAGGTGGGAAGAGGCCACGGAGATGCACACACCCCAAATCATTTTTTTTTCTCCGTAAGATATGCTCATCACTGGAAAACTAAAGGATACAGATAAACAAAAAAGAAGAAAACAAAAATCCTACCACTTGGAGCTAATCACTGCTAACATTTTTGGCATAAACAAAGAAAAACTCTATTTCTCAAAATAGAAGCAGCCAAATGATTTCCCGGAAGAAAGTGTGCTGTACTGTAGCCTCTTGAAATGAGTGAACCGGGACGTAGGTGGGCGGTTAGGTCAAGTCCTAAGAAACGTTGCCAAAAATTCACCCTGAGAGCATTGTTTTACAGCCCCAAATTTCTCTTTTTCTCTCATCTTTCTTCCATAAGCTATTATTTATTAACAGCTAATACTAAGCTATTATTTACTAATAGCTAATACTAAGTGTTTACTAGGTACAAGGAACTGTGCAAAGCTCTTTCCAGGCAGTATCTCATTTTATCCTTATAACAAAGCCCTATGAGGTAGATTCTGATATTTCCTCCATTTCGGAGACGAGGAAACAAGCTTGGAGAAGGCCAGTAACGTACACGAAATCACCCAGTTGTAGGTGGCAGGGTCAGGACCGGAACCCCTGCCTGCGTCTGTAGTTCCAGTTCTCAGTCACTTTGGTTTTTTACCACTTTGTCCACTTAAAAAAAAAAACGTTTTATGTTGAAATGATTTTAGACTTACAGAAAAGTTATAAAAACATATCCTTTGCCCATCTTCCCCAATGTTAGCATCTGGCATAACACAGTACAATCACCAAGAGCAGGAAACTAACTTTGGTACACAACAGGCTTCATTCAGATTTCACTAGTTTTCCCACTAAGGTTCTTTTTCCGCTCTAGGGTTCGGTTCAGGATTCCACGTTGCATTTAGCTGACATGTTTCTTTATTCTTCTCTAATTTGCAAGTGTTTAATCTTTCCCTATCTCTCACGACTCAGGCACTTTTGAAAAACATCGTTCACTTTTTTTTTTTTTTTTTAGAATGGCACTCAATTTGGGTTCACCTGATATTTTCTCATACTTAGATTGAGATTGTACATTTTGGCAAGAATATATGATGGGCAACAGAAATGTATCTTGCTGGTGACATTAACCCTGACTTGGTTAAGATGGTGTCTGTCAGTTTTCTCCACTGTAGAGTTACTCCTCTTCCCTTCGTAGTTAATAAATATCTCAGGGGAGATAGTTTGAGACTATGCAAGTATCATGTTTCTTCTCCAAGTTTTTTTTTTTGTTTGTTTGTTTTTAAATGTTTTTATTCTGGTAAGATACACATAACAAAAACTTTAACATTTTAACCATTTTTAAGGGTACTGTGGCATGAAGTACATTCACATTGCTGGAAGACTCTCACCACCACCCATCTCTGGAACTAAACCTCATCTTCTCCAACTGAAGCTCCATCCATTAAACCCCAACTTCCCTCTCCCTGGCAACCACCATGCTTTTATGTTTCCATGAATTTGCTACGGCAGAAACCTCATATAAGAGGAATCATTCAGTATTCTTCTCAAAGTTCTGCCATTCATTTTAACATCCATCGACTGATCTTGCCTGCAACAATTATTAGTATGTTCTAGTGGTGATTTTCTATATCCCATTCCTTCTACTCATCTGCTTTTGAAAGCTTTCAACTCTTTCTTTGATTCACTTAAGGACCAATCAAGTTCACTCTAATTCTTAGAATTAGCAGAGAGCACTTTAAATCACTGTTTTCTAGGAGAAAGGAGCAGGCCTATTCCATGCTTGTGTGTCAGGACTGGCTACATAATTTGCAGGGTACATATGCGTAATGAAAATTCAGGGTCCTCCTGTTAAAAAATTATTAAGAATTTCAAGCTGGTGACAGCAAAGCATGAAGCCAGCTGCAGAGCCCTTCTGGGCCGTGTACTACTGCATGCCCATGAAGCCCACCCTGTTGTGCAACCTTCCCTAGCTTCTTAGGACCACTCACCTACTTGCCTGGTTCTGCAGGATCCTGAGAACAAGCAGCTGTGTCTGACAGTTCGCCATCTCTAGAGATCCCCTCCATTCCCACCCCGCTAGGCAATCAGGAGGGTAAGATTATTCTCATTCTGTGTAAGTCTTTTATTTCCTGCTTCATTCAGACGGGAAAGAGACTCACTGCTTCTCTTTATCTGACCCAGCACTAGGCGAACAACAATCCCCAGCTAGGATTCTAGTCTGAGGAATCCGAGAGCAGAAATCCCACCTGCCTGCCCCCAGGCTCTTACCACGATGGAGGTCAGGTCCTCGCTCTCAAAGCGGCTGATGGCTTGGTCCAAGGACTTATACATGGCAGCAGAAATGCGCTGGGTGATGAGTCTGTTCAAGTCAATTGATCTACCCAATAGCTGGAAGGAAGAGAGAGAGAGAAGTTACTTAAGATTCGCCCAGACACCTGACAACTAAATGCAATACATTGATAGGAGACTGGATTAAACGTAAAAAGGACATTACTGGGACATATGGGGACTGTATTTAGAAAACAACACTGTTAAATTTCCTGAGTATGATAATTCTACTTTGATTTTACAAGAGAATGTGCCTGCATTTAGGAAATACAGGCTGAGGCATTCAGGGATGAAATCTTATGATATCTGCAACTTACTCTCAATGGTTAAGAAAAAAAGGTATGTACACTAGCACACACACTGTATCTGTGTGTGAGACAAAATATATAATGAGAAAGAGAAAATGAACTAAACGTGGCAAAACATTAATAACCACAAATCTGGCTATACGGTAGATGAGTGTTCATTGTATTATTCTTTCAACTTCCCTACAGGCTTGAAATACAAAAAGTTTAGGAAAAATACGGTTCATTCAGGCTGCAGGAAGAGGCTCAGGGTAGGCTCTGGCTCCCTGTAACTGCTTCTGCTGACGTCCTAAATTTAGCCCTGAGGTTCTGCCTGCATCTTGCCTATGCTCAATTCAGTAATTCAGTCACCAGGAAACAGCAGCCACCTCAGCAAGGGCCCACTTTGTGCCTTTACGGGGGAAAATTTAAAAGCAAGAGGATGCAGGACTGATTACAGGATGCAAAATACAGCTTAAGATACTTTCCACTGGGGCACACGTGGGCATTACTGCCGACACTATGCAGGTAACAGAGAACATTTATTGAGTACCTGCTGTGTCCATGGCACTTTGCTAGGTGCCAAATGATTATTCTTAATTATTTTGTTTTTCCTGCTTCCCTTTCGGGATAAATTTTCTACCAACTGACTAGGGCCCCTTATGGCCATCTCATGCACACATAAAGCTTAGTATTTTAATATCCTGTGGCTAATTCTGGCTGTGTCGTAACTGATAGCAGTAATCTTCTGAGAGGCTAAAGAAAAAGCTCTCAATGAGCCCCTGCTGTTGGCAGAAGTGATTTTTTTCCCTCTTAACAATACTCAATTTCCCTTGGACTTCTCGTAGCAGTGGGAATATCCAGGGTTCCTGGGCAAACTCTTTCCTTTTCACCTATGGCATCATCTCAGCCTTGGTACTGCCCCTTCAGAAGACCAGGACCACGAAAGAGACACACAGACATCACAGCATAAAGGCCATTTCGCCACTAGCCTGGCCAAAAGCAGGGCCCCAGAAGGAGGGCTCAGAGTCCGCTGGGGCAGCTCTGATTTTGTCTGTTGGGCTCACATTAACCTTTTTAACTGGGGATGTGTTTCTTAGCTCCCAGCAACATTTCTTCTACATCTGGGGTCAAATGTTAACAGAAACCAACTCCATACACATACACCAATTTCTACCCTGCGTTTGACCTGCCATGCTCCATTTCAAAGGTGCTGTGGTCCTTCTTCACTTCGACCAGCACTTGGGCCACATTCAGGGACAGATTTACCCATCTCTGAGCAGCAGTTCCAGCTGAAAGAGCGGGCAACAGCTTGTGATGGGAAGACATAGGCTTTGGTGGCCATTACTTGTAAGAGGTCAGCTGCAGATGGGTGGAGAAGCCTAGAACTGGAACCAAAGGGCGCCCAATGCCTCTGTATTATCTGCAAGATTCTGAAGCTGTGCTACACCTGTGCTCAGAAATCCACACCGGGCAATGCACGCAGGGCAGACGGTGCCCAGTCCTGATTTCTGATCTCTCCCGCCTGTTCTATCTCCACGGTAGGTTCCTGCCACCATACCTGGACGTGTCTCTGTTTCAGCAGCGTTTCATAGCGGTTGGACGGTGGGTACGGAATGATGACTCCATAATTCTTGCATTCAGCTCGAAAACGTTTATCCAACAGGACACTGGAAGGGATAAAATTTAAGTAAGGCCAGTAAACAGGACAGTGAATGGCTCTCAAGCACCCAGCTGCATCTATTTTCAAAACACAGCATCTACTCATGAAGGACTATCTTTATTTACACACACACACACACACACACATATATATTTGTCTCATAAAAATATTTTTATGAGATAGGGTCTCACTCTGTCACACAGGCTGGAATGCAATGGTGTAATCATAAATCACTATGGCCTCCAACTCCTGTGCTCAAGCGATCCTCCCACCTCAGCCTCCTGAGTAGCTGGGACTACAGGCACACGTCACCCCACCTGGCTAATTTTTCTTATTTTTGTAGAGACGAGGTCTGGCTGTGTTGCTCAGGCTGGTCTTGAACTACTGGCCTCAAGCGATCCTCTTGTCTTGGCCTCCCAAAGTGCTGGGATTACCAGCATGAGACACCACACCTGACTATACATCTTAAATAAAATTGTTTTCTGCTCAGGAGCAAGGTTCTTCAAATTTCTTTTCAGCTACAGAAGCAGCTCAATATGTCAAACAGAGTTTCTAAGTTAACGATGGGCAACACAGAAGGTGAGTGAGCCTCTTTCCTCTATTGTTCATTTACCACAAAAGCAACCGAGTGCGTGCTAGGGACACCCCACGAGACATTCTAGCGCTGGGGACACACAGTTCCTGTCCTCATGGAGCTTACATTCTAGGGAAGAGACTGATGATACAAAAATAAGCAAAGGAATGAAATAATTGCAGACAAGAGTGAACATCTGCATGGCGTTTGCTGCTTACCGGGCACGTCACATGCATGGGCCCCCACACACAAAATCATTGGTAATCTCACAACGACCCCGTGAGTCAGGCGTGCCATCACCACCTATTACCAACTCACTGTTAGGACCACATTCCGTTTAATCCACAGTCTCGTGTTAAGTGACCACTTTGTGAAAGGCTGTGTTCTCTGTGCGTTCCCTGAAATCCTAAGTTCTTGCTTTCTATGCTTCCATCATTTAAGAGTCATTTGCTTTATTGAGTGTACACCCTGTTAACAGAAACCTGTGTGTGCTGCACCAACTCCCATTTGAAGTATCTCAGAGCTACTCCAGCTGTTGAAAGCAAAATGAAGCAAATCCTTTCCACAGAAAGAAAAATAATTAAGGTAAGAAACTATCCTTGAAATTATTGGTTTGTACATTTGGATTTCCAATAAGAATGGACATATTAATACCTACATATAAAATTTAAGGTTTTTCTTGACCGGGACTATTACAGGTTCTTGAAACCCTGGAACTCACAGGGGTATAAATCCATATATCCTGACAACACCCATGAGCCACTAAAGCTTGACAATCTCTGGACCAGACTTCTTCACTGGCCTCCTATCTGGTTTTCACCTACTCATTCTTGCTAACCTACAATCCATTCTTCACACTAGTATATTTTTAAAAGAGTGAACTTTCAAAAATAAAATCAAATCGGGTCACTGTTGTACTTTTGAAAGCATTCCGTGCCCTGTCATTCATTCTAAGACAAACGCCTACGAGGCAGGCGTGATCTGGCACTGCCCACCTCTCCAGCTTTGTCAGGCACGCCGCCCCGTCTCATGGTCATGAACGAGACATTGACATGTATTAACTCACGCACACAAATCCTCTCAACAGCCCCACGAGGTAGGCGCGCTGCTATTATTAGACTTGCACCACCGGGACTTTGCATAAGCAGTTCGTTTTGCATGCAATTTCCTGCCCATCCTTCACCTAGTTTTAATTAGCTCCTAACAGCTTGAGGTAAGAACTCAGACGCTGCTCCCTCAAGACAGGCTTTGTCGTTCCCCAACCAAAGAGCAGTTCTGGCTTGATAGTCACATGTTCCCATAAACTTTTCCTTCATAGAGAGCACGTACCCTCCCTGGTCAGTGTGCATTTATCAGTTTTTAATCAATGTCTGTCTTCCCTGCTGACTGCAGGCTCCATGAGGTTAGCACCGTATCTGCCTAGTTTCCTTCCCACAACATTCTAGCACCCAGTCCAGGCCTGTGCAACGGCTCCGTTTTGCTCAGGTGCTAGGGAAGAAGGGAGGTTTTGCAACAGAAAACCAAGTCTTCCAGGTGGCAGACTTAGGAAGGATGGCGGCTCACAGCTCGGGGGCTCTCCTACCTGCCGGCCATGGCTTTGTAGTAAGCAAAGATCTGGTCCGCCAGCTTGTAGACAAACTGATCAAAACACAGGTTCACCTGGTGAAGAAGTGGGACAGGTTAATGGTGTCTGTCCTGCTTTAGCACAGACACTCAGGCAACCGGAAGAGGGCAGTTGGGCAGGACTGCCCACAGCACTTTCTGGGGCAAGGTGCTTTGAAGGAAGAAAAAGAAGATTCTATGGCCAAGTGAGTTTGGTCCCTTGCTCTTGGGGTCCTCACTTAGTCAACAGAGAAAGCAAAGTTCAAAGAGTCTGTTGATGGGACGACCTCCCCACTGCCCCCTCCTTGGCTGTCCCGTGGCCTGCCCCGGGGAATGCACCAGACAGACCTTCCTCAGATCCCGCAGCTGCTCATATTATTAGCTAACTTTGCAGCCTCCCCGTCCATCTCCTCTGATAACTTTCTTGTCTTCCCCTTTCAATTTTTCTTATCTTCCTTTGCAAATTTGATTATGCAGTTGATAGTCATTAGACATGTAAAAGCCCCCTTTTTCCAAACTTTGCTTAAATATCTTTGTTTTTTAATGAACAAAGCCTTGCCATTCTAGTAGTAGATCATGGTGATCAGGTGGGAAGATGATGTCACACCAGACAGAGGGAGTCAAACCCAACCCTCTAATACTGGCAAGAGCGGGAACTGGCCGAGGGCGGAGCTGTGACAGCCCCCAGGTACGAGTGCGACACCAAAAGAGGCAGACTGTATTTACGTGATCCATCTTTGACTCTTTTCCCACCAAATCCTCGGCTCCATAAGTTAACTATTCAAAAAGGTTTCATAGCTTTTATTTTATGCCCCACATATTATGCAGAACGTAAAACACAGTGCTGTGTGTAGTGCTTTCCTCATACCCAGTTAACTGGGGTCTCTGCCCTGGACTTTGAGCTTCAGAGGCCCCCAGTGGACCCTCTTCTGGGCAAAGAATGTATAGGGTCAAAGCAGCGGTGTTCACTCAGCCCCCATTCTCCCCTTCTAGAAGCAGCTCTGAGTAGCCTTGTCCAGATGGCTGCTACGGTGGTCTCTCCCCTGGCTTTGTCTCCCTGCGGACGGACTACACAGCAGGTGTACGAGCTGTTCTTAGCACTGGCCAAGGGGCCACTGTTTTTGAGCAGAGGGGGTTGACAGCAGAGCTTGGGTGTCTGTACACGTGCACGTGAGGCCCTTCATGGTGCAGAACAGAATTTGGAGACAGGAAGAGAAAGGAGCAGGCCACGAGCTGAGTATTCCAATTTGCACCTCTGCCCATGCCCTCAGATGTTACTGAGGTCCCTTCTGAGTTTCACGATGATTATGAAGACTACTCTAGAGTAAGTCACCAAGCCCCCACTTTGTGCTCATAGCCAAAGATCTGAAAAGTCAAGAATTTCAGAAGAAGGTCACAAGAACAAAAGGAGCAGCACATCACTTGCCTCGGCCTCGATTTCGTCGTACAGGAACTGCTTTTTAAACTTGGTCAGAGCGTAGTAGGCGCTGTCGTTATACAGGTCCAGCGGGTAGAGGACGTACCTGCAGAGGGAAACACAACGGCCGGCGGCTTGCTAAGGAGCTGTCTTAAGGCAGGCGGATTTGCACGTGCTCGGGAAATAGACACCAGCTCAGAGTTGGGAAAGACAAACTGCCGGCCCTCTCCGATGTCTCCAGGGCCCCCCCAAGACTTACTTTACAGTGCACCCAAAACCCATATGAAATAAAACCAAGGCCTGTAAAAATCTGTCTGGGACTAAAATAATCAATAATTAATACATTGGTGGTGACCAAGGATTTTTAGCTTCCTGATCCCCAGAGATGATTGTTTTCTGAGCAGAGCTGTTATGAGACAGACAAAGTCTAGGGAGGGAAGTTGGGGGGAGACTTCGGACTCTGTCTGCAAGGCTGAGTCAAACGACCTGGCGTGGCCTGACCCCTGGCCTGGGCTCTCCCCGGGTGGGGCAGTTGACCGCCTCATCTCCAGTCAACTCAGCACTTCCGTCTGGAAAGAACAGAGCTCTCTGGAAAACTATCCTCCCTCCACCTGCACCCCAGGAACCTCCTGCTGGCCAAATCCTGCCTCTTACTCCATCATGGAAGGTTCTTTGGTTTCCAGGATATGGTCCGTTAGAATCCAGGGCATGGACATCTCAATGGGGAACTGGATTCGCCGGCCCATGGTCAACTCCAGGAAGAACTCTCGGAACCAGAGCTGGGAGAGGTCGCAGCACTGCTGCAGGGCTTCTGCAAGCACAAGGGAACGAGCCTTGGGTTACACACAGGAAGCTCCAAAAGGCCTTGGTTTTTGTTGTTTTTATTAATGTTCATTGTTATGATGATTGTTGTGCCTGCTAGGTACAGAGCAGGTACTAAATATTGATTAGTAGATGCTGTTCTTTTGTACTTGAAGACAGGCTTAACATCTACTTGGAAAACAGCATCTGTAAAGCTTCAGAGACAGTGGTAATGAGTGGGGTGGGGGAAGATGTTTTAGAGCTTTAGGTGTCCCCACGATTTCTATCATCACTCCGCAAAGCCCTCCTGAAAACTGGCAATCTAAGCGTAAAACGTGTGCTCGCTGCACACACACGGGGTCAAGACAGCCCCCAAGTGCTGGCTCTCGGCTGGGCTGTGGCTCCCGCACCCCTTCTGTGCGGTAATTCCCAGATCCCGCGCTGTTTGCAGGCCCCAAAGGCCCTTCCCAGGCTACTCCCTAACAGAGAAGTTTGTACTGTGTGTTACGATCACTCTTTCCTGTACCAACAGACACGTTAAGACTCTCGTGTCCCTGGGATGCTACTCTTCCCCCACCCTGTCCTCCACAACCTGGACGTGCATCCTTCTAACAGGAGAGGAAGAATGGAGGACACAGGACCGGGATGCAGCCTGGAAGCCCCCTCTGCCAGGAGCTGCAAGTGCTAACCGGCTCCTGGCTGCTGCTAGCACCTAGGGCCCAGTGTGCCTGCACGTGGGCATTCCTGTTTTTCATCCCCTTCCATTGAGGTCTTCATGACAAATTGGCGACAGGCACCTCCCAGACAAATTTCGCTAAGTCAGAATAGCTGGACTGAGCCTGGCCTTTCTTAGCTTCCAAAGTCTACCGGAAAGTGTGTTTCCCGCTTGGTGGCAAGAATGTGCCCCTTAGGGTCAACCATCATGTCTCTTTGCAACTTCTAGCCTGGCGGCTGCAGTCACTCTGAGAGTCCCCATCCTCTGGCCCCGGCCCGGCCCCACGGCTCACCACTGATGTTGAGCAGATGCGTGAAGAAGAAGGACTGTTTGTGGAAGTCCTCGATGGCGAGCACGATGGGCCCGTCCAGGCTGCTTCTCAGGGTCTTCTTGGAGCCGCTTTTGTCTGCGATGAGCGACTCCAGCATGGTTCGCACCATGTACAGCTTGAGAAAGAAAGAGAGAGGAGAGGTCGGAAGCCGGCCCTGCAACCCGGGGGGAAAAGGTTGCTCTGTGCTGTATTTATTTTTTTTCTGCAGATGTCTGCTCTTAAAAAGCATTGTCTTAAGGAAGCACCAGTTTAGGGCTGGAGAAGTCACTTTGGAACCATGAAAACCTTCAGGAGGGAGACTGGGAGCCCGGCAGGAAGTTCCGCCCAGCGTCCCTGGGCAGGTTGTGCCAGGCCCAGGAAGAGGCTCCTGCCTGTTCTGCTCAGCCAAGGCCACGGGCATCAGAGGAGACGGCCACAGGCGCCACAGGTGGAGCACTGGACTGGGAGTCAAAAGACCGGGGTTCAAGGCCAGGCACTGCCACTGACTTGCTGTGTGACCTGAGGCAACAAAGTCCCCACTCTGGGCCTCAGTTGTCTTATCTAACACAAGGGGTTGGACCAGACGCTTTTGCACGCCAGTCCCTTTCAGCTCTAACGTTCTGAGGAACTGTGGTACGGGGTAAGATCAGAATGAACCCCCCTCCCACAGCTCAAGTTTCCGGCCCTTAGCGTTTTTCGACTCCGTTACTGAGCGATGGCGCCCCCTGGTGGCATCAGCTGCATTGCACAGCCCGCCGAAATCCTGGGTGGAAAGCGGGTTAACATTGGTACTTACACAGGAGGCTACTAGGCAATTAACTCCTGCTTACAGAGTGCCTTAAGTGCAAAGGATGCAAGTGCGGTGGGCTTGTTCTCTTTGCTAATCTAGATCTTTCCACATCATTTGTCTGTGAATCTTAGGGCCGGAAGGGACCTTGAGGAGCCAGGCTAGTCCATTCCTGCTGCCTCCTCGAGAAGGGTACCCAAGCCAACCCAGCCCGGCGGTGTTATACCAGGGATCGGCAGCCTCTTCGGCCCTGTGTGCCACCAGTGGGGTGAAACAAAGCCCTCGGGGACCACTGGCAGGCCTAAGACATAGATAGGAGAGAAGGAAGAGGGATGGGAGGGCAGGAGAGACAGGGAAGAGGGAGAGAGAGAAAGAGAGAGAGAGAAAAGCAAGAGGTATTGTATACGGTGGGAATGCCGCCGCGACTGCTAGAGGCCACCTCTGAGATGCTCCAACCTCCCAGCAACCGCGATCGTCTTTGCTGCCTCTGGGTCTGCTCTGGGATGGACCCCGCCACACGCCTGGCACTGCTTTAGGCTGTGCAGCCACAGAAGCACGTGACACACCGTCCCTGCCGCAGGGCTTCCCTTCGCGGTAAAGGAACCACCGTGGCTGTCGGCCCATTAGACAGTGCACGGTCTGCAGCCCCGTCAGCAGGCGCGTCCCAACATCCCTAAGAATCGAGACGCGCTCTTCTATGACGGCCTTCCAGGTCCTCAAAGGATGCAGAGAGTCCCGTCTGGTGTGGGTGCTGACTGGCTTATATCACACTCTAACTGTCTGAAAACGGGCTTCCTCCACGAGAGGGTGAACTCCGTCCCCACCTACTTTTATTTAATTCACCAGAACAGTCTACGTCCCAGCTATGGGAGACACCACGTCCACTGTGTTCTGAAGGCTGTGACAGAGCCCTGGGTGGGAGTCAGGAGACCTGGGTTCTTGTCCCACCTCCACCTGGGACTCACCTTGTGACTTGGACAAGTCACTTCCCCTCTCTGGACCTCAGTTTCCCCATCTGTAAAATAGGGGGAGGGACTGGGTTTTTTTTTTTCCTAAGAGCTCTTGCAGCTCTGCTGTCTGGGAGTCTACTAAATATGTCTATGCCACCTTGGCATGACCTGGTGGTGTCTGGGGGGTCACTGTTGGTGACCCTCCTTCTCTCACACTAGCTATACAAATGCTCCTTCCTCCCCTTTCTCTCTGCTAACGCCCCTCCTTCATCCTCCTTTCCAGTTTTTCCTGTGTCTCGTCTGTCTCTTCCTCACTCGTGTCCTAGGACTTACAGAAACACCTGCGAGCCCTGTGCAGCGCCCCCCGGGACATTCTGGGCTGGAAAGGTCTCTGACCCTTGGCACTCCACAGATGTGTTTGTAGACGCTTCCGAGGGACGTTCCACAGCCAGTGGGTGACAGTAATGGCAGCTGGCCGAGGACTGTGAAGCCAAGGGAAGTTAGGATGAACTTCCCAGAACCCACCTCACCCCTGTCCCGGCCCCCAGTCCCCTGCCAGACACAGACACACACACAGTGAGGAGGGTCAGGGGGTTGCCTCGGAGGATCCAGGGCAGAGAGGGGCTTGAAGCAGGAGTTCTCAGCCTGGGGCTTCTGGGGTCTGGAAGACCCCCTAAAGCTGCAATGGGATCCACCTGCTTTCCCAATACTTAAGCAAGACTACCAGAAACTGTTCATCCTTAAATAGGAGGCAAGGATTCAGCTAAGATGCCCAGATTATACACTTTTTCTCCCCTATAATTTTATGACAGTTTTGGATTAGCCACAGGCCACCTCTTACTGTATGGAAGCTCCAGCTGGCAACTGAGTATTTCTGATTACTAGATTTTCACTGAGGGGTCAAGGGCTTTGCACATTTGTGCTTTTGGGAAGATGTGAGGAATAAGGGATGTTTTGTCAGTACCAGGATCTCATCCAAAGTTTTCATTTTACAGAGAATATAATCAGAGCTCTGGGAGGTCAAGGTGCTTGCCCAAGATCACATAGCAAGTCAGAGGCAGAAATTGTGAATTTCCAAGGTAGGATGTCACTTCAGGGGCTGGGGCCGGGGCTGGGGCTTATTAAAGAGAGACAGGATTGATGCATACAGATTCCACTTTAAACTCCTCCTGAGCTTTGGAATCTGTATTTCACTGGGCTACAAGATAGCCAGGATAGGTGGATATGGTATTCTCCCTATTGGCCAGATTAGACAACTGAGGCACAGAGAGATTATGTAACGTGCCCAAGGTCACACAGATATCTGAGACTAGAATCCAGGTCTCCTGAATCTTAAGCCAGTGGTCCTCCTTTCTATACCAAAACAAGACAGCAGAGTAAGACCAGAGCAGCTGCTCAACCCTGCCCCTCCTGACTGAGGGGCCCCATCCCCCCGTCCCACGGTCCCACCATGATGACCTGCCACGGCCCAGCTGGCCTCTGAGTCTATGAAGCTGGCCTGTGCCTGGAGCTGCTTACCTGTGTGCTGGACGGCCCCACAGCACGCCGGGGCACCTTGATGTCAAAGCCACCTTTGGGGTCCTTCTCCCCTCTCAAGCACGGGTCATTGGGGGGCTCTCGCCCTCCCTCCCAGTCACAGATGGTCTTCCGAATTGCCTGCAGGACACTGGGGAAGGAAGAACTGAGACTCAGACCAGGTCTCACCATTGGAAGGATGCACCGCAAGCCTGTGTCTCTGGGGCCCATCGTGGCCCAGGACCACCTGCATTAGAATTCTGGGGTGCTATGAAGCATGCTCATTCCTGCTGCCCCCAAAGATTTAAGGTGTGGTCCAGAAACCTGCATTTTAACAAGCGTCCCACATGATTCTGATGCCTGCTGGATATCTGCAAACTCACCTCTGAGCTCATGAAGTGAGAAAGAACTTGGGTGAGGCAAGATGATTATTTTTCCCTTTTGGTTATAGGAAATCATCAGATCTCTGTGCATTTAAAATTTTAATAATAGCTTATATGTATTGCATCCTGACCTCATGCTGCCATGTGCTTAGGTCTACAGGTGGATTGTTTCATTTCATCATCCCAGAAGGCTATGAAGTAGATACTGTTACCATCCCCATCTTATGAATGGGGAAGACTGAGGTTCTGAAGTCAGTAACTTAAGTAGGTTCATACAACTAGACAATGTGTGAATAAGGGCTACAAACCCAGACATGGAGGCTTAATTCATCCCAAATGTCCAGTCTCCTAAGGAGAACCCCTGGAACTTGCTGGAAGGATCTGTGTGTGTTCACAGACTAATCTGGAAGCTGAGTGGGAACTTCCTCTCAGCCTGCACTTAGCACTGCTTATTTTTGATACGTCCCTGAAAAGAGCCATCTGCACACCCACCTGATGAGAACATTCTTCTTCTTCCGCACTGCCTGCCGCAGGGGCTCGCGCAGTGTCACCTGGGCAAAGTCCTGCAGGGCTGCATAGATGGTGTTCCTGATGGCCTGGTTGAAGACGCTCTCCATCCTGCCCATGAGCACCTGCAGGCCTTTGATCATGGCGATCACCTGGCCAGGCACAGACCAAGGGTCAGGGTCACCAAGCCTCAGCACACCAGCCTGCCCGCCACCCCCCACCACCTCGCAGGGGAAGGAGGGTATGAGACATCCAGAAACGTGAGGCCAGTGCTACTCAAAGTGCCAGTTCACAACTAGGTAAGAAACGAATGACGGATGGATTGCAAAGAAACAATTGGTAAGGGGAGAGGGAAATGTTCTGTATGTTGATTATGTTTGTGGTTTCACAGGTATATTAACAACCCTCAAAACTCTTTCAGTTATACACTTTAAATGGATGTAGTTTATTGAATTATAAATTATACCTCAATAGAGCTGATTACAAAAAGCTATAATATCTTTATGGAGAGATCACATTTATGACATGAGAGCTGGGTGTTGTAAAAATGGAACATGCAGAGAATAAGACAGAACTTTTGGACATTAAAAATATGACAGCCAAAATTTAAAAATTGTAATAAAATTGAAAGTTAAATTTAAGGGAACATCGCCATAAAGTAGACTAAAAATAAGTGAGGTACAATAAGAGAGAAAAGATTAAAAAATTAGGGACTAAATTTTGGGAGCCCATCATCTGACAAACAGAAAATCCAGAAAGAAAAAAGAAAGAAAACAGAGAGGAGGAAATTGCCAAAATTAAAATACAAGGAAATTTCTCAGTCCTAAAGTACATGTATTTTCATAGTGAAATGGCCTATTTAGTATCAAAAAAAATGAATGTAAAAGGTCCTCATTAAGCTTTCTCACAATGAAATTTCAGAAAAGCAGAGATAAAGAGATAGG
Source organism: Eulemur rufifrons (assembly GCF_041146395.1). NCBI lineage: Eukaryota > Metazoa > Chordata > Mammalia > Primates > Lemuridae > Eulemur > Eulemur rufifrons. Next base: position 25,961,590 of record NC_090992.1, read on the forward strand.
CCTATAAAATTCTAGAGATAAAAAAAGAAGAACAAAGTTGGAAGATTCACATTTCCTGATTTTCAAAGTTGCCACAAAGATACACTAAGCAAAACTGTGACACTGGCATATGGATATACATATAAATCAATGGAAGAGAGTTTAACACACAGAAATAACCCCTCAAATTTATGTCAACTGAGTTTTGACAAGGGTACGAAGACAATTCAATGGAGAAAGAACATTCTTTTTGACAAATGGTGCAGGGACTAGATATGCATATGCAAAAAAATGAAGTTGGACCCCTACCTCACACCATATACAAAAATTAACTCAAAATGGATACAAGACCTAAATATAAGAGCTAAAATTATAAAAACTCTTACAAGAAAACACAGGATTAAATCTTTGTGACCTTGGATTAGGCAATGGTTTCTTAGATATGACATGAAAAGCAGCAGTGATAAAAGAAAAAATAAATTAGACTTCATCAAAATTAAAAACTTTGGGGCTTCAGAGGATACCATCTAGAAAGTGAAAAGACAACCCTTGGAATGGGAGAAAATTTTTGCAAATAATATACCTGATACGTGACTGGTATCTAGAATACATAAAAACTCTTACAACTCAAAAATAAAAAGACAAACAACCCAATTAAAAAAGGGAAAAGGACTGGAATAGACATTTCTCCAAAGACAGATAGCCAATAAGCACAGAAAAATGCTCAATACCACTAGTTAAAAGCTCAATATTATTAGTTATTAGCTAAAACCATAATGATATACTTCACACCCACTAGGATGGCTAAAATGAAAAAGATAATAATAAAGTGATGACAATGATGTGAAGAAATTGCAACCCTACAGTTGCTGGTGGAACTGCAAAATGGTGCAGCAATTTTGGAAAACAATCTGGGAGCTCCTCAACATTGTAAACACAGAGTCACCATACGACCCAGCAATTCCACTCCTAGGTACATACCCAAGGGAAATGAAAACATATTTCCACACAAAAACTTGTACACGAACATTCATATAAGCATTATTCATAATAGACAAAAAGTTGAAACAACCCGAATGTTCAACTGATGAATATATAAACAAATGTGGGATATCCACACCATAGAATATTGTTCAACTATAAAGTAATGGAATACTGATACATACTACAGCATGGATGAATTCTGAAAACAGTATACTAAATCAAAGAAGCCAGTCACAAAGGACTACATAGCGTATGATTCCATTTATACAAAATCTCCAGAATGGGAAGATCTATAGAGACAGGAAGTAGGATTAGTAGTTGCTAGAGACCAGGGGTAGAAGAATGCAAAGTGACCACTAATGGGAATGGGTTTCTTTTGGGGGTGACAAAAGTGTTCTAAAATTAGGCAGTAGCTCATGTCTAATCCCAGCACTTTGGGAGGCCGAGGTGGGAGGATCACTTGAGGCCAAGAGTTTGAGACTAGCCTGGGCAACACAGTGAGACCCCCATCTCTACAAAAACAAATTAGCCAGGCACGGTAGCATTTGCCTGTAGTCCCAACTACTAAGGAGGCTGAAGCAGGAAGATTGCTTGAGCCCAGGAGTTCATGCCGATTGAATTGTACCTTTTAAAGGGATGAATTTTATGGGTATATGAATTATATCTCAATAAAGCTATTATATTAAAAATTCTGCAGAGGAAAAAAGCAAGGAATCGGGAATTAGAATAGAATCCAGCTTTCCAAGAGCAACATCAATGGTTAGAAGACAACAGAATAACACTTCTAAGAATTTGGAAAAAAAAATTTATAATTGATAATTCTGTATTTAGCCAAGTACAAAGTGAGATCAGAATAAAAAGATTTTCAGACATTCAAGCTCTCAAACATTTTCTCCCCATAATCCCTTTCTTAGGAAGCTATTGGAGGGTCTCTGCCACCAGTATGAAGAAAAAGGCAGACCCTCAAGATAATGATGATGAGCATCTCAGATCAGTGGCCTGCCTGGTCTGGAGGAAACCAGTGCAGATTAGAAAAAAGGAAAGAGGACTTCAGGAGGAATGGCTTTAAGCAAAAAAAAAAAAAAAAAAAAAAAAAAAAATTCATAAAATAATGATTGTGATGGATTATTTTGTAAGGAGTTCTACATTTTGTTGGTATGTTTAGGGTTGCCTGTTTGATAGGTTCATAGAAAAAACAAAAAATAAGGCTTTGTTCACTCTAGGAAAAACAAAAGAGGCACAAGAAAAATGCATTCATGTTAGACCATGTGACTTGGCCTAATAGGACAAGTAACAAGAGTTATTTGTCACAATAATATAAGGTAACTATTGATTTTACTGAAAAGTGTGATGTTACTATTATGGGAAAATGTGGGAAGGCAGTTGGGTGTGTTGGGGGGGTGGGAAGTGGAGATGAGAGAGTTAAATCCTTATCTCCCAATGGAGGAATCAACAGAAAAATGTCATAAATTAAAAAAACCAAGAAACAGTCTCAGAAGCCTGTTACTTAGAACTATGGTGATAAATACCAGGAGAAACAGCTTCACAACTTGAACGACGTTTCCTATTCGGGGATTCAGGGCGGAGTGGGGTGGTGTCCGTTACTACTTTTGCTTTGTTGTATTATTACAGGCCACACAGAACTATTTTTCTTTTTAAACTTTTAAACATGTTTTACTAATAAGATAAAAAATGATAAGACCTCTCAATGTACAGCAAAATAAGAACTAGAAGGAAATACAGTACAATGTTCCCGGTGTTTGTATCTGGATGGTGATATGAGGCCGGGGGAAGGTAAAGGCAGGAGTGAGGCTGGAGGAGCATTTTCTAAACACCGATAGAGCATGTGCATCCCTTTTATTAAGGAAAGAAATACATCAACAGTTTTACAAAGTTGCCTGGACCCTGTGACTGTAGGTCTCATTTAAATAGGCTTGAGGGTGGCTTTCTCCACCAGGGATGATGCCTGGGAAGCTTTTTTCCAGGTTGACTATTCGCAATGAAGGGTCAAAAGGTATGGGGGCCGCTCAGGACAATGTTGAGAGAGATTAGAATGTTTCTCCTTTCTGAAATAATAACCACTGACCCTCAGCCCTTTAAAATGCAGCTTGGAGATCTGCTTAATAAGAATTCTAACCTCTTACATTTGTATGATCCTTTAAGTTTTCAAAGCTCAGCTACCTTCATTATCTCATTTGACAATTACTGTTTGATTCTCAATAATAACCTTGGGATGGGAGAGGGCAGAGATTATTAGCTCCATTTTACAGATAAGGAAGCTGAGGCTCAGAAATGAATGGACCATGGGGCCCAGGGCTAGGACCCAGGTCTCTGACTTCTAGACCAGTCTCTTGTAGGTTTCGAATGGTCATCAAGGAGATAGCTTCACTCACAATATAGTCTGAATGAGTTTTCCTCCCAAATAGAAATATTATTTTGCAATCAAACAAGAAAAAACAATTCAAAAGGTTATAAAGCAGGAAGAGTCCTCCCTCTAGAAATTATTACTGGTAATTGTCTGGTATATATAAATATTTATGCCCTTTAGTTTTGACCAAATATACAAAAGTATATTAATTTTAATATAAAAGTAATCATTTTACATGCTGTTCCTTATCTTTTTTTTTTTTAACTTAATATACTTAGCATAGCTTTCCATGTAGGTAGTGTCTTTTTTAGAAACTGCATAGTATTCAATGGTATAGTTGTATCTTAATTTATTTACCTGGTTTCATGTTGGAGGACACTTAAGTTGTTTTACATATTTCGGTATTATAAATAGTACTGTGATAAATACCCATGTACATACATCTCTGCACTGGTGACTTATTTAGCTGGGATATATTCCTAGATTAAAAGTGTCAGTAGGCCGGGCGCAGTGGCTCACGCCTGTAATCCTAGCATTTTGGGAGGCCGAGGTGGGAGGATCACTTGAGCTCAGGAGTTTGAGACCAGCTTGAGCAAGAGCGAGACCCTGTCTCTACTAAAAATAGAAAGAAATTATCTGGACAACTAAAAATATATATAGAAAAAAATTAGCTGGGCATGGTGGTGCATGCCTGTAGTCCCAGCTACTAGGGAGGCTGAGGCAGTAGCATTGCTTGAGCCCAGGAGCTCGAGGTTGCTGTGAGCTAGGCTGATGCCACGGCACTCACTCTAGCCCGGGCAACAGAGTGAGACTCTGTCTCAAAAAAAAAAAAAAAAAATAGTCAATACATATGATCAGACTGCCCTTGTAGAAAGCCTGTAAAATGTAGACTGGACACTGAAGGTATCTCAGAATGTCTGTTTCCCACACTTCAACCTGCAGCAGGCATCACCCATCTTTCAAATCTTGGCTATCCTGATCGGTAAACACTATATCCCATCTCAATTTTAATCTGTAGTTCTTTCACCACTCATCAGTTTGGGCATTTTTATATCTCTTGTAGCCATTTGTTTTCACTTTTGTTTCTTCTGTTGGTTTCTTTTGGCCCATTTTTCTAGTTGAGTGGACATTTTTCTTTGGACTTTTAAGAACAGAATGAGTTTCTAATCATTTCTGAGTAACAACTTTTGACAGGTTAATACTGATGGGAGAAGGGGACGGGGCAGAGCGTGCAGATTAGGAGGGCCAACGCTGTTATCTTGCTCAGAACAGCTTCTGAAACAGCATCTCGGAGAGGTGAGGGGAGCTGCAGCGAGTCAGCACCTACCTCGACGAAGGCAAACTTCTCCTCGCTGGTGTAATTGTAGCGGGTGGCTCTCTCGTACTCCTCCGCCGTGCCAGGGCAGTCCTTGTTGCAGAACTTGTCTGTGGGGTGAACCAGCTTCCAAGAGTACTGGGGAGAGTGGGAACAATCCAAATGTCCATCAACTGATGAATGGATGCACAAAATGTGGCGTAGCCATGCAATGGGATATTAGCCATAAAAAGGGAACTGGGTACTGATTCATGCTAAAACATGGATAAACTTCGAAAACGTAAAATACAAGAAGCCAAATACAAAAGTCCACATATTGGCCGGGCGGGGTGGCTCACGCCTGTAAATCTAGCACTCCGGGAGGCCGAGGCAGGTGGATCGCCGAGGTCAGGAGTTCGAGACCAGCCTGATCAAGAGCGAGACCCCCATCTCTACTAAAAATAGAAAGAAATGACCTGGACAGCTAAAAATATATAGAAAAAATTAGCCGGGCGTGGTGGCACATGCCATAGTCCCAGCTACTCAGGAGGCTGAGGCAGGAGGATGGCTTGAGCTCAGGAGTTTGAGGTTGCTGTGAGCTAGGCTGATGCCACGGCACTCTAGTCTGGGCAACAGAGTGAGACTCTGTTTCAAAAAAAATAAATAAATAACAAAAGTCCACATATTATATGATTGTATTTATGTGAAACATCCAGAATAAGGAAACCTTTATAGAGAGAAAGTAGATTGCACAGGGCTGGGGGATAATTTGGGGTTTCTTTTTGAAGTGATGAAAATGTTCTAAATTTGATTGTGGTTATAGAACTCTGTGACTATACTAAAAACCAATGAACATACACTTTAAATGGGTAAATAATATGGTATATGAATTACATCTCTATAAAGCTATTTTAAAAAGAGTGCTGGGGAGAGAAAGAGGCAGATTGTAAGGGAACAGCAGTGAGCATGAGGCCCCCTGTCCGAGGGACACCTACCACCTCCATGACGTGGGCACTCCACTTGGACAGCAGCTGCAGGCCCCGCAGGGCCAGGTCGAAGAGCTCGCGATACTCCTCGTCTGATTTCTGGCTGTCCAGCCCCGAACCCGTCACCACCTGGGGAACATTGACCATCACACTGTCTAAGTGCCTGGCACTGTTACACATTATCAATTCCCCCCAAGAACACTACAGGGAAGTTCTATTCTTATATCCCCTTGACAGATAAACTGGGGCTCAGACAAGTGCCTTGCTGAAGGCCACGTGGCTTGTAAATGGTTGAGGGTTCAAATTCAGGTGGTGCGATGCCAGAGCCCCACTCATACCCACCTTGGCATATCACAGGGCATTGCCTGTCGAACTTTTTTGACTGCATTCACAGTAGGAAGGGATACTATTTGGTAACTCAGGAACACATACTAACATGGAGATATTAAATATATGTATGCAACAATATTTTTCACAAAGCAATCATTCTTAATGCATGGGATTCCCTGATTTTTTATTCTATTTCATATAAAAATGCTGATCAGAAACCACTAAACTGACCTCACAATTCATTCATTAGACACGACTCACTGATTGGAAAACACTAGTACAAACATCTGTCTATATGTGGGATATTCCACAATGAAATATAACATGTATGCATGTATGTGCACAAACATGTGTGCATATATGTACATGCACATATATACAGATACAGCCAGTCTTCATTATTGGTGGAATCTGTATTTTGAATTAATCTACTTGATAAATATATTTGTGATCCCAAAATCAATACTTGCAGCAATTTCTCAGTCATTTGCAAACATGTGCATATTCCCAGCTGAAATTGGACAAGGTGACTCTCTGCCATCTTGTTTCAGCTGTCATACTGTAAACAAGTGTCCTTTTTGTGGTCTGCTTAATGCCATGTTGTCCATATTTTTGTGCTTTTTACTGGTGATTTCACAATTTAAAATGATCCCCTAGCTTAGGGCTAACGTACTACACAGTGTTCCTACGTGCAAGAAAGCTTTTGAAAAAATATGTGCTTTAGATAAGCTTTGCTCATGCATAAGTTACAGTGCTATTGGTCATGAATTAATGTTAACAAACCAACAACATACATCACATGAAGCGTCTTTAAACACAAGCATTTATAATACAAGGTTATATACTGATCGGTTGACAAAAAATATGACCAGAAGTTCCCAAGAACGTAACTCTGTATTTTTTCCTTGGAATGATTCAGTATTTGCTAATATTCAGAGTTCATGACCACTTTATAGAATGTAACCACTGAGAATAATGAGAATTGACTGTTTATACATACGTATAAAGCATGTAATTTTTAAAAACATCCTTGGCCAGTGCAGTATACCACTTTTGGACCACACCAAAACTTGACTAGGATTAAGGCGCCCTAGCACTCAAGTCCTGTAGCTTCAGTTCAGTTGATTGACACGTGGTTAAGAAAGCTAAAAGTTCGGGCTTGACATTGGTCCATGCGGGTCACCAGTGTAATGACCACACTGCTGCATTTGTCAGACTGTCCCCATTTCCAATATGTTGCTCTGTGACCAAAGACATTCCCTGAGTTTGGGTTTGGAAAGCATGATCTCTATGGCCGCTAGCAACGTGGTGGAACCAAGAGCAAACGAGGGCAGAACAGAGCCATCCATGAGCGCTGGGGAATAAAGCAACACAGGGGCCCTGTGTTTATCAAACAACACCTAAGTTAGAAGGGTGTACATGGGACGAGATCCAGAAGGATATATATACCCAAACATTGATCATAGTTGATTCTGGGATGGCAGGATTTTACATGATTTTCTCTCCTTTGGCATACATGTATTTTTTTGAGGTTTGTGCATTGATCATGTTTCCATATTTTAAAAAATACTTACAAAAAAAGGAAAATTCAATGAAACATAATTATTGAGATACAGGAGATTTTTATGGTCTCCTAGTTTCGCTAACTGTATTTCTGGTTTTTTATAATGATCGTTTATTATTGTGTGGTTTAGAAATGTTTAGATGGTGTTCTGAGCATGAGTGATCAGAACTCAGTTCCTCTCGCCATCCAGGGTGAAGATGGCTTGGATCACGTGCAGGCAGAACTCACAATTACTGAGCCCTTACCGTCCGCCAGGCTCAATGCATGCTTCGGGCACTGGATCGTTTAATCCTCTCAATGAATAGATACTACTTTTACCCTCATTGTGCAGATGAGGAAACTGAGGCTCAGAGACGTCAGATAACTTGCAAAGGGCAACAGCAGAACCAGTATTAACCTCAGCATGTCTCTAAATTCCACGCCCTCCTGCCTCTGACATGCATTCTCTCTCACTCCAGCTCTTCAGCACCCATGGGTTCACGTCCTATCCCTGCTGCTCCTCACCCCTTCTGGTCCTGGGCCCACCCACGCAGCCCACAGCCCAGCAGCCAGCCACGCTCACCTCACTGTTGCTGTAGCGAGCGAGTTCGGAGATGAAGCGGATGTGGTCATCCCGGATCTGAACCATCTGCTCGCAGATGTTGTACTGGGGGCTGATGCTGCTCTGGGTGCACGTCCACCTGGGTAGACAATCAGGGGGTCGGAGTGGGGCCCGGCCCCAGGCGCCTGGGTGGGACAGGCACGAGTTGCTCCTGGGGCTCACCCAAGGTGGCCGGCTCCCCCTGGGTGGCACCAAAAGGCATCCCAGCCACCTTAGCAAGAGACCTGCTAAGTACAACGCTGTGGGGACCGCAGGCCTAGTGGAGTAGTCCTTCCTCCTCCTCCTGGGGGGCCAGCCTCCGCTAAGAGCCCATCGCAGGCCTTTCCAGACATTAGTCCACAATACTTACCAGCAGTACGAGAAGGGAGGAACCCCGGCCTCTCTAGGGGTACAAAGGGCTGGAATCCAAGCAAATAAAAAGCAAGGTGGGCAACCTCCTTGAACCTGTCTGCTGGCTCTGACGGCACTAACACTTTGCAGGTGGAGCTGGCTTCGGAGGGGCCTATGGGCCAGGACTAGGGAGGCCTAAGTGGGATTATGCCTCTCTTCCAGCAGTGACCTGGCAACGCAGAAGCACCCCATGCAGGGAAGCTACCTGGCTGCGCTCTCTTCCCTCCTCCCTCCCCCTTCTCCACTGTTGATCTCTCTCTCCAACCTCTCTCTCCATGCCCCCGAGAAAAAAGTCAACTCCCTTCACCCTCTCCTGCCATCGGGAGCCGGTGACCCAGCAGAGTCGAAGCATGAGCACCACATAAGGCAGAAACACATTGGGGGGGAATTTAATATTTCAAAAGGGTCCCCGAAGTGGTCCTCAGGAGAACAGCAGAGTGGCGATGGCCTTCCCCAGGCTAACCCTTCGGTATCACTTTCATTCTGAGTTACTCGTGTAGGATGGGGCACACCAGCCCTCAAACCTGACACCCCACCCTGTCACCCCAGCAGCCTCCACTCCCAACCAACTTCAGGTGGTCGAGAAGTCATGCAGGAGAAAGTGAGGAAACAAGTCCAGCATTCTCGACTCCTTGCTTTTCCTACAAAACCTGTTCACACACCAGCAGCCGGAGGGTTATGAAGAGACTAAACTGGCTCTCCTTGGGGAGACGCATGGGCAGCGGCTCCAGGCGGGTGCATTTCAAAGATGTGCCATTTGTATCTTTTTAAGGCACTGACGCCCTCACCCTTGACTAAGGGTTGCTGGTTCCCCTCTGTACAGAAAGGCCACATCTACTCAGCTTCGGGCAAGATGCACACGGAAGGAACCTCCTTGACAGCCCCAGAGACCAAAGGGGTGGCCAAGGAAGAGCCAGATGCACCCCAACTCCTGTGAGGCACTGACACCCCAGGCCTGAGCACAGGTTACCTAGGACTGTGGTTTGTAAAGTGACCCGAGGTGAGGCTGTCAACCCACTTCATCGCTGGGACCATCCAGACCACACACTCCACAGTGGATTCACTGCACAGCTACGACACCTCAACAGGTGAGGAATAATGACACCACCTCTCGCCCCGACCACTGAGGGCCAGCCACTCCTCCCCACTTCTCTAGGGAAGGAGGACGGCTCTAGCTGTCCCACTGACGGGATCCACCGGTCACTGCTGGGCCGGACAGGGGCGTGGCTGTGCTCTGGCCCTTTTGAACCTGGCAGCAAAGGACGGACACAAAAGGGCTCAGAGCACCCTCCGCAGCTCCCCTCCGGCCGGCACCAGTGTGCTGACGGAAGCCACCTGCCCAGGGCTCTGGGGAGGGAGGAGGGGCTGAAGTGGCCCCTTGGCTCCCTGCCCAGGCTGGGTGTCCTCGCGGGAGCCGAGAGACATTACGGCAGGCACTCACTTGGACTTGTTCTCTTCATAGTGAGCACTGGTCTTAATGTATCTGGCCAGCTCTATCTGCATGTCGCCGAAAAGGGGCACCACCTGCAGCTGCTGCAAAGGAAGCAAACACAGCTTGTGAGACGCCGAGGGCGGGAGGAGCGCGGCAGTCGTCACCGCCACCCCACTGGGGGAGGCAGGGCTTGTGTGTGCCGGGGGCGACCCCTAGTTTCTGCTCCTCATGGTGCCACCGTGTGCCCTGGGACCTAAAGGAGCCCCAGCCTGCGTACAGGTCCTCCTCTGCCTCCAATCAACTCTGTGTTCCAGGCAACCGGGCCCAGCAAGGCCAAGTGACTTGTCTAAGGTCACCAGCCAGCAGAATGGATGAAGGCCAAGAACCAGATGGCCCGTCTCCCAGTGCAGGGTCCTCCCTGCTCCAATGCTCCCCAGCTTAGAGGATCCCTGCCGCTATGTGGGTGTGGCCTTCCTAGAGAGTCTACACCATGAAAGTAGTGAAAACCATAGCAACGCCTAACACCAGAGGGCAGACAGCTCCCCACCAAAGACCAGCTCGAATGGAGGGGAGGCTGGGATTTAACGTCTGCTTCTCACGCACTAGGTCCTGTGCCAAGCACTTTACAGACAGTATCTCAGACCATACAAAAACCCTGCGAAGTCAGTACTTTTATCACTCCTGCTTCACAGATGAAGAAACTGAAGTTTAAACAGCGTCCGTGATTTTTCACGAAGTCAGACCAGCTGGAATTCCAGGAGCCCTGATTCTAACCCAGGGCTCTGACTTATCTCTGGAATCCCACTGAATCCTCAGGGAACCCTACAGGGTAGATATCCTTAGCATTCGTATTTTTCAGACTGGGGAACTCAGTTTAGGGCAATTTGGTGACTTTCCCAAAGCCATCCAGCTGTTACGTGGCAGAGCCAGACTTAAACCCAGGCCTGTCTGCAGAGAGGCCGTATCCTGCGCCACCCTCGTCTCGTTCATGCTGCCTTAAGGCAGATTTTCCAAGGGTCCCCCGAGATGAGTCCCGTTTTCATTTGGGGCAACTCTAGAGAAAAGTAAAAGTTCCAGCCTTGAAAAAAAAGTGAAGAAAAGTCACAGGTCTCCTCTTGGTGACTTACGTTCCCCTTCACCTTGAAGAGTCAGTGGGACCCAGACCCTGCCTTTAAGGGGTCTTGCTGTTCCATGTCTGACCCCTCAGGCCCACTCCATGCCTGCGGTGCCTCATGCTAGAATAAATTGATAACACGGAATGTAATTCCAAAGTATAAAATCCCCTTGCAAAAACCTCAAAGGCTTAATTTAACTGTAAGTTTTTAAAGATCTGGGGACAAAAGATCAAATCTCAAAGGCACTGGAATGGCCTGGGCGTATGGTGGACGCTGATGGGGAATTCTGCCCAGAGGTGAGGGAGGCTGGGGTGGCCTCCTAGGGACCAAGCACGAGGCGGTGATTTTGCAAATGTGAATCAATTTAAAATCCAGGTTTTAATCATCCTATTTCTGTGAGCTCTGATTTATACTGGAAACTAAAGCAGACACTATCTTGGGGACATGCCTCTTTCCTTAGGTGACAAAGGATTTCAGGAAAAGGAAAAAAGCAGCATGCAAAAAGACTCACAGGACCTCCCAGCCAAACCCCAGCTGAATCCCAAGACTCAGAAGCTTTCATGCACAGCCTTCTACAGAGCAAATTCCTTTGCTGACCGCAGCTGCAGGCCCTGTCGCTCTATTCGCCTCCTCCTGGACTCTTTGGAGGTCCAGCTCAATGAAAAAGCCCCACAGTTCTCTGGCTAATTTGATTCCTTTCCCCAAAGACATCTTGGCTCTGGTGACCCCAGCCCTCTGCCCTGCCCCAGCCCCAGTGGCTGACCTTAAAGAATTTATCAATTTTGCTAAGATTGATTCTCTTCTTGGCATCCAGTTTGTAAATGTTACTGACATTTCCATCCATCAGGTAAAGGCCAAAGCCCATCACCTAGAACAAGAAGGGGCAGAGCACAGAAGCTAATCACATCCACTGGAAAAGTTCACAGCAACAAAAAAAGTACACACACCCACACATCTCGTAGAGACACATTCAATCATAAAAACCCATACGTTAGCCAGGCGCGGTGGCTCACGCCTGTAATCCTAGCACTCTGGGAGGCCGAGGTGGGTAGATTGTTTGAGCTCAGGAGTTCGAGACCAGCCTGAGCAAGAGCGAGACCCCGTCTCTACTAAAAATAGAAAGAAATTAGCTGGACAACTAAAAATATAAATAGAAAAAATTAGCCGGGCATGGTGGCACATGCCTGTAGTCCCAGCTACTCGGGAGGCTGAGGCAGGAGGATTGTTTGAGCCCAGGAGTTTGAGGTTGCTGTGAGCTAGGCTGATGCCATGGCACTCCAGCCCAGGCAACGGAGTGAGACTCTGTCTCAAAAAAAAAAAAACCAAAACAACAACAACAAAAAAAACAAACCATATGTCTTCCAATCAAGACAGGAAACATAGGTCTAATTTCAAACAGGAATTTAGTAAATTATTATGACAGCTAATTCTTCAGGCCTTACTATGGGCCAGAGTCTGTGCTTAGGGCTGTAACAAGCATTATTCTTAACTCTCACAACAATCTTGTAAGTTCTATACAATAACCTTATTCTATCGATGAAGAATCAGAGAGGTTAGACAGCTTGCCAAGGTCACACAGCTAAAGCTGCAGAGACAGGTGCCGAACAGGATCTGAACCAGGATCTGTCGACAAAATCTGCTCACTTAGGTCCCTCCAGGGAGAGAGGACTGCTTCTAGCTCCTTGCTGAATCCCTGGGCTGCGGCACACCCGGGCAGTTGATGACTACTTGCCGAACAGTGAGTGAATGTAAAATATCTATCACTTCCTTCCCCACAGAACCGACAATGTAAACGTTCTCAAGGACCCACCGGTGACTTTTTAAAAAACAAACCTCTTCGTGAAAATGTGTGGTAAGTCAGCGTTTGTGATTCCAATCTACTTATGTCTCCTGAATGCTGGCTTGGCCTGCTCCTTTGAACAGGTACAGCTGCAGGGGCCTGAATAGCTGTGTGACCACGGGGAAGTCACTGCTCTCCGTGCCTCTGTTTCTCATCCGACACAAAGGAGGGAGAACAGAGCCTGCTAAGGTCGTGTCCCCCTTGGGTGCACTCTGTCCTGCAGGATGAACGCCACGCTTTTCCGTGTGAGGTGGATGGCGCCCCCTGGTGGCATCTGCGTTCACCAACGCAGATTGCGCAGAGACAGGAAATGGCGAAACCCTGGGGAAAGCGGGGCTGAGGAGCGTGGGGAACCGAGAGGGAGGGAGGCCGGGAGGTCGAGGTGTGGAGGGATTACAGGTGGGCGAGAGAAAAGGAGGGCCCGGGAATTGCAAGGCAGCTCTACAACTGCTTGGTGGTAACCCAGCCTGTGCAGACAGCGAGCCTGGGGACAGCTACCGCACTGCGGGTGAGAGGGCGTCTCAACTTTTGGTGACTTTCCCAGATTTCTGATGGTCACAAGGAAGCCAAAGTGAACAAGTCACAAAACCACCCAGCCATGCAAACTTAACTGAGGTGCTACAAAACGTAAAGTGGGGACACCAAGGCAGGGCTGGCATTCTTAGACTAAGCGAGAGTGACATGAAGGAGAAAAAAAGTACCAGATTTTTGAGAGGTGAAGTTTTGGGGAAGAATCTGAAGGGGCCCTGCAGTATGTAAAGAATTGGAGGAGGCTGTTCATGTCAGTGCTACAGCTGTCGGGGTAAGTTAGAAATCACCTACGTGGCTAACAGTAGAATAATGAAGAAACGGAGCCTTATCCACATGTCATGATTTAGCAGCTGCATAATATTCCAAATACATTTACTCACATGGGATAAAAATGACACATGCTTATGTATATTGCAAAGTTTGAAAATATATAAGCATAGAAAAAATTACAAGGACATACATTAAAATGCTAAAAGTGTTATCGCTGGGTGGAAAGATTGTAAGACGTTTCTTTTTTTTCTAAGAGACGGTGTCTTGCTATGTTGCCCAGGCTGGACGTGAACTCCCGGGCTCAAGCAATGCTCCTGCCTTAGCCTCCCTAAGTAGCTAGGATTACAGGCATGTGCCACCACGCCTGGCTACTTTAATTTTTTTATGCATTACTGTATGTTCCAGATTTTCCACAATACATGTGATGATAATTCTGGAATGAAACCTGTAAACTGGTAAAACAACTGTGATCATTTTGGCATTATGGAGCAAAAGCTTGAAGATTCTGCCTTCTGAGTTGACAATTTCTCTTCTAGGAAGTTTGGCTTGACAAAAAGATGTGCGCAAAGGCTGTACTTCAGGGGTGTCTAATGAAGTTCAGCAAACAAATATCCAACTGTCAGGGGTCTGCTAAATAACAACGTCCCCATATGATGGCATACCCAGCGGTCATTACACATGACACTGCAGGAATATCCTTAATGGCATGTGGAAGGTGAAGATGGCATGGCAAAAGGAAAGGAGCAGGTTGCAAACTAGTACGTGCTGTAAGATCTGTATCTATGTTTAAGGAAAAAGAAATATTATTTTTTAGAAATGATTTTACATAAGAAGGAGGTAAGAGGGCAAGCCCCGTGGCATGCGGCCCGGGGAGTTTTACCTTGAGGAGCATGTGTTTCTCGCTGGGGGTCAGGTACATCTTGTTCTCGTAGTAATCCACGCAGATGTTGACGATGTCGGCCAGGAGCTCCTCGTAGCCTGGGATCACTTCCAGTTGCTGATGGAGACACTAAACAGCAGCGCCACCCTCTGGTTAAGCAGCGCATGTGTCCTGCAGTGGCACCTGGGCCCCGTGGCAGGGCAGTGACTGAGCACATGGCCCCCACTGAAGGCCCAGGAGTCATGGACTCCAGGTGAAGGGGAGCCCTCAAGCCGGCCAGCACCTGACACCTGAATCCTCTCCCCGGTGTCCGTCCCCGCAGGGGTTGGTCAGCGCTCCTGCACACCTCCCCTGGCAGGGAACGCACCCCACGTGCGGCCCTCCGTTTTATTCCCCGGCAGTTGTGATTGCTAGAAAGTGCTTTCTTGGGCTGAGCTGAAAACCAGCTCAGCTTTACAACAACGGGCCTGTAGTCATTTCAGCTTAGTTCTGAGGATGTGGACTTATCTATGATGGCCCTCAGACCAGGGCAGGGGAGGAGAGTTGGGCCAGCTGGTGTCTCCCCTCCTGGCAGGAACACCTGCTGTTAGGGAAGGAGGCCCCCACTCCAGGCCCTTTCTCCTGCGGGACATCCAGGGGAGGGCGCTGCTGGTGCTCTCCACGGGCAACAGGGGGCGGGGGCTCCAGGAGAGAAAACCTGGAGCCTCAGTGGCTGAGCAGCCAGCCTTCTGCAGTTAACAAGTAGCAAGGGCCCTGCCAACCCCAGGGTTTCGGTGACAGGGATTTGAGCCCGAAAACCCTTGGAAGATGGAGGCCCCTCTCGGTTTTGGCCTGGGTCCTGCAGACATTCTTGCTGGTGCCTGTCTACACTGCACTGACAGAGGTGGAGACGGGTGATGTCATGTTGGGCAGGACAGGAGAGTGACAGTTGAGAGGGGGTGCCCTGGCAAACCATGGCAGCTAAACAATAGCTATGTCTTCTTACACTCTTACTATCTGTCAGGATCTGCATGATGAGGGCTTTTTATATACTAGCTCATTTATTTCTAACAACAGTCCTATGAGATGGATTTTCATAATAGTCTTAAACTAACAGACCCATTTTACAGATGAGTACACTGAGGCTTGGACTTTGCTTGAAGTCTCACAATGGGTCAGAGGCAGCCCAGGATTAGCAGACAAGGCTGCCTGACTCTAGAGCCCACACTGTCAGCCCCTGCACAGCTGTGGGAGCAGAGCACTGCTGAGAGGGCTTTCGGGGGATGAAACCTGGAACGGGGAAACGGCTGTCTGGCTGGGAGGAGAGACCGAGTCTGCAGCTTTGTCTCACTCTCACACAGGGCAGTGGAGATGGAAGGCAGGGACTGAGCTTGTCTGCTTGGGCTTGTGGCCCACGCAACCTCGAGACCCCTGCCTGTATCCCCGAGACGCCAGGGCAGGACTGACGGGGATTCTGCGCTCACCTGGGTGATCCTGTTGTGGTTGGCCAGGAACATGGACAGGTTCTGGGACTCCTGGATAGACTGGGGGTCCGCCATCTTCCTCAGGAACTGTGCCGCCCTGGAGTACAGACAGCAGGTGATGCAGAGAGGACCGTCCACACGCAACAGCCTAGGCCACGCCTCACGGGCTCCCGCTCCAACCTAGCCCAGAGTGCCACCGTCCCCGAGGTTAACGAGCTCTGAATATCCCAGGTGAGGCTCACAGAAAGGTACAGTGTGTTCTGAAGTCATTTCTTTTGGGGCCACTTATACCCTTTGTAATTAAGGGTCCCTGAAATTAAAAGGCAAAAATGTATTGAAAAATCTCTGAAATCTCAGACAGTTTAAAGGGTACTAGTATCCCATCACCCAGCCAGGAGCGGTAAGACAGGGTGAAATGAGCATCCTTGTACCTTGCTGTGACCACCAGTCAAGCTACACAGCAAGTTGTGAGGAAGAATCACAGGTTGGATGCTTTGTTTTTGCTGCATATTCTGTTATTTGTAGGAAAACTTCGATGTTTCTAAAGCAAAGCACTGTTTAGGTAACAGAAGTCTAGTTAACCTAACGGGATTGCAAGTTAAAGGGTCAGGGCAGAGGGAACACAGGTGGGACTCGAGGAGAGAAAAACCACACCTGCTCGGGGCTTCTCCACCTAACCTGGTGGCGGTGCCACTTGCGTCTCCATGAACTGTGAAGACAGAGACAAGACACCCCACCTTGTTCATGACCCAGCTGGGCAGCAGAGGATGCTGACTGTGGCCATGCTGGAAGCAGTTGGCCATAACTGGGGAGAATTGGGGGGGAAGATGTTATATCATGGGCCATCTCTGAAATCTACATGAAGTTGCCACTTTGGAGTCACCCTTGAGATGAGGCCCTGCCTGCGGGGCACCCTCAGGTTTCACAGTTCACTCGGGAGGATAAAACTGAGAATCAGCCCGATCTCTCCAGCTACCTTGGCATCCCAGGAGGACGTAGTTCGAGAAGGAGGGTCCCTCTTACCAGAGACATAGCAAATCCTTCCCAAGAGATGTCACTAGACACGGTGCAGCTCATCTGAGCCTCTACCAACACAGAGGATATCTGATGCATTTTGACTGCGCTCCCTTACTTCCGGGTGGCCGTGGCCTGATTTCTGGAGAGGAATGACCCCTCCTTCATTCTCAGTCCTCCTTTCTCATCAGCTGACACAGAACCCTGACTCTAAGCAGAGCACCCCAGCCAAGCGACTCCAGCTGGACCAAACGCAATCCTCCCTGGGGCTTTTGCTAAAGTATTTGGGAGGAGAAGCATCTTCCACTTCTTTAGAAGGGTTGCGACCCTGGCTGGAGGGGGAAGCTGCTGTAAGTTGCCTGAGGCCACCAGACACTTGAGAATGAAGCTGCCACAGAGGAAAGTCAAGCTGACACCATCATTGAGCATCCAGTGCAGGTAAGCCAGGACTCTCCAGGTCTGAGTGCCAATTCATTCCCTTCTTTTACACAAGCAGTTTGAATTGGCTCTCTGATTCTTGCAGAAAGTGACTAATGTAACCCTTTTACCATTATCTTACTGGTCCCATAATGCATGCTCCACAGACAGAAATGAGGATTTGATTCCATCTGAAGACATAAACCTCTGCAAAGATCCAAGTTCCCCCAAGACCCGGCTCTGCATCCTATTCCTCAAACCACACTGAGTCGGGCCCAGCCCTGCTGTGTTTGGGAATGGCTAGCGTGGTACCAGAGAAGGAGCCGGTAGAACGGCTCCATCCTCTTCCTCCACTTGGTGGCTGCCCAGGAGGAGGGCCTGGCTTGGGGAAGGGAGATGGGGGAGGGTGCCCTAACCTCTTATAGGCAGAGTGGTCGTTCTTGACGCTGCACTTCATGTTCTTCAGCTCGTCCAGGACAGCGAACATGTTGATGAACTTGCCCAGGGTCAGGAGGTAGGCCTCGGAGACAAAGTCCTTCCTGCGCTCGGCGTGGCACAGCCGCTTCACCTCGCTGCAGAACCGCTCGATGGCCTTGCGCTGGAGGCAGAGGAGCAGCGAGTGAGGCCAGGGCAGGTTGGGGGGCTCCCTGGGCTCTCTAGTGGGGGCAGGGCCAAGGCTCCCCTGGGGCCCATCAGAGCTGGGCATTTGGAGAAAGGCAAATCTGTCAGGCAGTCTTTCTCAGAGCAGTCCTTAAATCCAAAGCTGACTTCTAGAGTGGAGACTAGAACCTGCCCCCTAAGTGAATCAAACCAATGGATTCATTCAACATACATTGGCCGAGAAGAGTTCTATCTTGTTAATTTCTTGTATCCCTAGCACCTAGGACAGTGTCAGGTACCAGACAACAAGGAGGTAGAGAAGAAGAGACATTCAGAAAGAAAAAGAGGTTCATTCATCAAATGGCTATTTAATGAGTATCTACTATATGCCAGGCACCCATCTAGGCACTGGAGTAGAGCAGGGAACAAAACAGAAAAACAAATAAATAAGCGAATTCTGTCCTAAGGAGCTATATTCTAGTAAGAGAAGACAGAAAACAAATTCTCTTTATCAGAATGTGATACATGCTACGGAGAAAAAATAACAAAGGGAAGGAAGGTGGCAAGGGCTCAGAGGAGCTGCCCTCTAAGGAGGAAATCAGAGAAGAAATCATCAAGAAGTGACTTTTAGAAAAAGAATTTGAAAGAGGAGAAGTAGAAAGAAACAGGGTAACTGAACAGCCAGTGCAAAGGCCCTGAGGCATGTTCAAGGGATGGGAAGGAAGCTGGGTTGCTGAAGTGGGGTGAGCACAGGGAAGAAAACGGAGACAGAGGGGGCCAGGGCCACCTTGTAGGCCTTTGAGAGGGGTTGAGCTTGGACACTGAGTGAGCTAGGGAGACATGGGAAGTTCTAGGGCAGGAAAGCATGGTCTGAATTATATTTTAAAGCTGTGGTCCCCAACCCCTGGGCCATGGACCAGTACTGGTCTATGGCCTGTCAGCAACCGGGCTGCACAGCAGGAGATGAGCAGCAGGCCAGCGATGCTTCATCTGTATGTACAGCCACTCCCCATTGCTCAGCATCACCACCTGTCAGATCAGTGGTGACTTTAGATTCTACATTATGATGAGTTGTATAATTATTTCATTATATATTACAATGTAATAATAATAGAAATAAAGTTCATAATAAATGCAATGTGCTTGAATCATCCCAAAACCATCCCCCCACCCACCCCGGTCCGTGGAAAAATTGTCTTCCATGACACTGGTCCCTGGTGCCAAAAATGTTGGGGACCACAGTTTTAAAGGGTCACAGTGGCTGCTGTGGTGACAATAGACTGTAGGGAACAAAGACAGAAGTGGGAGAACAGTTAAGAGCTACTGTGTCTAAAGTGGATCTACCGTACGACCCAGCGATTCCATCCCAGGTATCTGCCCAAGAGAGATGAAAACCCACGTCCACACAAAACATGTACACGAATGTTCATGTTGTGTTCGTAACAGCCCAAAAGTAAAAACGTCCAATAAAGGGGAAGTAAAAGATTTATGCTCAAAGATGTTTGCTGAATCACTGTTTGTAAGGCATAAAAACAGAAATCATCTACATGGCCAACAATAGGAGACTGGTTACACAGATTGTATACAATAAAATACTATGCAGCAGAAGGGAGAATTTATATATGTATGAAAAAAGATATCAAGTGTATTGTTAATGGATTAAACCGAACTGTAAAGCAGTATGTAAAAAAAAAAAAAAAAAAAAAATCCCAAATGTCCATCAACTGTTGAATGCATAAATAAAATAAAATGGGGTGTATCCATAGAATGGGACAGTATACAGTCATTAAAAGGAAGGAAGTTCTGACATGTGCTGCAACATGGATAACCCTTAAAATCATCATCCTAACAAAAAAAATCCAGACACAAAAGGCCACATGTTGTATGATTCCATTTATGTGAAATGTCCAGAACATGCAAATCCACGGAGATAGAAAGTAGAGTAGTGGCTACCTAGGGCTGGGGTTGGGGAGGAAATGGGGGTATTATGGGGTGATGGCTAAAGGGTTGGGGATTTCTTTTTTGAGGTGATGAAGATGTTCTAAAATGGATTGTAGTGATGGATACGCAACTCTGTGACTATATTAAAAACCATTTAATTGTCCACTTTCAATGGGTGAATTGTATGGTAGGTGAATTATATCTCAATAAAGCCGTTATCAAAAATTTTAAACAGCAGTTGAACAACAGAAAGAGGCCACTGCAGTAGCAGAGAGACCAAGAAAGAGAGAGGAGGAGGAGGAGGAGGAGGAGGAACAGAAGGGGCGAGGACGTGAGCTCGGCTCTGTCCTCAGGCCTGAGGCGCCCGACAGCCATCGCTGCTGTCCTTCCAGGACCAGACCAGGCCTCTTTGTCCTTCCAGAGTCAAAGGCCAGTGAACTCTGCGATAATGCAAATGTCCCATATCCACACTCTTCAGTAGGACAGCCACTTACCACACGTGGCCACTGAGCACTTGGAATGTGCCTCGTGCTACTGAAGAACTGAGTTGATTTGGTTTCACTTTCACTAATGTAAATACCCACGTGTGGCTAACGGCTATGGCACCGGATGGCAGAGCTCTGAATTACTCCAGATCCTCCTTTCTATAAATGCCTCTTGCCAGGTGGCCCTCAAGGTAGCACTTAATCGATTTCTGGATGGTTCTTCTCTCGTCTCCTGTCTTCCCAAAGAGATTCCACGCTCCGGGAAGGCAGGTCCCTGAAGCTAATAACAGCAGCTGCCATTTGTGGAACTGCTCTGATCGGCTCTTGACAATCAGACCTCATCTGTACTCACCACAGCCCTGTGAAGTAGGCATCGTTTCCAAGGTGAGAAATCTGAAGGTGTCGGGGACATTAAATAATTCACAGGATGCACAGTCAGAAAGTGGCAGAGCCGGGTTAGACCTGGGCTTCTCTGCCCCAGAAGCAGCGCTCCCCATCCAGGGCTGCACTTGGCCTTGGCACCCTCCCCCAGACATTCCCGTCTCCTACCCCCAGGGCACCAGGGCTGCCTTCTGTTTCTTAAACAGGTCAAGCTCCTTCCAGCCTCAGCACTTTTGCCTCTGCAGTACCTTCTGCCTGGAACCCTTTTCTCCCTGGCTGTCACGGGCCAGCCTCTCTCTCATCATACAGATTCTCAGAGCTCAAATGCCACCCCGAGAGGCCATCTCTAAAGCGGCAGCCACAGCACAGATACTCTATAACCCAGAATTATTAAAAATTTTATTTTGCTCACAGCACATATTATGCCCTGAACCCCTAACATTATTGTGTGTTGTTTATCGTCTGTCTCTCTCCCTACCCAAAACACACTCATGTACTCACTGGGACGTGTAAATTCCGTGAAGGGGGTGGGGCTTGTCTGTCTTGCTCACCCAGGGATGTGTAGGGAACACTCAAAAAATATTTGCTGAATGAATAACTCGACACTAAACTCCAGAAGACAGAGAGCATGTACACCTGCCCCTCCCCCTCACCTGAAAGTACATGAACTTCATAAGCTTGGTGACCTCTGGCTCCAGCACCTCCACCGTCTTCTCGTAGATCTCCACTCGGTTGGGCTGTTCGTTGCACTTGACCTGTGGGAGGAGGTGGTGGGTGGGGTTCATATAGCTGGTTTGCCCAGGCAGTCCTGGTGCTCACCTGTCATCTTATTAAGAGGGTCCTGTTACACTCTCGTTTTGGATGATAACTGACATGGTCACCCTAGTGAGAGAAGGCTGGGGTCGCCCTTTTCTCACCAGTCTGCCAGGGGGCAGAAATACTCCGCAGAGACTGGCTGCAGAAAAGAAACCAGCTGGTCCCGAGAACAGAACCGTCCTCCCTTTCTCTCTGTTCTGCGCCCTGTCTGGGAGCCGTACACACATCCACACTGATCTGCAAGCTCTCTGTCCTTCAGCCTTTTCCCTGACCCTGCTTCAGAGGCGCGTGGCCAGATTTTAAACACAGAGAAATGTTCTGTCCATTGCTCAGGATGCACCTGGGACAAGGCTCCCCTAGCCATACACAGGCCACTGGTGGCCAATGTAAGATGTGTCCATCAAGAAACCCGTTGCCCCCGTCCAGTGGTTTTCAGCCAGTGCGCACATCAGAGTCACACGGCAGACGTTCTCACAAGACACACGCAAAGGCTGCCGTTAGGTAGGCCAAATGCAAAGAGTGAAGGTGAGCACAAGGACATTCGTCACACTATGGTTTAGAAATTCTTAAAATGGTAGCAACATGCTAAATATCCATTAGTTGATTAAATGGACAAACTATGATACAATCATACGATACCATTATGAGCTGCTAAAAAAAAATGAGACAGATCTATGTGAACTGACATGAAAAGAAGCTACCATAACCTGACGAGTGAAAAAAAGTCATAGAATAGTAAGTATAATTTGTTCCCATTTTTGTTAAGCAAAACAAAACTCTGTGTGTGTGTGTGTGTTCATATGTAATGTAGGCACAGAAAATCTGAAAGCTTGCAAACCAAACTGTTAACAGTACTTACTGCTAGGGACTAGAATTAGGAGGAAGGGGGAAGAATAGCTTCTGTTCACTTCACATACCTGTGGCTTATTGATTTTGTTATAATGGGACCCACTAATTATATGATGACAATGGTAATAAAAATATCTGTGTTAACATGGAAAAAGTCAGTAATTAAGAATTAAGTGAAGGCCGGGCATGGCGGCTCATGCCTGTAATCCTAGCACTCGGGGAGGCCGAGGCATGAGGATTGCTAGAGCTCAGGAGTTCAAGACCAGTCTGAGCAAGAGTGAGACTCTGTCTCTACTAAAAATAGAAAAATTAGCCAGGCATTGTGGTGTGTGCCTGTAACTCCGAGCTACTTGGGAGGCTGAGGCAGGAGGATCGCTTAAGCTGAGGAGTTGGAGGTTGCAGTGAACTACAATGGCACCACTGCATACTACCCAGGACCACAGAATGAGACTCTATCTCAAAAAAAAAAAAAAAAGAAAGGAAAGAAAAAAGAAGCGGAAAAAATTGGCAGAACAACATAAATAAACAACACACTTTTATAAATAACAATAATTTACAAAAGAATGTTCATGCCAGGAAAAAGATCCAGAAGAATATGTACACAAGCATTTATAGTCCTGGGGGTGAGGAAGTGGGGATATCTTGCTTTTTACTTCATATCCTTCTGGTTTGGGTATCGTACAGCTGGTATATACTGCTTTTGAAATAAAATATTAATATATTGAACAAATGTTTTTTTAAGCACCTGGGCATGGGTCCTTTGAATGTCTTCAGTGCCCTCCCTTGGATAAGAGGCCCTGTTTCACACCCTGCTGCCTGGAAAAGCTCAGCTCTCTGGTTTGGGAGTGGGGGAGGGGGTAGTAACACCCCCTGGAGAGGCAAAAGAGACACACAGCAAGTCTCACCTGGGGAATGGCCCGGGAACAGCTGCGCCAGGTGTACAGCATGACCGCATACTCATGTCCTTCCTCCAGCATCTCATTCTGAAATAGCAAAACATCCTCAGCAGGGAGAAACTACGCTGGTGCCACTAGGCTTCTCAACAGCCCTGAAGACCCTCACTACTCAGTGTGGTCCGGGGACCAGCTGCATGGACACCGTGGGGCTGTGGGGGGAGGAGGCCTTATTAGAAATGTAGAATCTCAGGCCCCTCCCTGGGCCTATGGAATAAGAATCTGCATTTCAACAAAATTCCCAGATGACTCACATGCACGATAAGTTCGAGAAGAACTCAACTAAATCATCCTCATCAGACACCCAAGGACTCTACAACCAGGCCACATTTTTCAAACTGATGGATGGCCACCTTGGAAAGAATGAGGCTTATCTATATTTTCCCACAGCAAACGCTGTCCCAGATATAATGTTAGCAAGAAAATAAACAAGTAGCAAAATAGTATATACAGTAGATAGGTTAAAAAACAACAACAAAAAACTAGGAATCATTATGAATATGTATTATGTATTGAAAAAAATTTTGGTACAACATACACCAAGCTATGAATAGCTTGATGGGGCTGAATTATTCTGTGACTCTTTACATTCTATAGACGCTGATGTTCACATTTGTATGAAAGCCCATGTTACTATTTCATGAGCAGGAAAATGATAAATATCAATTTTTTGAAAAATAGTAAGTAGAGCAGATGGCAAAACCAATGTGAAACGTACAGTGATGACTCATCCCAGAGAGTAAGTGCTACTGTGGAAAGAGCCCTTTAGCTCAGGGTCCGAATATCTGGGCTCAAATCCCAGATTCATTATTAGCCCTTTGGCCTACAGTAAGTCGCTTATCCTAAAATTCTCCATTTAGTTATCTGTTAAACGATGATGATAATAATAATCTCACAGAATTTTGTGAGACTTAAAAGGATTACATACACACACCCACACTCTCTAGGTAATCTGCAAAGTGAGTTAGGAAAACAGTTCGGCAGTGCCACAAAATGTTAACCATTGAGTTACCATTTGACCCACCAAATCCATTCCTAGATGTATATACCTAAGAGAACTGGATACTTTAAATGGTTTTGTATTATGGAGAGTAAACCTTGAAAAATACAATCAAAAAATAAATATTACGGGGCCATCTCCCTTTGTAAATGCTTGCATCTATATAGAAATGAACCCTTATTGATTTACTTTTAAATCCACATAGCTATTTCATAATATCTTATTAGTACAGGATCGGATTTAATTTACTTACAACAGTTCTGTTTGCATTAGCAAAAGTCACTGACGGGTCACTCTTTCAATTCTTAATTTAGAGAATTTGTTAAATCAGTAACAAGCTCTTGTCCTTGAGACCGAAGAGAACCAACATCAAGGGTGTGGGTTTTTCCTGCAACCTCAGAACACGCGTCAAAAGGGGGAAGTAACAGGAATGTAAGCGACTTGTGTTTACTTTTAGTACCAAACTAAATGCCCACCAGTAGGTGTAACTCCAACTCATTCATTCGAAGACTGTTTTGGAAGCGTTTTTGGGTCCCAGGCTCTGCTGTGTGCTGGGACCAGGGCAGTGAACAGGTAGGACGTGGCCTCTGCCCTGCAGAGGGCTGGGCTGGGCTGGCCGCCAGCCAGACGTGCAGTACAATTATGCCTGGAATGTGGAGGTCAGGCTGGTATAGTGCAAAGAGCCCCGAGCCTTGGGAGACTTGAGTTCTGGTCCTGGCTTTTCTTGGGCCCATCTTTTAACTTGTAAATGTCATGGTTTCCTTATTTGGAGGCAAAAATTTGGCCTAAATCACTGGTTCTCCACCCTGGCTGCACATTAGAGTCCTCTGGGAAACTGGGAAACTGTGATGCCCAGGCCATACCCCAGACTCACTAAATATTTATCCCTGGGCGAGGGAGTCCGGGCACTGGTTATTTTTTAATGAGCTCCAAGGGATTCCCTTTGCAGCCCAGGTTGATAGCTGCAGGACTAAGGATCTCTAAGGTCCTTTACATTTTTAACGTTCTGTAAGTCCATGACATAAACTCAGTGTGAGTCTCATTCAAATTTCAGGGCTGTAGTGACAGATTGTATCTCTCAGCACCCACTCAGCCTCCATCTCACCCCCAGCAAAGAACCCCCAACTCTCCCATGTGCTTAGTCAATTGTGTGATTTATGCACTTTCTCCTCCTCTTTTCTCTGGCTGTCCTGACCTTTGAGAGAGTCACCTTGCCCAAGTGTGGGCAGGAGAAATACAAGAAGAGGAGCGCCTAATGAAGCCACCTGTTGCTAATGAGCTACTCTAGAGAGATCGGGCAAGGCGCTAGGTGGAAACTGTTGATTGAAGCGAGATTTTGGTGTTACCCAAGAATGTGAACAGTACACCCTACTCATGACTCACGTCTAAACCTGATCAACAGTATCCCTGTGTAGGCAGAACAGTGACCCCCAAAGTTGTCTGCATCTTAACCCCCAGCACCCCAATATAACCTCACGTGGAAAAGGGGACTTTGCAGATGTGATTAAGAGCCTCGAGATGGGGAGGTTATCTTGGATTATCCTGGTGAATCCAATGGAGTCACAAGGGTCCTTATATGAGAAAGAGCCAGGCAGGAGAGGCAGGAAGGACACGTGAAGGTGGAAGCAGAGGGCAGGTGATGTGACTGCTGGCTGGGGGCCACAAGCGAAGCCTCTAGAAGCTGGAAAAAGCAAGGAAACAGATTCTCTCCTTGGGCTTCCAGAAAGGAACGCAGCTCTGCCGGCACCTTGATTTTATTTAACAAAATGAGACCTATGTTGGACTTACGACCTAAAGAAATGTAAGCAAATCAATTTTGTATTGTTTTAAGCCACTAAGTTTGTGACAGTCTGTATCTGTTAGAGCAGCAATAGAATTGAATACTGTCACCCTCCAGACCAGCCTCTCCTTCCGACTTCCCTGTTGGTGTCCCTGACCTGGCGTGTCTGGGAGAACTCAGTGAGTACGGTCACAGCTGACTGCTGAGCCAGGGGGAGCTCACCCCCAGGGGCTCTCACCCCCACATCCTCGCAGCCACCCCCAGGGCCATCCCCTTCATTCAGACTTCAAGGCGTCTCCTGTAGACAATTTTATCCGGACTGACTTGTTTGCCCCATTCACTCCTACTTACAACTCATTCTATAAATACTAACAAATAAAACTTATCCCCTAAGCAGGGTTCTGTTCACATGTCTCCTAGGGATGAAGATTTTCCATTGTTTTGATTTTTTATTAACCAAATTAAAGGTTTCTGTTATGGGCTGAATTGTGTAGCCCCCAAATTCCCATGTTGAAGCTCTAACCTTCAGGATGTCACTGCATTTGGAGACAGGGTCTTTAAAGAGGTAATTAAGTTAAAAAGAGGTCATTAGAATGGGCCCTCATCCAATCTGACTGGTGTCCTTTCAAAGAGAGGAAAAATCTGGACACACAGAGAGACACCAGGGACGTGTGCACACCGAGAAAAGAACAGGTGAGGACACAGTGGGAAGCAGCCACCTGCAAGCCAAGGACAGAGGCCTCAGGAGAAACTATTATACGTTTATGGATACCTTGATCTTGGACTTCTAACCTCCAGAACTGTGAGACGATAAATGTCTGTTGTTTGCCACCCAGTCTGTGGCACTTTGTGATGGTAGCTCGAGCAAACTAATATAACCCCTATGCACTGACCCTTATCTAACTTTCCGTTAATACTACAAACCATTTCCCTCTATGTACCTTACAGTCCAAACCCAGTCAGTCCCTGGAAATTCTTGCCTCTGTGTCTTTGCTCGTGCTGGTTCTTCTACCTGCTACAGCCCCTACCCCCATTCTCAGCTCTGACTCATAAAATTCTATTAATAACTGTGTGAGATGGAAGAGTACACTGGGAAGAGATCAGGACTAAGGGTCCGTCCCAGATTTCAGGGCCAATCCCGTGACTTACTAGTCGTGGAATCATGAGCAACTTGCTTATGAACTTCGCTAGACCTCAGTTTTCTCATCCCTAAAATGGGTACAATGATCTCTTTGTAAGTCACAAGGCTGTTATGAGGCTCCGATAACATCATGTATGAGAACACCTGACATACATTTTAAAGTGTGATAGGATACAAGTTCTGTCTGGGAAGTATCCAGCCATGTACTGTAAAAAATGGAGACATTTATTGAAGAAGATATAAGAAACCCTGTACATAGGACAATGACACCTCAGTCCTCTTAAACTAGGCACCTTGGGACCTTTGTTGATTGCATCATTCAACCCTCTCAGGTGTTCTGCTTGTTGCAGACCTTTCAGAACGTGGATCACTTTCAACAGATTCTCGACCACCTCTGAAGCATTCGTGTCACCCTTCATTTGAGCTGCACTCCTTGCATCGTCCCCCACAGCCTTCTGAATCATCCGAATAGTTTCCGTGGAGGAATGTTCAAGCTTACCGTAAAATCTGATGCAGATTCGTTGCTCTGCTTGCTCAGTCGTTTTTGAACGCGACGGCCACACAGTGCGCTCGCTCACTCAATGGCGTCTAGCGCCCCACTGATTAGTACCGTGAAGTTGTCATTGTCCTCGCATCCGCATCCCAGTCCACTCTGCTTGGCTGCGTTGATGTCGCGTAAACCATTCTCATTATATTACTAATAACAATGGCTGGATACTTCCCGGACAGACCTTGTACAGCCGTAAGGTACGATTACCCTCCTACAAGGTTCCACTCAAAAGCCACTTCCTTCGTCAAGTTGTCTCTGACCCTCTCAAGGCCCTTTCACAAACATAGACCTTTGAACTTTTACCATGACGTTTATCCTTAACTTTGTGCATTTTTACTTGTCTGCAAAGCATAGTCTAGAGCACAAGTTTTGTCGTCAGACAGACTTGGGTCTAGATCTGTCCCCTGTCGGCACCAGGACCCCGAGTAAGTTACTTAACTTTTCTGGGATCCGGTTTTCCCCATCTGCAAAATGGATGTTATAATAGAACCTGCCTCACAGGCTTGATGTGAGCAGTAAATGAGACAAGGCTTCGAAAATATCCACACAGAGAGAGTGTTCAATAAATGGTAAGCTTGTCAATTTCCAATTTGACCCACTGAGAATCAGAACTGGCCCGTATTTGACTTTTAAGAGGTCATCAGGTCATGAGGGCTCTGTCCCCATGAATGGACTAATGCTGTCATCACGGGAGTGGGTTCCTTATAAAGGACGGGTTTGGAAGGCATCTCACCCACGTGGTACCTTCTGTGATGTTGCAACACAGCAAGAAGGCCCTCACCAGATAACGGCCCCTCAATTTCGAACTTTCCAGCCAGTATAGTCATGAGCCAGTAAGTTTCTCTTCATTATAAATTACCCAGTCTGTGGCATTCGGTTATAGTGGCACAAAATGAACTAAGACACATAGTTAGAAAGGTTTACTGAGCCACAGGCAGAGCCTATGAACAAGGAATTCTAAATTCTTCAAACTTTAGCATTGCCTGAGAATAAAATCAATGAAATCCCAAGAGGGAAGTGGATGATCCCCCCACAGATGGGTCAGATCCTAAGAAAGAAAATAATGATTGGCCCCATTAGCAAATGATACAGGCCATCAGCTTCCTCAAGTCAGTAACTGTGTTATTCCAAAGCCAAAGCCAGGGTCCCTTTTTTTTTGAGGAACTTTTTGCTTTGCTCAAAAGACAAAATTTCACACAATCAGAAATCTATAAAGTATTAAGATAAAGCAAGATCTAATCACACGTTAACTCGAAAAGCTATAGGAGCTCAGGAAAGTGAGTAGTGGGGGATCGAGTCGGGCCCTAATAGTGAGTAGGTTTTGCAAAGGTTGAAGATAAAGGGGAACAGGACGTCCCTGGGCACTGAGAGAGGGGAATGGGGCAGAATGTAAGAATACGCATAGACAGATGGGTCTGACTGAAGCAGGGGGGTCTTGGGGCGGCTGAGCACATGCTGCTGGTATGAGAAGTGGCCCACGGCCCCTCCCACCCCAGCAGGCAGCATGTAAGCACACGTGCGTCACAGAGACTTACCATGCTAGAGTGCACCGTGGCCTGCTCAATGTACCTTGCAATGCCCGTGACAAATGCATTCCTGTCCTCGAAGTTCGTGTCAAAGTTAGCCTGTGGAATTAGGGGACAGGAACATTTGGTTATTGGAAAACAGGTCCACAAGGTGGCTGAGTGTCCAAGGAACAAACTGCTACCAACAAACACCACAAGCTGTCTGTGGAAACCTATTGCTGTATCACCTTTCCTCTTGCCCCTTCCCCCCCAAATCCCACTCTTAATCACACTGGGCAGGAGCAGGCTGGTGACAGGGCCTGCGTCTGCTTCCCATCAGGAATCAGGTTCACTCAGCTGAACTTCGGGAGTAAATGCTTAAACTCCACAGGCCCAAATACCTGCTAAAAGTTAAGATGTGCATCACTGTGTATCACCAGTTCCAGACATACTTACCTAAGGGTGTAGATACATACATACAAGAATAATCACTGCAGCACTTTTTGTGACTAAAATAAAACTGTAAACAATCCAATGTCCATCAACAGCAAAAGGCTAAATAAACAATAGTATATCCACAAATGGACTTATTAGTACCATGACATGGTTAAACATAATGTCGTAGTATTGTGGTTTTGTCATGGAAAAATACCCATAACAAATTTTAATTTAAAAAGCCAACTCATAGACCAATATATATATATATATATATATATATATATATATAAAGATTTATCTTTTGGTAAAAACATATATATATGTATATTTGGTAAAAAGATATTAATATATACATAGCCATAGTTACAGGGAAACTTCTGTTATAGCTTTTAGTATTGCTTGTACTAAAAAGATAATTACATGATTAAAAATTTAATTTTGGTTAGAAGATGTGAAAACCAAGCTTATGAGTTGAAACTTCAAGTATGTGCTTAATAAATCTAACCACTTAATGAAATTAAAAATATATTATGCATTTATATTTACTCTCCTTTAGCAGTCCAAGAACTTTCAAAAGGTCAAATACAGCTAAAATTTTGAAATTAACGTATCCTTTCTTAACGTGGCATCTGGCCTGGCACAACCAGACAAGGGACTCTTTGCGAGGCTGACTCCGGCTGCATGGACACCCCCCATCCCCCACGCCCGCATGGATCATGGCTTTGAACAATCTGATAGTGGTTTATCACAAGCTCTACTCTCTTAGGCAAAAGCAAACAACTGTGACCAGCTTCCCTGGGCCATTGGCTGCTATGGGGAGTTGTCGAGCTCTTTTCACATACATGAAGGAAAAGTAATTACCCAAGCAGGCTCTAGGGGTTTTTAAATTGCAATATTTAATTCATGAGGTCAGAGCTACCAAAACCTTGGTTGGTGCAGCTGCCAGAACAGCCAGGAAGGTATCTGGGGTCAGAGCAGACCAACAAGACTTCCCTGGGGCGGGGAAACAGTCCTGGTGCACACTCACTAGCTAATCTATGCCTTACTCTCGGCTCCACGAGTGCACAGGGGACTCTATCAGCTCATGGCCCTTCACCTTCTAGATGCAGACCTCCTCTTCCCTCTGCCTCAGGGCAAACCTTCTTAGGGGATCCCCAGGGTTCCTGGGCCCCCTGGAGCTATCTGCTGTTTGTTACCTGGTACATGATGGAGGAGGGCGGAGGCTCGATGCATGGCTGCTGGTCAGGGAGGGGCAGCTCTTCCAGCAGGTCCACGTTGGACAGGGCATCTTCCAGGGTGACGTGCGTGGTCATGGCTGTAGTTTCTGTATTCTGCACCATGGGAAAGGAAGAGAAGGACAATGGAGAATTTCAGGGGCCTCCAAACATTTCTCCCAACCTCACCATGTCCAGGTTCCTTTTGGAGAATAAAATAGGTTAAGAAACATTGAGAACACTTCCCTCGCCACTTCTTGACAAGGTGCACTCTGCCTGTACCTTTTATATTTGAGGATCTTTTTTCAGCTAACAAAGGTCATTCGTGTCTATGATCTTGGCTGACCCTCCCCACAACCCTCTGTGGTCACCATGGAAGGTGGCACTCCATCCACATAAGTGAAGAAAAAACAAGGCTCAGAGAAGTTCCCACACAACCAAGGGAAAGGGCCTCCAGGAATGCTGGAAGCTAGGACACGGGTCACGGTTAGCCCCCTCACCTTTTGTTCATGAGAAGGATATGCATGTGTTCCATTCTGAAATTATTGCAGAACACAATTATCCGTGGTCATGACAGCTATGATAATCGACTAGAAACCAGAGCCTAGGATTTTAGGCTGAGTTGGGACTAAAAGAACTCAAGTCCTGCAAACCAACCTTGCTTGCAAAGATGGAAGAGCCATCATCTTCTTTGGCCTGGGTCTGTTTTGTAAGCCAAACAAGTCAACCCTAAATGGACATTTTTGTGTCCTTAGACCCTGGCAGAGTGCACTGCTTTGATGGTAACTTTGGCGGTAAAGCTGATGAGGATCTGAACAGTGCAGTTCCCCAACTCCAGCTAATGGCAATTTTAAGAACTCAGCATCCAGCAAACAGAGTGCTTATTTTTTCCCTCAAACATACATGAAACACTGATTGAAAACTAATCATGATTTAGGCTATCAATCAGGTTCCCATAAGTTTCCTCCAAAAATGACAGCCTAGAAGTCACATTCATTGATAACAATGCAATGAAATTAGAAATCAATAATGCAAATGATAGCAAAAAAAAAAAGTCGCATGCCTTTGAAAATTTATAAAACACATTTAAGGTTATTCATAGCTAAAGAGGAATTCAAATAGAAATGATATAATATTTAGGACTGAAAGGTAGAGAACACTAATAAATGTCTCAAATGCATTTAGTAGAAAATAAGAAAAGTGGAACTAAATGAACTTAATGTCCCATTCAGAAATCTTGAGAACGAAAATCAACCCAGAGAAATGAGAGGAGAAGGATTGATAATTACAGAAGCAGAAATAATGCAGAAAAAAAAACCCCAAAACAAGCAAAATAAAACACAAACAGTAGAAGTGAACAAAAAAACCTAAAAACTGAGTTTCATAAAAAGATTCATAATAATAAAGCCAACCCTTAAATACACACGAATAAGAAGGACACAAAGAGAAGGGCCACTGTACTGGTCCAGGAACCCCTCCCTCCCCAGCTCCAATCCCAGGGAGGTGTGAGACGGTGTGAGGGCTGGAATTTCTCCTGTGAATGTCAGTGAGTTTGCCTTGCTATTTAGGAACCATGGCTGTCAGGGAGGAAAAGGACCATGAACATGAGAATTCGGTCCAGGGGCTGCAAAGGGCTGAAACAGCTACAGAGGTCAGGAGGTCACGCTGCCCCTACACTAACATCTCCTTTGGACCCAAGGTTGGGAGGGCAGATCAGGGCTGAGCTTCCACGGCTGAGCAGCTAACTAGATTCACAGTTCACCGAGTTGTCGAACACACCTTCCCGTCATGTCATGTTCTAGGGCAACAGTGAAGGCCACATTCAATGAGAGCACATGGAGCTCAGAAGTAATGTCCCCCTTTGTCCTCTGCAGAAGCCTGGCCTTCCAGGGTGGTTTCAGGCCCCCTCCACACCTAAGCAGTGTGGCATTAGGTTCTACAGCAAAACCACTTGCCAATCCATAAAAGAAGACTGTCTTCTTTCTTATGTTACTATTAAGTCCATTTTACAGGAGGAGTTAATTGTTTTACTGGGCATAATGGTCTACAACCTCCAAAGCCTTAAGAATTCTCTTCATTAGCTCAAAGAATAATGATGAAATTAATGTTTCTGTAGCCCTTGCTCTGTGTCAGACACTGTGCAGAGCACTTGACTATTTTTTTATCTTGCATCTACCCTACAAAGGTTGGTACTATGATTATTCCCATTTTATAGATGAGCAAACAGAGGCTCAGATATTATGTGCCTCCTGATAGAAAAACACACCATCTCCTCTGAAGGCTGCTGGGCCCAAAACAAAGCACCTGAATCTAATCAGGCCTTTGATGCCGATTCAAAGGAAATGCAGAGGGCAGAAGAACATGATATAAAACACCTCAGTGACACAATCAGTACAATATAATCTACGACAAACTCCGCTGGACAAATGACTCAGTGTCTTCAACAAATATACGGCAAGGAAAAAAAAAAATGGAGGGTGAAGCTATAGATTTTAAAGAGACCTAACACACACTATCACGTGTTCTATTTCAAACAAACCACCATGAAAATAAAATTGTAACATTTATTGGAAAATTAATACTGATTGGATATTTGATAGTATTAAGAAAATAGTGGGGTTTTTTTTTTTAGGTGTGATGATATCAAGGTTATGTTTTTACGCGCACGACCTGGGGAACAGACATGCCTGGAGCTCTGGCTTGGGGGGAGGGGCGGTGCAGGAGCAACGTATGTAACCTGCAATTCTGTATCCCCCATAACAAGATGAAATAAAAAAAAATAAAAAAAAAAAAGAAAGAAATTATGTTCATTGGAAAAGGAAAAAAAAAAGGTTATGTTTTTAAGAGAGTCCTTATCTTCTAGAAGTATTTACCAAAATATAGATAACATGGTATAGGAGTTTGCTTCTAAATAATATTAGATGGGAGAGGAATGAATAACAGATGAAAGAAAACCAGCCATGAGTTAATAATTGTTGATGGTGTGTGATGA
Source organism: Eulemur rufifrons (assembly GCF_041146395.1). Classification (NCBI taxonomy): domain Eukaryota; kingdom Metazoa; phylum Chordata; class Mammalia; order Primates; family Lemuridae; genus Eulemur; species Eulemur rufifrons. The sequence continues at coordinate 25,995,693 of NC_090992.1, forward strand.
ACACATAGGGATTTACTGTATCTTTTTCCCAATTTTATATATGTTTAAAATTTTCCATAAAACCCCCTGGAGATCAGTTTATATGCTCCCAGCTCTTATGCAACTTCCCTTCTTTTTCCTATAACTGCGTTTCTTCTGGGCTTCTCAAACTTAAAAATACTCATTTGCCAAAATAACCCTTAAGGTTTTCCCCTTTAACACAATAGTACCCCTTCACTTCCCTTGAAGAGAATTAATAGGTGAACAACCTACAAAGTCAATACGTTAAGAGTCTTTGTTTACATTAATGCAATCTTTCTTTTCTTCCTGCAAATACAGCTTCTCTAATGGATGTCTGTGAGTGTTTGTAGATCACTCACTGCCTAAGGGAGAAGGAAATCAGAGATTTTTTAGTTCAAGTGCTGACAAATTCACCATCAATCAGAAGGAAAAAATGTTCTGGAAATGTGAACGGAGGTATACATGAAAATAAGTATGTACTTCTTTTCTGCCTGAGTTGCTGCCTGTTATGCAATCTTCCAGATGAAAATAATTCAGTCTATGACCATGTGACCATTTTTTTTTCATTTTGGAAGAGAAATTAAGAAAATATTTTAAAATTAACAGTGCTCTGGGAGAATCATTTACCAAACACAGCTGCAACTTGTCAGTGTGGGGCATTCATGGCAGATTTAAATTCAGTGTCTTTATAACAAACTCAAAGTCAGCGGCCTGGCTTCACTGACGGCAGTAATAACATTGGGCTCACGGGCAATTTGCTGCGTAGAAAGGCTTTAGGGGCCGGCAGGCTGTGGTGACTTGGCAGACCCCAATCAAGAGGGGAATCGGCTCCACAAATGCAGGACTGGTGCCAGCAGAACCTGGCTTTGGGAATGCGGGTTCTGACACCCACACCCTGAACCCTGCTACCCCGTAAGCAAAATATTCACATGATCATTTTCTGTTTGTTTGAGTTTCTGGAAAGAAAATGAAAAAGTAAGATATTTTTACTGAAGTAGAATACTAGGCTAGTATAGGGGGTAAACTTGTGTTTGGGTTCAAATCTGTTATCTGTCACTTACCACTTATATAACCACAGCATGTTACTTAACCACTCTGAACTCATCTTTAAATAGGTGATAATTTATAATAGTGCCTGTCCTCAGTGATTTATTCTGAGGATTATATAACTTTACAACATGTGGAATACATAACACAGTAGCCAACAAAGAATAAGCATTCAGGAAATGTTAGTGTCAAAAGGCAACATTACAAAAACATATAGATCTAATTGGCTTTTATTGTCGATTGATGAATTGGGCAGCTGCTATTCCACAAAATAGAATGAAAGCTCCCATTGGGTAATAGCAAGAAAGTGAGGTTGGTAAGGTGGGAACAAGGAAATAAAACAACAGGGGGAAAAATGCTAATTGGTTAACATCTGCTTTTTGTAAGGATTAAAGCAGAGGGGACTTCCTTATTCTGCTGACTCAGGTAGACTTGAATCTTGTTTTCAGAAAGAACTAGTCTGTTTGGGAATCTATCTGCTTCCTTAAAGTTTCAATTTGATTATGAGGCATTTAGCATGAGTGACTCCATTTTGGTTTGGTCTGGTCTGTTGGGGCCTAGTGCAGGAGCTCAGCCTATGGCCTCTCCTATAATTTTGTTTAACATCAGCTAGTCTATAGCCTGTTTTTAACAGCGTGGATGAATTAAACATTGCAACAATTCTCCTACAAAAAAGGGATAGCATTACTATTATTATTATCATTATAGGATATTATTGCACTAATATCCCAATTCTATAGATCTTTCACATTGATTTTCTCAATCATAGCTATCCGGCAAATTTGACCAGGCACTTGTCATTTTTGCTGTTGTTCTAATAAGGACACTGTGTTACAGAGAAGTAAATGCTTTCATTCAAGGTCACATGGTCAGCTAGTGGCAGAGGTAGAGCAGAAATGAGATATCTCAACTCCCAGTTCTACGCCTTTTCTTTCAGACCACACCTGTTTTTCTACCGTTTGAAAGGTGCCAAGCACTTTTTTCCTAGTTTGACTGCCTTTTCCCTCCTCAAGAAGAACAAGACTCCACCAAGCTAGAAAGATTCGGTAACTGTCACCTTTGGGTTTCATGAACAAGAGGCCAAGAACTATTTTCCCCTGTCTGTACAGCTCTGTAGCTAGAGGCTACATACACACACGTACACACGTCCAATATCCGTACACACATGCATATACATGTATATTTATATAGACAAAGAAAATATTATGTAAATAGATATATAAATATAAGAATAAAAGGGAGGCTTAGATTGTTCCTATTAAAAAATGTGCTGCATAACGATTGGTTAACAACAGACTGCACGTGGTCCCGTAAGAGTGTAATGCCATATTTTTACTGTACTTTTTTATGTTTAAATATGTTTAGATACACAAACGCTTACCCCTGTGTTACAACTGCCTACAGTTGTTCAGTACAGTGACATTCTGTACAGGTTTGCTGCCCAGGAGCAATAGGCTATACCAGATAGCCTGGGTGCACAGTGGCTATACCATCTAGGCTTGTGTGAGCACACCCTATGACATTCTCTATGAGAAATCGCCTAAAGACGCATTTCTTAGAACATCTCCCTGTCATTAAGTGAGGCATGACAGTATTTAGGGTGGCATTTGACTAAGCAAAGAAAAATCCAAAGAAAGAATCTGGATCATAGCCTGCTGTTCCATCCTGGGTGTGAGCCGGGTGTGTTTGGAGATTGTGTGGGAAGTGAAGTTTGCTGTGACCCAGCGTGACTCCACAGGTCACAGGGTCTCCCATGGAGCTGACCCCCCTTCATTCATCGAAGCCAGCTTCTTCACAGGTGTGGGAGCCAAGCAGGAACACAACTGTTTGTGTTTATCTTAAAAGAATTCCAGAGAGTTCACCAAAATAGACCATGCAGCTTGTATTGAATAGGCTGGAAGTGAAAAGTTTTATAGGAACAATCCACTTATCCAACAGTCAGACCCTGCAGCTTCAAACCCCACCTTAGCCACTTGAAGCCACTTTTAAGATATTACCTGTACCAGTCTGTAAGATAAAACCACAGGTTAGGAGCCACCTAGATGCTGAGAGCAGCAGGCCTAACAGTGGAGAGAGACAGTGCTAAATGAGATGGAGAGAAAATCCATATAGGTAATAGGAATCAGGATCCCTGAGTGTAGAAGCAAGAGCTCTACATAGCTCAATAGCCTGCAGAAATATCACCAATATCATGGTACAGAACAGAACCCCAACAAGTACTTCACATGTTGCCAAAATGATCCTAGAGCTGGAAGAGACCTAAGAAAATGATGAACTCTTTAAGAAGTCTTTCTGATGCCAAGCACTACCTGAATCCACTTTCTGTTGGTCCTCACTGAACATAGGGTGTTCCTTCTTTCGTAGCAGCTACAATACTTTGTCATGCGATTTATCATGTTTTCTCTGCTGCCCTATTATAAGCTCCTTGAGGGCAAGCACTGTGCCTAACTCACACCCAGTTTCTATGCTGAGCATGCACTTGTAACTCGGTAAAGATCTGTTCAATGAGTGGATGACCAGTGAGCCCAAGACATCAAGAAAGGTACACTAGGTCCAAGATGGTAGGTTTGTAAAAAAGTGAAGGGAGAAAAGAAACATAAATACCAAAAACCCATTTATATTTTATAAAGAACTCCATCAAAATGGCTGCCACATTTAATGTCTGAGTACTTAAAGTTATAAGCTTTAATATTTTATAAATGGTGAACTATGAAATAAAGTCTCTTTCCTAACATTGCATGTGCTGTTTTCATCCATCCTTCAAGGTCTCTCCTCTCTATGACATGTGTACCTCTCTTCCCATATTTTCTGCCTCAGAAGGGACCCAAGTACTGGTACTTCTCCTCCCATGCCAGGACAGACATTGCTAATTGATAATGACTCTATGTCACTCTGAGTCCACAGCCAGCCTCGCAGTCCTTCCTTCTCATGAAATACTGAGCTCCAGACAGACACTAGCAATCAATCTGGGTTTGCTCCTGAAATAAAACATATATGCCCTCCCTAGAGTAGAACCAGGGAGCTCTCAAGGTCAGGGACAATTTTCTTATGCATCACTGAAAACCTCAAAGACCTTGGCACAGTGCCATAAACACGTTAGGCACTGGGGAAGTGTCAAATGAAAGAATGCATGAATATACCTGAATCTCCTGACAACGTAGGAGAAATGAGATGACCTGAAGTTGGCCATGTCTTCATTTCTAGTTTTCCCACTCCTTCTCCTTCACTATTAATAACATAGATAATTTAAATCAGAATGGAGGCCGGGCACCCCCAATGACTCGCGCCTATAATCCTAGCACTCTGGGAAGCCGAGGCGGGAGGATCGTTCAAGGTCAGGAGTTCGAGACCAGCCTGAGCAAGAGCGAGACCCCGTCTCTACTAAAAATAGAAAGAAATTATATGGACAACTAAGAAAATATATAGAAAAAATTAGCCAGGTATGGTGGCACATGCCTGCAATCCCAGCTACTCGGGAGGCTGAGGCAGCAGGATCGCTTGAGCCCAGGAGTTTGAGGTTGCTGTGAGCTAGTCTAGCCTGGGCAACAAGTGAGACTCTGTCTTGAAAAAAAAAAAAACCTAAAAAAAAGGAAAAAAAAAACTTAAATCAGAATAGAATATACAGTCTATCTGTAAACTTCCAGTATAATTATTTACTTAATAATTTTTTCTAAGGAAATTCTTTTTTTTGCCACTTTATCAATATACTTTAGAAGAAAGCTTTATGTCACAATCACAAATAGAAAGCCAGTATCACTTTCCATTAACAGAGGGGAATCATAAAAAATAAAAGTAATGAAAACAAGCACAGGTCTGGGTACATCTGAAAATTTTCTCATGCCCACCACTGATAAGCATACGAGAGGCGTTTTAATGTAGTAGTGAACTGGATGGCTTGCGTTACAATCTTGACTCTGCTAATACCTGGCTGTGTGATCGTGAGTAGGTTACATAACTTATCTGAGCATCACTTTCCTTATCTTTGATATGAGGTATAAAAATAGTTCCTATCATATAGGCTTTGAAAACCAAAAGAGTTAATCCATGTAAATGGCATAACAGGTAGAAAGTACTTAATAAAAGTTAGTGTCCTGACAAAACTGTATCCAGCAACATGTAAAAAGGCTTATACACCACAACCAAGTGAGATTTATCCCTGGAATATAAGACTGGCTTAACATTAACATCACAAAATCAATTAATAAGCCATATCAATAGAATAAAGGACAAAAACCACATGATCATCTCAATACACACAGAAAATGCACTTGACAAAATCTCACACCCGTTCATGATAAGAACGTTTAAAAAACTAGAAATAGAGAACATCCTCAACCTGATAAAGAGTGGCTACAAAAAACCCTTAGCTAACTCAGACTAAACGGTGAAAGACTGAATGCTTTCCTCCTCAGATCAGGAACAAGACAAAGTCTGGTCTCGCCATTGCCATTCAACATTGTACTGGAGATTCTAGCCAAGGTAATTAGGCAAGAAAATTAAATAAAAGCAATGAGATTAGAAAGGAAGAAGTAAAACTATTTCTATTTGCAGATGACATAATCTTACATGTAGAAAATCCTTCAAAAATTCCACCAAAAAACTATTAAAATTCTGAACAAGTTCAGCAAGTTTGCAGGATACAATATCAATGTACAAAAATCAGTTGTATCTCTATACACTAGCAATGCACAATCTGAAAAGGAAATTAAGAAAATAATTCTATTTATAGTAGCATCAAAAAGAATACAATACTTTAGGAACAAATTTAACAAAATAAGTGCAAAACATATGCTACATAAACTATAAAACATTGTTTAAAAAAATTAAAGACAACCTAAATAAACGAAAAGATATCCCATGTTTATAGACTGGAAGACATACTGTTAAGGTGGCAATGCTCTCCAAATTGATCTACAGATTCAACACAATCTCTACCAAAATCTCAGCTGGCTTCTTGCAGAAATTGAGAAGTTGATTCTAAAATTCATATGGAAATTCAAGGTACCCACCTAGGATAGCCAAATAAATCTTGAGGCGGGGAGAAAAAAAACAAAATTGGAGGATTCACACTTCCTGATTTCAACACTTACTACAAAGTTACAGTAATCAAAACAGTGTGGTGCTGGCATGAAGGCAGAGAATAAACAACAATAGATCAATGAAACAGAACTGAGAATCTAGAAATAAACCCTCACATTTATGGTCAGTTGATTTTTTACAAGAGTACCAAGAAAATTCAATGGAGAAAGAATACTCTTTTCAACAAACAGTGCTGGGACAACTGGACAGCCTCATGCAAAAGAACGAAGTTGAACCCTTACCTCATACCACATAACACATTAACTCAAAATGGATCAAAGATTTTTGTAAGAACTAAAACTATAAAACTCCTAGAAGAAAACATAGGAGTCCATCTTTGTGACCTCTTTAATTATGTAATAACACCAAAAATACCAACAAAATAAAAAATAAACCAGATATCATCAAAAGTAAAAACTTTCATGCTTCAAAGGACACCATTGAGAAAGTGAAAGACAATCTACAAAATGGAAGAAAATATTTTCTTATCAAATCATATATATATGTTAAGTATATGGAATAAAGAATTCTTAAAACTCTATAATAAAAAGACAAATTACCCAATTTTAAAAATAGGCAAAGGATCTGAAGAGACTTTTCTCCAAAGAAGATACACAGATAGCCAATAAGCACATGAAAAGATTAATAATTTTGGTCATCAGGGAAAAACTACATGATACCACTTTACACCCCGTAGGATGACTATAATAAAAAGGGCTGACAATCACAAGCACTGGCGAGGATGTGGAGAAATTAGAAATACCATTGCTAGTGGGAATGCAAAATGGTGCAGCAACGTTGGAAAAAGGATTGGCAGTCCCACAAATTTTTAAGCACAGAGTTACCATATGACCCAGCAACTCTATTTCTAGGTATAACCCAAAGAGAAATGGACACACAAAAACTTGTACATGGATGTTCATAGCAGCATTATTTGTAATAGCCAAAAAGTGGAATAACTCAAATGTCCATCAACTGATCAATAAAATGTGGTATATTCACACACTGGACTATTACTCAGCCATAAAAAGGAATGAAGTACTGATACTTGCTACAACATAGAAAACCTTGAAAATATGCTAAGTGAAAGAAACTGGTTCCCATACTGTAATATTCCATTTACACAACATGTCCGGAATAGGCAACTCTATGGAGATATAAAGCAGATCAGTGGCTGCCTGGGGCTGCTGGGGGTTGGAGGAAACAGGTGGTACTGCGAAAGGGCATGAGGTTTCTTTCTGGGGTGCTCTAAAATCAACTGTGATTACGGTTGCACATCTCTGCAAACATACTAAAAATCACTGAACTGTATGTTTAAAATAGAATTGTATAGTATGTGAACTGTATCTCAATAAAGCTATTGTCAGAAAATGTTAGTATTGTTATAACTACTTCTGGGAAATTTGGGGTATAACATAAGCAGGAGGGGTACAAAGAGAGCTGGAAGTGGAGCAGGAGCTGGGGGAGTTTGGGGATTATGATGCCACCCCTACAAACAGAGGCTGTGGTGAGCAAAGTGGAGAGAAAGAGCCACAGACACACCCACGCTACCCCACTGAGTGGCCCTGTAAACTGCAGGGCTGAAATGAACCACCCTGCAGCGGGTCCCAAACTAGCCTGCTTGGTCCCTCCCATGCCTGTTTTTGTTTTGCTGCCATCTGTCAGGTACTGAGACTGCCCCACCCTGCAGAAAAGTCTTCTCTGATGATAAAACCCTTTGAGGTGGGTGGGGTTATGGGCTGTGAGGCTTAGAATGAGAACAAGAAGGGAGCCTAGCTCTGCTCCCATTGAGGAGGAAACCGAGGCCTGGAGAAGAGAAGGGACTTGTGCAGTCACTTGGCTGGTTAGGGACAGAGCTGGGGCTAGCCACGCAACTTCCTGAGAAGACAAGGGAACACAGCACAATAACTGCTAGGACAGAGCTTGAAAGAAAAAGAGAAATATTTTTAAGAAAGAAAGAAAGAGCTCTAATTCTGCAACAAAACAAAAAGCCGTACAAGAAAGGAAATACAATCAAAGGACATGACTTGGCCCTCCTGTGCTCATCATTTACACATCTTAATAATGCAGATGCTTTAAAAAGGATTCAGGATAAAATAGAGCTCTTCCTAAATCGGGAGATGGGGGCAGGGGAGTGAGGCGGATGGTGTAAGAAATCGTCATCCATCACAGCAGGAAGTAAACAGACAACGTGCAGAATAGATAAATCCAGAAACAGCAGTGCAAGCATATCGCCTAGCGGCCTGAAGGCAGCTACTGGAGAAACGGCAAGTTAACAGCGAGTTAAAAGCGGCAGCCTCTAGGGGAAGGTGGGCACTGGGTGGTGGTTTTTTTTATTGAGTCTTTCGATGCTACTTGCTTTTTTTTTAAAATCATGTGCATGTACTGCTTTGATCAAAGTTTAATAATTTACCTCAAAAGACAACAACCCCAGGCCTCCTCTCTAGCAGCTCAGACAGCTGGCTGGTACACGGCACTGACTGGCAAGCCAGTCTTTACTGTTTAAGTCCCTCACTGCCTGTCTTCTGGGACCAGAGGCCCTGTCACTTGCAGCTTCTCTCCACCCAGGGGACCTGAGGTCAGAACAGAGAAGTCCAAGTCAGCCTCAACTTGAGCCTCCAGGGAAGGCCTACCCTCCTGATTGTTTATGGAGAGGCAGAGAAAAAGATCTTGGTGGGGCTCAGGGCCTGGCCACTTCATTTGCCGTTTTACTCAGGTGCTTCCTGTGTTGTCAGGGTTGAGAGGCCTTTCCGGCGAAACCAAGCAGACACTAGCAGCTCAGGGGTAGGCCCTCATCCTCGCAGGAGGGAAGGCCGTGCCACCCATGGTGGCTTGCTGATTCGCTCCTGTTGGGGCCCTGACAGGCCATCACATGAGGGACAGCAAAGTGATTTGTAACCCTGAGAGAGGAGCTGCCTCTCAGAGGCACCTGCTAAAACTCAGAAAGGGAAGCCACCGCACCTGCTATGGAGACACAGAGCGAGACTTCTGGTCTGGCCATCAGATCGGAACATGCAGACCTCTGCTTCACCGGTGTGAAACTGCAATTTGAACATGGCTCAGACTGAAGACTGAGACCCCTAAATCACATTTGCACTCACTTTAAAGGGGTAAATTTCTCTTTCTGTCAAATAGGGAGGTTCTGTCTCAACCGTGATGGCAAAACCTGCATTGTGAAGGTTGTCGCAGCTACCTTATGGTAATAACGGTTTAAATACTGAGGTTTGCAAACAAGTACTTTGGATTATTTGTGAGGCAAGGGCTCAAGGTTCCCCCATAATATCATTGCTTGCCTGTTCATCAATGGGGTGGAGCCGGAGGTGTGGCTGCAGGGTGTGATGTGTTGAGCTTGTCAATACTGTCCATTATGTGTACTAAACAACAACAACAACAACAACAAAACCAGCCAGGTGAGAATCACTAGACTCGAACTTCTCTCAGGGCCCTTTCAAGTCTAAAGCAAATGGCCATAACTATAGCTGGGACATTCCATCTAAACGGCTTCCTTAAAGACCACACCTTACGGACCATGTGGACCATCCACTGTGGCCAAGATGTACAGGGGGCATCAGAAACCTGTGTGAGGACATTCTTGCTTTGTGCCTTTGCTCAAACCATCTCTACTCCCTTGCGGACTGTCCTTTCCTCTTCTCAAATCCTACCAACCATCTGTCAAAGCCCAAGCCAAGATATGCCTCTTCCACAAAGGTCTGACCCACCAAACCCCTCAGTAACTTTCATTTCTCTGAATTCCCATAGCACCGTCTAGAGTTCACAATTTCCTACTGCATTATAAACTCTCATTTTGCTAACTCTCTGGATCACCGAGGATGCCAGGAGAGTCATCTTTTCTGGGTTTGACCCATAGCAACCAGCACAGAGCTAGGCACATACCAGGCATTACTTGATTAAAACTTCAGGAATGATTTGTTGAATGCATGAGCCAGTGACCAAAATACATGTCTTCTGGTTTAAAACAAGAGGAAGAAGTTAAAACATCACGGTTCTCTAAGGCCCCGTACCTGTCAGCCTTATTACCATAAGAATCTGAGGAGACTTCTCTAGAAAATTCTTCTGCCATACAGTTTCCACCTGAAACCGTAAGAGGCAGGCCCTCAATTCTCTTTCGCATATGGAGATGTAACAGATTTGGAGGCTGAGGGCTGACCCCCAGTTTGAATTCTTGTCTCACCATTCATATGTCACCAAAATGGGCCTTCAAGCATCACATTGTAAAAGCACAAATAGTTCTCAGGTATTCCTTCACCTAACACTGAGTGTCTCCTCTGAGGCTCAGTCCTAAAGATTCTCTTTGATTGCAGCTGGGTCTTCAGCGAAGTCAGACAATTCTCTCATTCACCCTCAGCTGATTTCTTATTCCATCCACAGAGGCAGCTATTCCTAACCCCGGAAGTCTCCTGAAGTTTCCTAACTTACTTGCCGCAGAGGACCTCACCTCCCACCTTACTGAGAAAACACGGACACACTAAACATCCCTCTGTTCCACCCAGAGGTAAAAGTCTGAGAACCGCTGCTCTACAAGGACCCAACAATGACGTAAACACACAAAAGGCCTACTGATGTCATCACTGGGTGTCTCTCAGGTGTCTCGCCTGTTTACGTTCCCCTCATCGTGCTGTTTCGGAGTCGCCATGTAAGTCTATCAAATGCCACTCGACCAGAATGATCTCTGCGAGAAACTCTGCCTGAACTCCAGCTCTGCCTTCCCTAAACAATCTCTTTCAAGAATCTGTACCCGCGGTGGCTCACGCCTGTAATCCTAGCACTCTGGGAGGCCGAGGCGGGAGGATTGTTTGAGCTCAGGAGTTCGAGACCAGCCTGAGCAAGAGCAAAACCCCATCTCTACTAAAAATAGAAAGAAATTAGCTGGACATCTAAAAATATATGTAGAAAAATTAGCCAGGCATGGTGACGCATGCCTGTAGTCCCAGCTACTCGGGAGGCTGAGGCAGGAGGATGGCTTGAGCCCAGGAGTTTGAGGTTGCTGTGAGCTAGGCTGATGCCACAGCACTCCAGCCTGGGCAACAGAGTGAGACTCTGTCTCAAAATAAATAAATAAATAAGTGAATAAAAGAATTTGTACCCAATTCGTTTTCTCCCCTGTGGTCAAGGCCCAAGAAGTATGGCAGCTCACACACAGCCCTCAGCATACGGCCACGACTAGGAAGCCAATATCCAAACTCTGCGTCCTGGGAGGCGTCCCCCACCCAGCTGACTGAATTCTGAAGTGTCTTTGTGCAGACAAGGCCATGCAGGGGCCCTGACAGAATCTGTAAGCCACAGAGTGCCTTTCAGTTTCCTGTTGGCTTGACAGTACAGAGAGCCCACAGATTCGTCTTCTTAAACTGCCACACAATATATAATTAATAAACTGTTCCTTCAGGAATGCAGGCCACTTACCCAAAACAGCCACACATTCAGGAGATTCCTCTATTTCCGTGGCCTTTTCTTCTCGGACTGTGATTAATAGACATTATCCCATCCGTGGGCTCCCCTGACGCCAGGCAGGTAACAGGCTGGGCAGACTGCTTTCTGTGGCTCGATTTTTAAAATCAGAGAGGTTGCAGCTGGTTTCAAGGCACAGAGCAAGCCAGGGATAAATCCTGTGACCTGAGTCCACTGCACTGCTCTGTCTGCCTTGGAGGCAGAGCATGCCCTCAACATCTTCGGTGGGTTGCAAAATGATGAATATATACAGAGGAGGAGGTCCTCCCCCGGCTCTGCGTGTTGAAACGCCAGGATGGCTCTGGGCTTCTGCTCGGCCTATTCCCGCCCCCTTCTCCCGGCCTACTCAGGTTCTACCCACCTGCCGCTGCTACTCAAGAGCACTTCCCACCTGAAACCCCTCTGACGCCATGTGTTATCATTCTTTCCTTTCGCTTCCTTTGGCAGGAAAACCTGGGGCTCAGTTTATTGGTCTCAGAGACCAACTCCCCTCCCAAAAGCAAAATCGAAGAAAGCTCTGGAAGTAGAGGGGTTGGTGAGAGCTAAGGTGCTGGCTGCACACATGAGCCAAATTCTTAATGCTTATGTAATTAATACACATAACAATAAATAAAAATATAATAGTACTTACTACGTGCTAAGCACTCTGCTTGGCACTTTCACGCATCTTTCACTTAATAAGATCCTCTGAAGATGTTCCAGCTCCCCGTCCCCCATCACAGCTGGTCTCTTGGGGCAGCAGCATGAGCCAGCCCCTCCCGCCACCTCCATGACTGCTGCAGGGGCCATCCTCTGGACCCCAGACATGGCTTAGCTCCGCAGAATGACAAGACCAAAGGCCTTTCACAAAGACTCCAATGAGGTGACTGATGTCTGGATTCGTCAACTACAAGTGAATAATTAATACTTGCCAGGAAAGAAATAGACTCATTGTTATGGTGGCCACACGAAGGCTACAAAAGCCCATTTTGTGAAGCCCTTGGTGGACCCCTGGGGCCAGCAGTGGTCCAAAGAAGCCTCTTTGAGAGCACAGTCCGATCCCTAAACGTGGGGACGGGAGCCCTGCACTGTGTTCCAGGAGCGCCGTTCCCAATGTTAATTAGCTTGTTGCCTATTCATCACCCAATTTGGCTTTCTGGTCAATGACAGCAGCAGAGGCCCACTGAACCCCCGAGAAGGTGCGATTTATCAGAAGGGACATGTAGTGTTCTCCTGGGGCCTTTTACCGTTTGTTAAATTCACGCCTCCTTCTTTCTCTGGGCCAGCCTCTGATTTGATTTGAGGCAAACTCTCCAACCTTACTAGATTGTATACCCCACTCTTGGCCTAACGCCTAAAGCAAGTTTTTCCCTTTTCATTTTCCAGCTGGGACTGAACAAGGCAGCCTTGGGTGCCTACAGAACCGGTCGAAACTAGCCAGGAAATATAATAAAGCGGCTTAGTGAGCAGGGAGCTAATGCCCCCAGCCAGAGGCTCAGTGTGCAGAACTAGCTAGAGGCGCTGGCTTTGCAAGCAACAACACGACTCTTCTTGCTGCCTAATAACTGCCCTGGCAGATGGTAGCCAGAGCTAATGAGTAACACTCTATGCAAAAGTGTGTCACATCCCACAGGTGGACACTGGGTGCTCAACAAATGCCCCTTTTAGTGACAGTTACCCCTGACCATTACACACACAGACACACACACAGGTGTACACCCTTATAGTATTCCTGCCCTCAGGGCCAAAGCTGCCCTTGCCAAATACGGAACTGTCAGCTGCTAGATATTGTCATTTCAGGGAGCTGTTCCCCAAGAGAGCTCCCCAGCGCTCGCCTCCCACGTCCAGCCCACTATCTGCAATCCCACCATTAGAGATAGCAAATATTTCTGTTGCTCCCCATTAAAATGCCTCCATCCCCTGTTTCCTTTCAAGTGACTTCTAAAGCACCTGCCCTGCATCCAATGGGAAATTCTTTTGTATTCCCATTTTGTATTTTAGCTGCTCTTCAAGATAAACGCATTCACTAGCTCCTTTCCTGAAAACAATTTTGACACTGGAGAATGGGGGAAGGGCGGGGCCCTGTAATGGAAGTGGAGGTGGGAGTCCTCAGGGAGGGCCCCAGAGAGGGGGTCTTATGGTGGAGAAAACCACCTTCAAGGCCTTCACAAGGCTGCCCACGGGTATGGACTTCCGAGTGCTGAGAGCCCCAGGGCTGCTGGCACAGCCTGTGCCCAAGAGTAAGGTGAGACCCACTGCCCTAAATCGGACACAGGCAGGAGGTGGAAAATGAGAACACGGGAACCAACACTCTCCTGTTTTGGCCATCGTGCCTGAGGGACTGCCCCAGTGTCTGTGCCCACACTGAGAGCACCCAGGAGCTAGCACGAAAAGATCCTTGCTCCATTCCTGGCTTAGCTGGAAGGGTAGCTGATGGCTCATCAACCCCCGGTGAGTGATTCCACTGTGCTGGGGAATGTAGACAGGCAAAGGTCAGAGTCAGATTCCCTGGGCTGGGGAGGGCACCTAGGCAGTCAGTGTCCTTTCCAGCCAGCGTCTTGGTAGAGAGAACCATCCTGCTGTCGGACCGTGCTACCTGCTCCCATCCCCAAACAGAGCGCACCTCCATCTCTTCCTTTGGACATAGGTAGGCTGTACTTGGGGGCGGGAGGATAGGGCCGTCCTGAAAAGCAGAAGCCACAACAGATAGGGAGGCATCTTCCTGGTTCTTCAGAGCTCAAGAAAACACAACCTTTCCCCTCAGGAGTCAGCCCACTCATCCCCTTCCTCCCACCTCCTCCCTGCCCCCAGCCAGCCGGGAGAGCGATGCTAGTGTGGGCCAGAATGCTTCAAAGCGGGTCAGACGTGCCAACCCTGTCATCAAAGCCCTCCACCCCCAAACATCGCCGCTGCGTCCCTCGCCCCACCCATCTCACGTTCGCCGCAGGGCGCTGTGTGCCGCTGACGGCTGCCAGGCGGGCCCAGGCGGCTCTGGGCTTTTGCTGGCGCTGGGGGAGGTGATGGTGGCCGCGGCGACAGAGGCGGGGGCCTGTGCTCTGCAGTACCTGGACGCGGGGATGTCGCCGCCGCCGCCGGGCTCGCAGCCGCTGCAGGTGTCTCCGGTCCCCGAGATTAGCACCGCCTCCTCTCCGGCCCGCGGCTCCGGCCCAGGCCGCGCACCTGCTGCAGCTGCAGCTGCCACGGCGCCCGACCTCCGCGATGTGCCCGCGCCTCCCGGCAGAGGGTCCGCGCCGCCCGGCCCTCAGCGGGCCGGCGGGGAACAGGGGCCGCCCGGAGCCGGAGGCCGGGCCTCTGGGGGCTTCCGGGGGCCTCCAGGCCGCGCTAGCCCGGGCGCGCCGCCGAGCGTCCCCCGCGGGCTGGGGGACGGGGAGAGTAGCTTCGCCCCTCGCGCATCCTCACGGCCGCATCCGCGTCCCCAGCAGCATTGTGGTCCCCGTGCCGGGCGGAGGCCTGCGATCGCCGCTTACCTGGGTCTGCGGCAGGTCCAGGGGAGGGGCCCGAGGCTACGGCAGTGCCCCGCGCCGGGGCGCAGGATGCTCTGCCGGGCTCCGCGCCGCCAGCCCCGCGCTCGGCCCCGCCCGCCGCCCCGCCCCGCGGCTCCTCCTCCGCCCCGGTGCCCGGCCCCTTCGCCGCCGCCGCTGTCACACAAAGAGCAGGAAATGGCTGCGGCTGGGGCTCTCCCTGCGCCCCCCCATGAGGCCTTCCCACTGACGACGTGCACCTGGGCTCGGAGGGCCGCTCAGGTCCCAGGCCGCGGTCCTAAGGGACAGCAAGCCGCCCGGCTCGGGAGTGGAAAAGCGAGGGAGGATTTGCCCCACCGCCTCCATCACCAGGGAGCCACACCTGCCCGCGGCAGAAGGACGGAAGCTCCGGCCCTCTTCGAGCTCCTTGGCCTCACATTTCCCAAGTGCTCATTTATCTACCCAGTCCTTACTGATCACCCATTTTGTTCCAAGCACTGTGCCGGGACTTCGGTATGCACTGGTGTACAAAACACGGGATCCCGGCCCTCTTGGAGCTTATCATCTAGCAGGAGACACGGCATAAATTAACATAGCCCATGTCCCGTTCCAGCTGAGAAAACTTCTGTGCAGGGAGGGAGCTGGGTGCAGGGACAGAAGGTACAAGTGGGGGCTGGGGTTAGGGGCTTGCCACTAATTGAGACGGGTCCCTCATGCTGCTGCTTTGCTCAAAAATAACTTCTCCCACTCCTTTTCAGTTCCCTGGAGCACAGTCCCTGAAGCTGCCATCTCTTTATCAGTGGCCTGCCTCAAAGAAGAATCGCCCAGTGGGTAAAACGGTGTCAGGAAGCACTTCCCAGCAAAGCCCAGGGCCAGAAAGGAACAGAGAGGACAGACACCTTTCTCTTCGAGGCTAATCTGCCACTCAGGGCTCTTCAAAGAAACAATTCTCATTGAGATACAGCTTGGTGCGCCTTCAAACCAGGCTGAAACGAGGCTGCGCCAAATCCTAACCTTGAGACACCTAAGCAGGTGACTTCATCTCTCTGCTCCAGAGAGGCCACTGAGTATCCGTATCGTAGGCAATAGTAGTTGCACTTCTTACCTCCCAGGATAAATAATTTCATGTGAGACGTTGTGAGGTGTATATAGATATAAGGGATTAAAGTCTTGTTATAAGGGAAATTTTCTGAAATGATTACCTAGGGCCCGCAAACGTATACTTAATCTCTCAGCTGTCCCTATTAAGGGCTATTTATAGAGGAGCCACATTATCCAAGTCTCAGCAGAGGACATATGGAAGTCTTTGCCCTCACTGATCTCCTGTCATTTCCCAAGTGCCCAGAATTCATGATCATTTGTGGTTTGATGTTAAATCACTCATTCCAATTCAAATTGCTATTTCATAAAAAATGACTTTTATATATATACATACATTTCTGTCCCTGATGCTATGTGAGAAGGTGTGGGCGTGTTTGTGGAGGATGGGTTTATAAATGGAACTGAGGTTTCTTTTTATTTATTTTTTTTAATTTTTAATTTTCCACTGTGGTCCTTGGGATTTTAAGTGTCAGTGATTACAAACACCTCATGATGAGAATCCCAATAAATCAGATTTTCATTCTAAAGGGCATTTTATTTTAAATATTAAAGTTTTCTGGAAAACATATTTCTCCCTGTTGTTATTTTCCTGTCATTTCAGAAACAAGTTGCTTAAAAACAAAAAAGACTGGTTAAATCTTAGGCAAGAATAGTTCCCTGACCTCTGAATTCTAATTGCTTATAAGAGCAAGCAATTTGGTCTTTTGGAGCCGCTGTGTTGGAAATTCAGAGGTTTGCCTTTTGGTCCTAGTTTTGCAACTAACAGAAGAATGATCTTAGGCAAGTAACTTCACCCTCTCTATTTCCCCATCTGTAAAATGAAGTAGGTTGGATACACTTCAATGTCCCTCCATTTGTGGAAAGTTACATGAATTAAAACAAAGATCATGCCTCTCCCAGGCTTAAAGCATCTCACTAGCTCTCCACTGTCCTCAGGATGAAGCCCAACTGCCCTCCCACCTATCTCTCCAGGCATCTATCTCTCCTGACTCTTCTATGTGAACAAGCTTGCTACTCTACAGCTAAAAGGAACCTCTGTTGGTTCCCCAAACTTGCTGTGTTCCCTCTTGTATTTGACCTTTTCACAAGCTGGGCTTCTTGCTTGGTATACTCTGTCCCCACTTTCCTCCCCCTTCCACACTTTCTCCCAGTTTACCTGCCAAACTTCTGTTCATCCTTCTGGTATCCCCTTAGATGTCACCTCCTCCAAGATCCCTCCATGTCTGGGTTAGGTTAGGATTAGTTGTCTATGTTCCCATAGCTCACTGGGCTTCCTCTGTCATACTCTTTATTATGCTATGTTGTAACTGTCAATGCACTTTCCTGCATCTCACCGTTAGACCCTAAAATCTAAGGGAGCAGGAATATGTCTGCCTTGCTCTCTGTTGCATCCTCAGAGCCTGGCACAGAGCCTGGTACTTCACTGGAGTTCAGCAAAAACAGGTTGAATGAACAACTGAAGGTGAAATCTTTGCACTTTGCCATTGGAATGTGTAGCCCTCTGTCTCCTGCTTTCAGATTTCCTCCAGATTTCCTCCAGGCTGCATCATGGGCAATGAGAGGACAGCAGCTATCAAGTGAGAATTGCTTTGCCACTTGCAAAGCTGTGGCCCACACATTGTCTGTGTATGGTAACATTGCCTTGTTTTTAGAAAAGCTTCAAATCGCTTAGAAAATCTATGTCTCCATGTACAAATCATCTGCAGACCCTGCTTCATAGATACCAGGAGTGGAGTATCCAGAATGGGCATGAGAATTGCTTCTGGAGGGAGAAAAACATAGACAACAATAATAATAATGGCTAACATTTTTACTGAGTGCATTACCTCATTTAATTTTCACAGTTATCCTATGAGGAAAATACAATCATTTGTCCCATTTTATAATTAAAGCAACTAAGACAGGTTAAATAATTTGCTCAAGGTAGTGAAACCAAAGCCATGCTTTTTACCACAATTACGTACAGTATCATTTCCCCCCCCTTCCAAACTAAATCTGTATGTTTATTAATACACTACTTTATGCCAAAAACATATTTAATGTAAGTTACAAGGGTATACTAAGAAATTAAAAATCAGTAAGAAATTTAAAAAAAAAGAAAGAAGGAAAAGGCTACAAAGATGAAATGGAGAGAAAACTGTGCATAAGACAGAAAGCAAAGACAAAAACACCCAACAACTCCATGTGCTATGAGCTTGCTATATAGATTAACACATTTGGTTCTCAGCGTTTATGTAGTTAGCAGGAAAAGGAAACTCGATGGGTCAGTTACACAATTTACACTGGCCATTGTGTAGACGGAATCTGAACGCTTGCTCAAAATTGCCTCATTTTACAGATGAAAGAACAGAGACCCAGAAAGGGGAAGGGCTACCCAAGACTGGCTGGATCCAGACCCCAGGTCTTTCCATGGGAAACCGGGTTGCCCGTCTCTTTCTTTGAATCTGAAATAATTTGTTAAAACATATACTTTGAACTGACATTCATTAAATGTTTATTTGGGGCCAGCCTATGTGCGAGGTACTTTACAAGGTGGGCTCAGCTCATTTCATGCTCACAAAATTCCAAGAAGGAGCCTTGTTACTTTATAGATGGAAACTTAAGGACTGCGTTGTGGTTTAAGCACCACAGCTCTTCCCTGGGCCACTTGGAAATGTGGGCCTCCACCCTTGCTGTATTTCCCTCATTTTGCTCATTTCCCACAACTTCTGAAGCCCTGGCCTCCTTCGAAGGTCAGATCTTTTACACATAACTTGAGAGCAAAGAACATTTCATCTTTATTTAAACAAATACTATTTGCAATAATTTCAGATAAGAACTGATAAGGAGGGTCAGAGCATATTCGGAACTGGGTTTGGAATGCAACAACATAGGGGAGGTACTATGGGTCCATGGGTCGGTGCTGCTGTAGGCCCAGAGGGGAGCCTCAGTGGCCTTATCATCAGTTCCGCAGAACCGTTGAGAGCATTGGAACTTGGGGACAGACAGGTTTGTCTTCAAGCCCCTGTTCTGCCACTTGCTAGGACCATGAGTGATTTCTATAATTTACTGAGCTCTGTTCTCTTCATCAGTAAAATTGAGTCTATAGTAATGGTACCTATCCTTTCGGTTCTTGTGAAGACTCAATGAAATAACAAATGTAACACACTAAGCATACGTAAGAAATGCTCCTGTTGCTTTTGTGGTGCATAATAAATGCTCAAAAAATGGGAGCTATTACTATTATTATTATCAAACATGGTTTGAATTTCTGTGTAATCTCCAGGAAGAATACAGGACTTGGAATAAAATCTAAATTCTAATCTTGCTTGGGTTAAGTAGCTGTGTGACCGCAGGTGGGCCAGTTAACCTCTCTGTGTCCCTGCCCTCCTCTGTCAAGAGAGATACCCACCCCCAGGGCCGTCCCAAAACTGCTATAGAGATCAAATAAAGTCTTAGATGAAGAAGTGCTTTGAGAAGAACAAAACAGAAAAGCAAATAAATGTTTGTGTTGCCTGTCTCAGCTTATGTACACCTGGACTCAAAATCAGCCTTTGAGATAATCAAAAGGAACCGGAAATTTCTCAATAGCTCTAGATGAGTGTAGAGGGGTGGGAGTGGGGGGCCAATTTAGAGGGGCAGGAATCAGAATCTACAGTTGACCCTTGAACAACACGAGTTTGAACTGTGCAGGTCCACTTACACATGAATTTTTTCCAATAAATATATTGGAAAATGTTTTAGAGATTTGTGACAATTTGAAAAAACTCACAGATAAACTGAATATCCTGAAAATATTGAAAAAAATTAAGAAAAAGGTATGTCATGAGTGCATAAAATAAATTGTAGATAATTGCCTATTTTATCATTTACTACCATAACATACACACAAAATATTATAAAAAATGAAATTTATCAAAACTTACACACACAAACACAGACCCGACACAGTGACACTCACAGTCAAGAGAAACGTAAACAAACAAGAAGATGCAGTATTAAATCATAACTGCATAAAATTAACTGTAGGTAGCAATGCTGAACTACTGTAATAATTTCATAGCCACCTCCTCTTGCTATCGTGGTGAGCTCGAGTGTTGAGAGTATCTGCTTAAAAAGGAGTTTGATGCTAATCATCTCTGTGTGAGCAATTCTTCTCTCCAGTAAATTGTGTATCATGGTAAAAAGTGAGCTCTCATGGTTCTGGCATATTTTTCATACATTTAGTGTGTAAAGGAAAATAAAAATCTCAGGACTGCCCCCAATTCCTTATGGAAAAGAGGTCAAGCCTGAGGTTGAGTTATGCAACACCCCCTTCCAAATAAATGGCTGTTACTAACATTACGCATCGGCCAGATCCCCATGGAAAGGCAAAAGCCCCGGCATCTACAAGGACTGCCCCCACGGATCATTCATAAGGAAACCTCTTGCTGGCCCCCGATAAGCAAGGACATACAAATTGTAACTTTAGGTCTGCAGGCTAAGTCTAGCTCCTAAAACTAAACTCTGTTCAATTCCACTCTAATAATGAATGACAAGTTTATCTTCCCAGGTGTAGAACAGAGACAAGGCGAGATAAAACATTCTTCTACCTACCCAGGAACATCTACATAATTGATGCTTCCTCCACTCCCTTTTCCTCTTCTAACAATCACCTTATCTTATGTAAAATGTAGATTTCCCAGGCCTCATAAGAACATAACCATTTTGCCTCAGTGCCTAGCTGCTCATCGTTTTTTTACTTTCTGTATACCCTATCCCCTTTAAACACTGAAATTCCCAAATTCCCCTTTGGAAAAATAGTCATAGATTTGTCTATGGTTTGTGCTTTTCCCAGGCATGTCCTCCAACTTTGGCTTAATAAACCTCCATGGATTAAGACCTTTGCCCCAGTCACTTATTTTGAGTTGTCAAGTGCAAAACCATAAACCTTGAATAACACCATGAGCCCCATACAAAGTGCTAGTGATGCTGGAAGTGCTTCCATGAAGCAGAGAAAAGTCATGAGATTGCAAGAACAAGCTGAAGTGCCTGATACGTACTTTAGATAGAAGTCTGCATCTGCAGTTGCCCACCATTTCAAGATAAATGAATCCAGTATAAGGACCATTATAAAAAGAACAGAAAGGAAATTCATGAACTTGTAGCTGCAACTATGCCAGCAGGCGTGAAAACCTTGCACATTTTATGAATTACATTCTTATCTCATATTGAAAATATGAGATTTTTTTATCTCGTATTTTTATCTTTTATGTGAGGGCAGGATTGCTATAAGAAAGGCATACCTATAGACTCTAATAAGATTCAAGAAAAAAGAAAAGTCATTATAT
This sequence comes from Eulemur rufifrons, assembly GCF_041146395.1. Lineage (NCBI taxonomy): Eukaryota > Metazoa > Chordata > Mammalia > Primates > Lemuridae > Eulemur > Eulemur rufifrons. The sequence goes on from NC_090992.1 coordinate 26,017,156, forward strand.
GACAACTTAAAGCAAAAGGAAGGTAAAAGATCTAAAGCTAGAGAATTTAATGTCAGCAAAGGATGGTTTAATAACTTTAAAGCGTTTGGCTTAAAAAATGTCAAGATAACATGAGAAGCAGCTTTTGCTGACCAGGAGACAGCAAATGAATAAAGACACCATGAAGAAAATCACCGAGGAGAAAGGATATCTGCCTGAACAGGTTTTTAATGCAGAGAAAAATGCCCTATTCTGGAAAAAAAAAAAATGCCACCAAGGACATTTATTAGTAAGGAAGAGAAGTGAGCACTGGTATTGAAGGCAGGAAGGGATAGGCTAATTCTACTGTTTTGTGTAAATGCAGTTGGGTTTATGAACTAAAATAAAATCTTAAGCCCCCACTCCAGACAACTGAATGGACCCCTCTTGGCCAAGGGGACCCAGCCCCTCTAAAAACCCTTAAAGCTGAGTTTCTGGCCATGAGGAGAAGGAAGGCCAGATATACTTAGTTATGCCCTGTTGCTTTTGGAGTTATTTTTTGTAATACTAAGATGCAAGATCCTTAGCAAGCCTAAGGCCATGTAGGACAAAGGTTAAACCACACCTGCAGGTCATCTATTTACTTAATAGATCACTTGAGTCTCGGTATATGTCCGGTGGCTTGTCTATAATTATCAGACTTCCTTATCTTTTTTTTTTTTTTTTTTTTTGAGAAAGAGTCTCACTCTGTTGCCCAAGGTAGAGTGCAGTGGCATCATCACAGCTCACCACAACCTCAAACGCCTGGGCTCGAGTGATCCTCCTGCCTCAGCCCCCCAAGTAGCTGGGACTACAGGCACACACTACCATGCCAGGCTAATTTTTTCTATATTTGATAGAGACAGAGTCTCACTCTTTCTCAGGCTGGTCTCCAACTCCTGATCTCAAGGGACCCTCCTACCTCAGCCTCCCAGAGTGCTAGGATTACAGGCATGAGCCACTGTGCCCGGCCAGACTTCCTTATCTTAATTTAAACCATTCCAAGCCTTTAGACAAAGCTTCATTTCTTTTATCAATTACAAATCAAAGAATGTTTAAACCCACCTGTAACTTGTAACCCCTTGCTTCAAGATGTCCTGCCACACCAATGTACCCTTTCCACGTATTGATTTATGACTTTATGTGTTATTCCTGTCTCCCCAAAAATGTATAAAACCAAAGTGTAACTCAAGTACAGTGAGACCACTTGCTCAAGGCGTCTTGGGCATGGCTCTCCAGGCCAGGGTCACACACACAGCTCAGAATAAACCTTTTTACATTATTTTACAGAGTTTGGGTTCTTTTCCCATTGACAGGTTTATGATCAGGACATCCCTTATCTGTAAAGCTGCTAACCCCTGAGGCTTGAGGGGAAAAGATAAACAGCAGCCACCAGTCTTTTGGCTGTACAACAAGAAGGCCCAGATAATGAGAACCCTTTTTCTGGATTGGTTCCAGCGATGCATTGTCCCTGAAGTCAGGAAGTACCTTGCCATTAAGGGGCAGATTTTAAGGTTCTTTTGATATAGGACAATGCCCCTGGCCACCCAGAACCCCATGAGTTCAACACCGAAGGGGTCAAAGTGGTCCACTTGCCCCCAAACATGGTGTCTCTATATTAGCCCCAGATCAGAGGGTCATAAGGACCTTTAAGGCTCATGACACATGGTACTCTATGGAAAGGATTGTCAATGCTATGGAAGAAAACCCTGATAGAGAAAATCAAGAAAGTCTGGAAGGATGACACCATTGAAGATGGTATAGTTATTATAGAAAAAGCCTTGAAAGCCATCAACCCCTAAACAATAAGTTCTTGTTGGAGAAAACTGTATCCAGATGTCGTGCGTGACTTTGCAGGATTTATGACAGAGCTAATGAAGTCAATCACAAAGAGATGTGGATATCCCAAAAAAGGCAGGGAGTAAAGGGTTTCACGATATGGATCTTGGAGGAATTCAAGAGCTAATACACATCACACCAGAGGAGCTGACAGAAGATGCCCTGATGGAGACGAGTACTTCTGAACCAGTGCCCGACGATGAGGAAGATGTAGAAAAAGCAGTGCCAGAAAACAAGTTGACATTAGACAATGTGGCAGAAGTGTTCCAATCAGTCAAGACTGCCTTTGACTTCTTGTACAGCAGGGACTCTTCTATGTTATGGTTACTAAAACTAAAGCAGGCCGGGCATGGTGGCTCACGCCTGTAATCCTAGTACTCTGGGAGGCCGAGGCGGGTGGATCGCTCGAGGTCAGGAGTTCGAGATCAGCCTGAGCAAGAGCGAGACCCCGTCTCTACTAAAAATAAAAAGAAATTATATGGACAACTAAAAATATATATAGAAAAAATGAGCCGGGCATGGTGGCACATGCCTGTAGTCCCAGCTACTTGGGAGGCTGAGGCAAAAGGATTGCTTGAGCCCAGGAGTTTGAGGTTGCTGTGAGCTAGGCTGACGCCATGGCACTCACTCTAGCCCGGGCAACAGAGCAAGACTCTGTCTGAAAAAAAAAAAAAAAAACTAAAGCAAACAGTGGAAGAAGGATTGCTACCATACAGAAACATTTTTAGAGACATAAAAAGGGAAAAAATTGGACAGAAAGTACAAAGTATTGCCATAAAGTTACACTGAGTGTGCCTGTCTCTCCTGCCTCCCCTCACACCTCCTCCACCTCTTCTGCCTCTGCCACCCCTGAGGCAGCAAGACCAACCCTCCTCTTCCTCCTCCTCGGCCTACTCAATGTGAGGATGATAAGGAGGAAGACCTTTATGATGATCCACTTCCACTTAATGAATAGTAAATATATTTGTTCTTCCTTATGATTTTCTTAATAACATTGTCTTTTCTCTAGCTTACTTTATTGTAAGAAAGTTTCCTTTTTGAGAACTCCCATTTAACCTTCAACGTACAGCTCAAACTTCACTTCCTCTGTGAGGTCCTCCCTGGTCCCTTAGATGTTTTTACTTAGTTCTTCGTGTTCTTGCTATGCTGTGACTATAGCTTCAGCACATAACCTTTGCAATTACAGTTGATTCTTATTATTCAGTAGTTATATTCTATAAGGTTGCCAGGAACACTGAATTATCAAATACCGAACCATTGCTTCTAGGGGAAATATAGAGTTAGGTTCCTGCAAGCCTCTGGTCACATGTTTTTCAACTGATCGATCTATAGCCTTGTTTTATGTATGTTTGTGTTTAAAAAAAAAACAAAACCCTTATTTAAGATATCATTGATTCATTAATACTGAACTCATGGCTGAATGAAGCTTTTCTGACACATATTTTTTGTATAAAGCATTACAGCCTTCTTGCATTTAGGAACACTAGACAACACTTCAACACTACATTTGGGGGCCATTTTAAACAGAAAAATCACCAAGAAGAAGCACAAAAGTACAAAATATGTGGCACTAAATAGACTTCAAAAAAGCTACTTGTTGAAGCATTGACAGCTGAGACAAGATGGCAGAAGGCTGTTTTATTAGACCACAGCTGGGAAGGTACATGTCGGGTGATGCAAAATTTTCACTGATCTACACATGGGCATGTCATGAATGACTACAGAAAAAGCCTCCAGTATTGGTTTTGGGGTTATAAATAAATTTTGGCAAATAGGCAAATTTGCAAATATAGAATCTACAAATAATGAGGATCAATTGTATTAGTTTATGTGTTGGACTTTTTTCTTTATCAGCCTGAGACCTTCTGATAGAAGGAGTTGGTGTCTGTACCAGGTACCTTCTCTCTGTCCCTCCAAATCCACTCCACTCTTCTTACCCTGCTGTCTGCCCTTGGAGACCAACCTCTACAGACTACCCCATTAGGGCTGTCTTATCCTCTGATTTCCGATTGGGTTTGACCAACAAAAATCCCAGCAGTTGATGGAAGGAAGAGAGGAGAGTGGGGGGCAGGGTACTTATTCCCCTGGATTCCTCCCTGTGATGTTGCCTTGGGCTTCCTCTGTCCCTCACTCAAGTTTCTCTCTTCTCAATGCAACATTCTCCAGGTGACACCTCCAGGTGTCCCTTCAGGCCTAGGGGTGGTAACTATTTCTTTCAGTCCATTCAGGATGCTATAACAAAATACTGGGTAATTTATAAACAATAGAAATATATTTTTCATAGTTCTGGAGGCTGGGAAGCCCAAGATCAAGGTTTTGGCAGATTCAGCGTGTAGTAAGGGCTTGCTCTCTGCTCCATAGATGACACCTTGTTGCTGTAACCTCACATGGAGGAAGAGTGGAAGAGCAAAAAGAGACTGACAGAGAGTCCCTTAAGCCCTTTTATAAGGGCGATAATCCCATTCATGAGGGCAGAGCCCTCATAACCTAATTACCTCCTAAAGGTCCTGCCTCCTTTTTTTTCCACTCCCTCCCTTTCCCAGGCCCCATACTGCCTCTTCATACTATTGCATTGGGGATAGTTTCAACAAGAATTCCAGAGGGAGTCAAACATTCAAACCATAGCACTAGTTCCCAGCTATTATTTTCCTCTGTACCACTTCCTAAGGTTTTCCTAAACCTGATCCACACAGTTTTAAAAAGACCTTTTTTGTAAAGAAGCTCTCCTTGAATTATCCTAATCTGAGAGTGACATGTTTGGTCCCTAACTGATAAGGTATCTTAGACGTCTTTTTAGATCCTATGCTTAACAAAGAACGATAGTAGTTGAATCATCTCTAAAACTCCAGACGGTATCTGCAAGATTCTGTTATCGTACAGACCAACTATGCATTATGCCTTGGGGAGAATCTCAAAGTCATTGTAGACATGCTCATACTAGTGCTGACACTGAGAGGTGGCTCTGAGGAGTGGACTTTCGTGCACCAAATGTCTAGCACCTCCCTTAAAGCCACTGCAAATTAATATATTAAATATATTCTAAAGTAAAAACGTGTGCTTACTGTGCAAATGCAGCTTTCACCCCTAACCTGCTCTTCCTGATCAGATCACCCTCCTGAACCCTGTAACTAGGGAACGTGCAGCTCCCTTGGGACGTGCTGACACACACACTCGCCGTCTTGCTGAATGAGCTATGTTCTGTCTCTTCCCGTGAATGGTGGGCTCGTTTGTGAAAAGATTCCAAGGAGAGTAGAGTCTGCAGGAAAAATCCTCTGAAAAGCAGATCTGTTTATCCAACCTGCTTTAGACATTTCTAGTGTGGAATATATGCTGGTGGGAATCAAGCCCAGAGGTGAGTCCGAGGAGGGACTGAAGGGAAGCCACAGGCTTTCTCACCCATGCCTGGTGGCCCACTGGTGCATGAGCTGGCTCCTGCAACGGACAAGAGCATGTGATGGTGTGAAAGGTACAGAGTGCTCAACACACCCAGGCTAGAACAGCCCTGCCTTTTTTTCACTGAGATTTCAAGACGGAGAAGAAAAGCTATTTATTGCTGTCCAACAGCGACTGAAGAACTCCGAATTACAATTTCCATATGTCACCCACACAGCAGATGACAGTGAGTGACTATGAACAATAATCTGGTACTGTGAACAAGGCAAAAATCATCTCCAAATTGATTTTTCTTCCACCAGCTTTGCCTTTCTCAAATCCACTCACCACAACACTGCCAGAATATGTTTTTAAATGCAAATTTGACCTTCTCTCACTGTGCAATGACATCTTTTCTATCTACAGGAAATTCCAACTTCTTAGTCTTTTCAAATATAGTCCTTGCTGAGATTTATAGTCTCAGTTTCAATTTGCCCACTCTTCTACCATCTTTACCCTTGCCGAGAAAACACACATACACTCTCTCTCTCTCTCATGTTCCAGCAATAGTGAACTGATAATAGCTCCCCAGTACATTCTGTTCCCTCTACCTGGAAAGTATTTCTTTTATTTCTACCCACTTGCTTACCTAAAAAAAACCCATGATTCATCTTCAACACTGAGTTTGACCTTATATCCTCTGTGACAGTGCTTCTCAAACTTTAATGTGCATATGATTACCTGTGGATCTCGTTAAAATGCAGATTCGTGTTCAGTAGGTGAGGATGATGCCTGAGTATTTGTACTTCTCACAAGCTGGTGGTGCTATTGCTGCTGTTTCAGGCACACTTTGAGTAGCAAGGCTCTAAATATTTCCCCTGATGTCAGCCCTCCCCTGGTAAGTGCCATCACTTTTTCTGGGCTCGTCTCTTCTTTGACCATATTTCTGTTGTTGCTCTAAATTGCTGTATTATCATTTTATTTGTTTATATATCTGCCTTCTCGACCAGACTGGAAAGTAAAGACTATGCCTTTTTGATCACTGTTTCCATGGGGATACCTATACTCTGCCGAGTGCACGACACATAGGGAGCATTTGCTATTTACTTGTTGAGTTGACGTTGTTGAATAATGTGTAGTTTTTACTTTTCTGTGGAAGATGAAACCATATAACCATTTTTACTTAAGGAAAAGTTTTGAGAGTTTGCCATTTGCCTAAATATGGAACCCAGGCCACACATGCTATGTTTATTAAAGCACAGCTTTATTTGCTATGTATAAATTTTAACTTTGTGCACTCTACAAAGGATAAAAGATATTTGTAATATTTTCATTTTGAACACTAGCAGTGACTGTACACTAATAAATATTCATCTGATCCAAATATAAATACAAAAGGTACAAAATGCAAAATCTACAATATGCAAGTAGAACCAAAGCCTTGTATAAGGGAATTCTCTGTGAACACAGGGCACCATTTACAAAATGTGAGAGGGGGAAAAAGCCAGGCAGGAAGCCCATTTTGAGGGATAGGACACCAGGAGGTGAAATATCTATACATGTTTAGTTAAGGCCCCAATGAATCTGAGCTTAAAAAAGATAATACTATGCAGTGGGGAATTTTCTAAACCAGACCACAGAGATCAGTCAATTCCAATGTTTTTCTTCTAGGCTGAATGTTCCAGAAATCATCTCTAATTAAGGGTTCCAAAAGAGAATGTACAAAATGCTAAAAAGTAAACAAGGATAATTTTGGATAAGTTGAGTAGATCATCTTCTGAATGACAGAGTTTTATCTTGAGGCTCCCCATTTTACAATAATTATAGTTAAAAGTTATGCGTCTGAATCTCAAGCCAGTCAAAATATTATATGATATAGAAAGAGCTAATTGCAACTCCATCCAATAATTTCTCTAAAAGCTTTATCTGAGCACTGTAGGAAAATTAAATCTCTCTTACATAAGGGAATATCCCTCCCCACGAAACATCCAAGGAGACTACTGCTCAAAGTTGGAATGATAATTAAAGGAAGCATTCATACTTTTTCAGGAGATCTTTTAAAGCTGCTTTGAAGCTCATCTATAAATGGCTTCATGCAAGACTTTAGTGGGTTGGGAGAATTAAAGGGTTAATTAACTGAGTGACTCCAAAGTCATTAACTATGACCAAGGTGAGGATACAGAAGAGGAAAAAGAAGATCCTATTCCAAGTTAAAGGGCCATACAACCAATGCCAATGGCATGTGCAAAAGCAACATTACTTGCCGGTGGTTCCATTTTGACTTCTTCATTGGCTTCTTATGTCTGTCCTTCCCCTCCGCTGTATTCATCTCCTCTGCAATGCCTTTCATTCTCAGTAGGAGGCAGTGTCAAATAGGAATAAAGAATCTATGCATTGGAGTCAGATTTGGGCTAGAATCCTGGCTCTAGACTTCCTAGTTTCTGTCACTTTGGGCAGGTGTCTTGGCTTTTTAAGGCCTCAGTTCTATCACCTGTAAAATGGGAATAATAACACTATCTCATGGAGTGTGAACTCGGTGAAAAACTCAGCTCGGTACCTAGTGATCATATTCACTTTGCATATACAAATGCTCAGTCGACAATGGGCATCCTTGTGCATCTTGGAAGCACCTCAGTCAGCGTCTGACTGTTTCCACCCAGATGGTTGGAGCAAGAATGGGAGTCTTGAAGTCTCAACCTTTAAATTGCTAAACCCTAGGGGCCTGAACAAGCTTCCATGTCTCTGCAATGCCACACTGACCGACACAATGCTGCCCTCTATTGATGAGGGTGGGACAGTGCGGAGAGGAGGCTGATTCCCAGAGGCTGGAGCAAAGGATAGAACAGTCATCTGCCAGAGTCAGTACTCAGAAGCACTCATTTCCTCCTGGGCTGCATTCTGTGCGGAAGAGGAGGCATCGTCCCCTGCATGGCGCGGTACAGAAGATGAGCACTGGAGTGGTAAAACCTAAGGCCTTTTTCGGTACTACTTGGTTCCCCCCCATCAGATGCCCCCTTGTTCCTGTCCAGACATCGATACCAACACTCCAACCACGGGATCTGAACGGCTCACCCCGATCCATCCAGTGGAGCTCACCACGCTCCCTTGAAGGAGAGGGGTCCCACTGTACTCTGTAAAACCTCATAAAGCCGCTTCTCAGAAAACCCGGCCTGCTGTGTGAGCAGCTGCTTTGCTACCCTCTGCGGCAGGAAGCTGTGGCCGGCAGCATCTTTCTGACCTTAGTTAACTCACTGCTTTTTCTAGAAAAAGAGTCATAGTCCCTGTGCCCCTTGTCCCCATATCCTGGGATACTGTGTTGCTGGTTCAAATAAATTTGATATCCTGGGATACTGTGTTGCTGGTTTGAACCGTAAATTTCAGATCCATGTTTAAAATAATAATAAAAATAATATCCGGGATCCTACCCCTGTCTCTCCCTATTGCTAAGAAGTGCAAGCAATGTTGCCTGAAAGCTGTCAGATTGAGGTTTGTGCACCGTGTACGACGAGAGGCTGGAGGAAGGGCAGAGATGTCGCCTCTGTCCTGGCCTGGCTCCCAGCTCTGTGGCCGACGCTGCTGCCTGTGGCCTGGCTGCTGGCTGCAGTCAGGGTCCTGCCTCCGTGGCAGCTCGGGGACAGGCGCCACAGGCCACGCTACCACTGGAGAGTCCTGGGCTGGTGGCAGCTTCTAATGCTCTGTGGAAAGGAGGACGTCCCTCCTTCGTTCAGGATCTGCAGCCCATGGCCTGGCCTCGATTCTCTACTAAAGTCCTGATTCTGCGATTTCAGCCAGTTGACCCAACAGTCTGGAGAAGGCTGGCCGGTCTTCTGGTCTCTAGAGAAGGAAACAAAGGACTTTGTGAGTTCCCTGTATGTGTGTGTCATAAGTCAGTCCAAAGCAAACTAGAATTTAATAGCAGTACCCTTTGCTGATGTTTTAAACATGCCTCCATATAGATTGTATTCCATATAGATTTCCCTAAGTTGTTAACAGCAGGTATTCTGGAATCAGATGGCCTAGTTTAAATCTCAGCTTTACCCCTCATTAGCTGTGTGACATTGAGCAGGTTACTTAACCTCTTTGAACCTCAGTTTTGTTATCTGTAAAAATGCTTGATAATAGCAGTATCTACCTCATGAAATTGTTTTGAGAATTAAATAAATCACATATAAAAATGCATCATAAATTAATGCTAAAGAACACCTCCAAAATGGAATGTTTAGTTATAAATCTCACAGTACTGGATCTGGATGAGGAAAATATAAAATTCTAACGAAAGAAATCAAAGAAGATCTAAACAAATGGAGAGATATTTCACGTTCTTGGAATGAAAGACTCTGTGGTGTTAAGATATCAATTCTTTCCCACTAGATCTATAGATTCAACACAATCCTAAACAAAATCTCTGCAAGTTATTTGGTGGATATTGACAAACTGACTCTAAAGTGTATAACGGAGAGGTAAAAAGACCAAGAATAGAAAACATAATATTGAAGGAAAAGAATAGAGCTGGAGGACTGACTCTCCCTGGCTTCAGGACTTATTCTAAAGCTACAATAATCACAACAGTGTGGTATTAGTGAAAGAATAAACAAACACATCAATGGAATAGACTGGAGCCCAGATATAGACCCATATAAATCTAGTAAACTGATCCTTATAAAAGGATCAAAGGATAAAAGGTAATCTTTTCAACAAACAGTGCTGGAATTATCAGACATCCATTTATAAAACAATGACTCTAGTCATAGACCTTACACCTTTCAGAAAAATTAACTCAAAGTGGATCATACACCTAAATGTAAAACGCAGAACTATAAAACTTCCATAAGATAACAGAGGAGAAAATCTGGGTGACACTGGGCTGGGAAATGAGTTTTTAAATACAACATCAAAAGCACAATTCATGAATGAATAAATTGATGTTGAACTTTGTTAAAATTAAAGATGTCTGCTCCGTGAAAGATGCTGTCAAAAGAATGAGAATACAACTCACAGACTACAAGAAAATATTTGCAAAACACATATCTGATAAAGGACTTGTATTCAAAATATACAAAGAACTCTTAAAACCCAACAAAATAAACAACACAATTGAAAAATGGGCAAAAGATCCAAACAGATATCACCAAGAAGATATACAGATGGCCAAAAAGCATATGAAAATACACTTAACATCAAATGTCATTAGGAAAATGCAAAGTAAAACAACAATGAAATATCACTACACATCTATCAGAACCTCTGAAATCCAACACAACAAATGCCGACGAGGAACTCTCGTTGCTGGTGGGAATGCAAAATGGTACAGCTACTTTGGAAGACATTCTGGCAGTTTCTTACAAAGTTAAACATAGTCTTGCCATATGATCCAGCAATCACACTCCTAGGCATTTGCCCAATCGAGTTGAAAATTTATGTCCAAACAAAAACCTGCACATAAACGTTTATAGTAGCTTTATTCATAATTGTTAAAAACTGAAACCAACCAAGATTTACTTCTGTAGGCAAAATGGATAAACAAATGTGGTATATCCATGCAATGGAACATTTAGTGATAAAAAGAAATAAGCTATCAAGCCATGAAAATACATGGAGGAATCTTAAATGCATGTTACTAAGTGAAAGAAGTCAGCCTGAAACGGCTACATACTGTAGGATTCCAATTACATGACCTTCTGGAAAAGGCAAAAGTAGGGAGACAGTAAAAAGATCAGCAGTTGCCAGCAGTTTGGGGATGGGAAGGAGGGATATATAGGTGGAACACAGGGGATTTTTATGGCTGTGAAATTATTCTATACTGTAAGGGTAGATACACGGCATTGTGCATTGGTCAAAGCCCACAGAACTCTCCAGCACAAGGAGTGAACCTCAGTGTAAACTATGGACTTTAGTTAATACTAATGTATTAACAGAGGTTCCTTAATTATAACAAATGGACCACACTCATGCAAAATGTTTTTTTTTTTTTTTTTTGAGACAGAGTCTTGCTTTGTTGCCCGGGCTAGAGTGAGTGCCGTGGTGTCAGTCTAGCTCACAGCAACCTCAAACTCCTGGGCTTAAGCGATCCTACTGCCTCAGCCTCCCGAGTAGCTGGGACTACAGGCATGCGCCACCATGCCCGGCTAATTTTTTGTATATATATATTTTAGTTGTCCATATAATTTCTTTCTATTTTTTTTTTTTTTTTTTTGAGACAGAGTCTCACTCTGTTGCCCGGGCTAGAGTGAGTGCCGTGGCGTCAGCCTAGCTCACAGCAACCTCAAACTCCTGGGCTCAAGCGATCCTCCTGTCTCAGCCTCCCGAGTAGCTGGGACTACAGGCATGCACCACCATGCCCGGCTAATTTTTTCTATATATATTTTTAGCTGTCCATATAATTCTTTCTATTTTTAGTAGAGACGGGGTCTCGCTCTTGCTCAGGCTGGTCTCGAACTCCTGACCTCGAGTGATCCACCCGCCTCGGCCTCCCAGAGTGCTAGGATTACAGGCGTGAGCCACCGCACCCGGCCGCAAAATGTTAATAAATGAGAAACTGTGTACAGGGGAGGAGGGTATATGGGAACTCTGTACTTTTTGCTCAATTTTTCTGTAAATCTGAAACTTCTAAAAAACAAAGCCTATTAATTTAAAAAAAATCAATAAAAGTTAAAAGAGAAAAATTAAATGCTAACCGAACGTCAGCCATCATTATTCTCATAGTGGTTCATCCTTATGAAGCGGACAAGATTTATTTTGTGCCCTTGTGGATGTCTTTATTGTTTGTTTCTTTGTTTCTGATTATAAAAGCTCTGTGAACTTACAGACCAAACGTTATTTAATTCTCTTACTGGAAAGAAAAAGGAAATTCAGAGAATTGTCCAAGATTCATGATAAAGAAATGGTAACGCTTGGGTAAAATCCAAGTGTTTTATTATTTTTTGCCTTCTACCTTGTTGTCCTTCAATGACCAGAATTTTTATTAACTATTTCGGCAACTTTCCACGTTGGCTGAAATTTACAATGTTCTAACTCGTCCAAGGCCATCTAAGATTCATGCTGATGTACTCAAGGCACGGCCTGTGACCCACGCACGGGGTAACTGAGCCATCCAGGTGGGTATGGGGTAAGTGGCTCACCATTCTGAATTGTTGAATGAATAAAATAAACCTTAACTAAGTTGTTTTATAACATTTTCATAGCATAAGTGAACTTCTGTTCCCCAATTTATATAACTAACCTCATGTACTTTTAATGGTTTTAGGATGTCACAGATTTTTTTTTCTCTCCTCAGAAAATCGAGGAGGGAGCTGACATAGGCCTCACCTCACCTCCTCTCTGGAGCTAGGCTTATGGTTTGTGACATTATGTAGCAAATGGAGTAACATTTTAGGTCGCTGTTAGCTCTGTTAGGACTGGGGAATCTATCCAGTTAATAGACCCTTAGAGGCCAGGTGCGGTGGCTCACGCCTGTACTCCCAGCATTTTGGGAGGCCGAGGTGGGAGGATCACTTGAGCCCCGGAGTTTGAGACCAGCCTGGCCAACACAGTGAGACCCTGTCTCTATAAAAAAATGAAAATAAAAATATGAGCCAGACGTGGTGGCACACGCCTATAGTCCCAGCTATTCAGGAGGCTGAGGCAGGAGGATCGTTTGAGCCCAGGAGTTCGAGGTAGCAGTGAGCTATGATTGTACCACTCCACTCCATTCTGAGTGACAGAGCAAGACTGTCTCTAAAAAATAATAATAATAATAATAGTAAAGACCCTTAAAGTCATGTTTTGCTAATCGATTTTGGTCATCCTTGTGGCCTTATCTTTCTAAGACGGTTCTTTTTTCTAGGGAAGGGAGCAGGCCCTGAAATTGTATATTATAACGCAGGGGCAAACCACTTCCTCTACTGACCTCTTTCCAGCAATGATTCATGATCTGGTAGATATGCGAGGAGGCCAGTCGGGGCTTGTATAACCGAAATCCGGTACTGATGTCTTCCACCACCTCTGAGTTGCTTCGGTTTTCGTATGGGATTTTGCCTTCGCTGAAGACCTCCCACATCAGCACGCCTATGAGAAAAGATGAGCACAGCACAGCTAGTGACAAAGGCTAAAAATATCAAACAAACAAACCTACCTGGAGAAATTACAGCCTCCTTGGCATTAGGTTTCAAGTCCCTACCTGCAGGAGTACACCGTCAAGCCCAACTGAGGCTTATTGGGCCTGTCCTATTTTTAAAGAACTGCAATTTCCCGGGCTTCCTAGTGGAGAAGGATTTTCAAGCTCAGTCCTTTGTTATATCTAAGTCAAAGTCTACGACTAAAAGTTGCAGGGGACTTAAACTCAACTGTCTACACACATGACGTAAATGAATGGAATGGGTGAGATGTGACCAATAGGGACTGGTGAGGACTGTGGAAAACTGGAGATCAAAAATTCTATCTTAAGGGGACAGCTACGATTTGGTGTCAGCCAAAGTACGACACACGGAAACGAGGGCTCAGGATTGTCACATCTTCTGATGTTCTAAAGGAAGTCAGAAATTGAGAGTTAAGCCCTTTTTGTGCCCTTCCTTTTGTTCTCCCTTTGCTGTGACAACGGGTCTAGCTCTCCTCTGTGGCATATGTGTCATGCTCTGTAAACCTACATCTTGCTCTTGCCCTATAATCCTATCTTTCTCTCCTCAATAAACCTGATTTTTATGCTGCCTTAAAAAAAAAAAAAAAAAGAAAAAGAAATTGAGAGTTAAAAAATATAAATACTGTGTAGACCAAGCAAAACACATCTTTGGGTTGTCTATTTTTGACTTCTGAGTGAATCTGTTTTCCCCTTCTGCCCTTGGTAGAAATGTCACAGCCAGCTTTATCATGTGCTAGTACAGTCATGGGCTGTCAGAGCAGGAAGGGAGATTGCAGATCATGTACCCCAGAGCTTTTCAAAGTATATTCCAGAGAATCTTCGGGCAGAGTTTCCCAAGGTATGATCCTACAAACACCTGAATAACAATCATCTCAGACGTCTGTTCAAATATCAGATTCCTGGGCCCCAGCCCAGACCCAGTGGACAAGAATTTCTAGAGGGTCCTTAGAGGTGCCTCACGAGTTGGAAATTCAGAACCTGAATGCTACATAAGAATGCTAAATAAGAATGCTCATCACCCCAAGATGCCAGGATTTCTAGTGAGATTTCTCTTGAAAATTGGGACTGCTGCTAAAACAGTTTGAAAGCAAATGCTTTAATATTTAATACAAACCTTCTAATGCATACAGGAGAAAACTGAGTGAGGCCCAAAGAGGTTACTCGCTCAAAGCAGCACACAGCTAATTGGGGCACAAAGTTAAAATGATGACGAGGTCCAATGGGCAGAGGCAGGCATGGAGCTCTCAGCCCACTCATGTTTCTGTTGCTCAGGCTGCCATCTCGGTTTTCTCTCACTTTCTTCACTGAACCCTTTCTATTCTGCATCCATCTACCAACCTTATCTCTGGACTCTTCAAATAACACATCCTGGGCAGGGACAAATTTCAGCCCAACCCCTCATGATAAGATGCAGCAGAAAATTCCCAGGCTGACACCCTGTGGCTGAATAAACCCCATTCAGGTCAGAAGGCAAATGTGCCAAAGTGGTCATTGCTCCAGATACGTCTTTACAGGGCCCTGGCTGGGCGCAATGTGATCAGTTTCATCACTCACAGAGACACGGCTGCACGTCAGCCCTAACTTCCTGGTTATCACACTGCGGAGAGGAGAGTAGTCCAAGAATGCTGTCAGAGCAATGTCTTCCAAGTTCCTTCTGTCACTTAAAACTGGCTAACAAAGTAGCAGCTAGGCCTGGTGAATTGGGGAACTGTTTTAAGGAACTGATCAGGAATGATAATTAACAAACCACTTGGCACCTGGAGATGGATGTTCTAAAATGCTGAAGATTTTGAAATCCATTATTTTCCTCCTCAGAGATTTAATTAGCCATCTTCTTCATGGTTTCCACTGCTAGTAAACCCTTAGTAAACCCTTCCTTCATACAGGATGGTCAAATCAACACTCAAGCAGTTCCTGTCCAAAGTGTAACCCTTCTTGTAATCCACATCAAAAAGGTTGTCTGGTATATTTTTGTGCATAATGACTTAGGGTGGCATGACAAATCTAGCAAGGACATTTAGCCACACCAACATCATTCATTCCTCCATTCATTCCTCCATTCATTCACATGCCCACTTGCACTTTTTAGAAATTCTAATTCCTTACCAGGGCCTGCCAACTTCATTGCCTACTGTTCTTGCACTAAGTCAGTACCCCCTGTTCTTTAGATACCCCAAGCTTTTGCACTTGCTGGTCCCTCCTTCAGGGACACTGTTCCCTGGCTCTTCGAATGGTGACAGCTCCCTCTAATCACTCAAGCCATTGCTCAAGACTCACTTCCTTAGAGAGGCCTTCCCAGACCACACCATTCAAAGCAGACCCTCTCTCCATTCCATTCACTGTATCCCATTACTGTCTTATTTTATTTATAGTTTCTTTCTTTACTGCATGACTTTATCTTCTGTATGTCAGCTTGTTTATGTGATTGTTATCTGTCTTTCCTCCCCTCTAAAATTTAGCTCCAAGAGGATAAAAGTCTTTTCTATCCCATGTACCACTGCATTCTCAGCACTTGAGGTTAGCCCCTGGGATGTAATAGATGCTCAGCAAATTGTTGTTGAATGAATGAGCAAAATACTTATTGAGGGTTAAGTGACGGAATATAGTGTTGGACAAAAGCATGATCCCTGCCTTCAAGAAGCTCATATTCAAATCTCCTCACTCTTCTAGATTTTGACCTCATAGAAGCTGCCACCAGAATCCTGTTTCCACTTTTATTTTTCCTATTTCATATATCTCCAAGAATAAATACAATAACGAGAGCCCCTTTGTACACTCCAGGGCTATTCTTACACAGATCGCCAGTGGGCTGCCCTCACAACACAAGTTCAAGGTGAGCAGGGCTGCCTGCACTCGACAGAGGAAACAGCTGGCCTGCAGTCCCAGACCGTGCGGGGGGCGGGCCAGGATGGCACTCACCAAATGACCACACGTCCGATTTGCTGCTATAGCGGCTGAAAGAGAAAACTTCTGGGGATGCCCACTTCACTGGGAATTTGGTGCCTGTGGAACTGGTGTATTGATCATCAAGAACGAACCTGGGAAGAGAGTAGAGGGAGAAGGTCAGAATGTTCCGGAGGCCTGAGTCCCATTCCCGAGACTTTGCTGGCCCCACGTGCCTGTTTTACCTTGTCATCCCAAAGTCCGACACCTTGATGACTTGGTTTTCTCCCACCAAACAATTTCGGGCAGCCTGGAGAGGAGACAGGCAAACAAAAGGACAAGGGAAACTGTTGATGGGTAATCAGTTATTAAGGAGTCCCCTATAATCACAGGTCTTTGCTTTACTGGGTATGTGGTACAAGGGCATCGAGGAGCTTCACAAATGTGCATTAAGCTTCATAACTGCCTGCTGGAATTAACTAGAAAGTCGAACATATAAGCTCCATTATTGGGATAAATAAGTTTACCTTCATTCCTGGATCCTAATTAGAAGAGAAAGCCATGGTGTTGTCTAAACAATGATGGGCTCTAGTGCCACTTGACCCGATAGGAAACATTAACTCTAGAGGTGATAGGAAGAAAGCATCTCCCATTTGACTAAAGTAAGAATGTTTTGAGGTTGTTAATCCTCGTAAAACTATCCCTCAATAGGGAGAGTACCTGGTCGGTCCCTGATGCATATCACAGAACGTTGTATTGGAAGAGTCCTTAGAGATAAAAGACTCCAGTGTGTCTCAGATTTTAACATGCATACAAATCACAGGTGGGGGAGTGTGTTAAAATGAATATCCGTGAATCCCAGCCACCAGAGATTCTGAGAGTAGCTGAAGGGTTACCCCAATGTGATGCTGGTAGATCCTTGGATAACACTTTGAGACAAACTGTCCTTGTCCATTTCCCTCATTTTAGCAGGAGGAAACTGAGGCACAGAGAGGTTAAGAAGGAGTGGCTGTTAGCTCCATTTCAGAAGATTATAAACTGAAATGCAGAAGGTGAAAGTTAGAGGTAGGGCTGGGATTAGAGCCCAGATCTGAGTTCTCATGAAGCACTTTCCCACCAGGACCCCTCAAAGTGGGTAGAGGAAGGAAGAAGTCGAAAGAGGAAAGGAGATGGCCTGTGATTTGTTATCTATTAACGTGTCCCCAGTTTCGGTAGCTCTACAGTTCCGTGGGATGTGCCTTTTCATCCTGGACCCACGGGTGTCCGCTGTGCACGCTCGTACCAAGTCTCTGTGGATGACACACGCCTCTTCCAGGTAGGCCATGCCCTCACACACATCCAGACACATGCCCAGCAGGGTCTCCGCGGCAAAGAGTCCCCGCTGGCTGCGCAGGTAATCCGACAGGCAGCCGTGCTCCATGAACTCAAACACCAGGCAGATGGGGGCTTGCTCCAGACACACCCCATACAGCTGGACAAGTTTGGGGTGAGAGAGTTTCCTGGAGGAAAAAGGCAAGAGTGAGATGGCCCAAACTCAGTCTCCCGAAAGTGTTGAACATTTTATGGAACCAAAATAGCCAGTGGCCACTTTGCCCAACTCATGGCTTTGAAAACAAAATCCATTTCCTCCTAAAACAACAATATATCATTGGAGCTGAGACTTGAAGGATGGCAGGGAGTCAGCTGGTGTGTGTAGATGAACGGAGGCCAGTGTGGCTGGCATGTTGAGGACCAGAGGAAAGATGGGTAGGAGCTGAGACGGGGAAGTGGGCAGGGCCAGACCACAGCGGGCCTTGCCAACCATGGTGAGGAGTTTGATTTTATTCTCTGTGCAATAGGAAGACACTGCTGGGATTAGAACAGGGAGGTGGCACCACATGGCATTAGAATGGTATTGAAAGAACACAGGGTGTCTGCATACCCTTGTTTTGACCACTCACATCATGACTTCAGCCTCCTCTATGAAGTCCTCTTCTGACATGGCACCTTCCTGAATGGTTTTGATGGCCACCTTGTCCTTGTTGAGCCAGTAGCCAAGATGCACCAGCCCAAACTGCCCGCTGCCAATTTCCTGCACAAAAGTGAGCTCCGATGGATCGATCACCCATTTCCCTGGAAGAGAGAGAGAGGGTTTTCCAGGGTCGGCAAGTAGTGAAATATAGGGCTACCCAGGGACTAGATAGCCCTACCTAGCATTTTAGCCTATTATTTCTATAACTTAGAGATGGTAAATGGTACAAGTCCTAAACTTAGAACCATCATAAATGTAAACAAACTTTTCCCCAAATAATAACATAGGATATACATTTAAAGCTATGAAAAAATGTTTGTGAGGAGGTTACATGGAAAGAAAAAGGAGGATAGCATTAATCAAGATATTAAAGAAAGTAAAGGGAAGGGTCCTTGCAAGGTCCCAATCATTTTCTATACCTGACTGTGAATTTTTTATTGTCATTTTTCACACAGAGCAAATTTCCTTTGAGCTGATCATTCATTCATCCATCCATCAAGAGCACCCACTACGTACACTATGTACACAGCACTCAGCTAGGCCTTAGCAATGGTGGCGGTTAGAGAGGTAGGTGGATTCAAAGAGAAGGCAGGGTCTAGCACAGTGTTTGGCACATGGGAGGCTCTCAATAAAAGTTCTATAAACTAGTAAAAGGATCCAAGGCTCAATTTTCTTATTGACAAAATGATTGGGCCAACCAGCTAATCTCTGAGATTCCACCCAGCACGGACACATTAGGATTCTACAGATATTAGAATATCCTTATTTTCATAGGGAGGCTAGAGAGAATTATCCTTCCCCAGTGCTTGGTCTGGTACCACAAATAGCCAGATTTCTACCTGTTGGAGGCAGAGACTCAACAGTAGACAGTACTGAGTACCTACTATGTGCCAACATGGTGCTGGTTAAGGACGAAGAAGCCCATGGCAGTGTTTCTCAAAGTATTGCCCTCTGACCACCTGGGTCAAAATCACTGGACACTTATTTAAAATGTAGACTCTAGGACCCTGACATAAGGGATTGTGTTTTGGTAAGTGTTGGGGGTAAGGTCCAGGATCCTATATGTTTAATAAGTATTCCAGGGGACTTTGATGCACACTGAAGTTTGAGGGTCACCAATCTAAGAGATACAAAATGAAAATTAGAGCAGCTGCCTTCTCAAGCAGCACACAGTTTGGACCAAGGACATACAAACTCGGAGTCCACAGGAAATCCCAAGTGGGTGAAGCAGTTGCTTAGAGTAAGAAGGCACAGTAAGGGCTACAGCCCTGGAGATGCATGCCCTGCCTAAAGGCATTAAAAAAAATCTTAATAGTCTATTGTGCAAACAAACACTTTGGGATGCTGCCAGCTTACAGCCATTGCAGTAGACCCATACCACACCAACTACATGATGTAGAAGTTCTAGAAGATAGTTGGAAACACGTTGCTAAGGCATTGTGTCTAACGTTTTTCTGATAGCATTTAGTAGAGTGCTTTGTACAAAGTCGGTGCTCAATAAACACTTCATTAGTGCACCTTTTACTAAAACCAGTGGCCATTGCTTTGGCCTAGATAGATGTGCTTATGCAAATATATGCACTTCTCTCACTCACACACATTGTAAATGTTCATCAGTGCTGCTCGCTCCAGACATATAGGATACTTGTTTCAATGGTCATTTGAAGTCTGGGGAGCAGGGAGGCGCATAGAAAGTCCATGTAGAGTTTAGGGCCATGGGTTTACATTCCCGATCGTTTTGCTCACCGTATCTCAGCCCTGCCTTGATGGGGGCTGTCTGCCTCCAGGAACAAACTGGGTACCGGAGCCGAGTGACCAGTCCTGGGTTGATCAAAAAAGCCAAAGGCAGGAGTTAGGGCTTTGCTGTAGCAACCGTCTAACTTAAATCACCAGCAAAGAAAAAAATCTGATGCAAAAGCTACTTTTATTCTGGAAAACAAATCCCAAGTCCCAAGCACTGATATATCACAGCCTCCTTGAGAAGATTCATAAGCACAGGTGTCTGGCAGGTGATAAAATCCCACGATTTCCATACTAGAGTTCGTTAATGGAACATATATAATCAAATATATGACATCCTTTCCTATTTGTATATTTAGTTATTATTTATGGTCAGGAAGAAAACAGGCTGGGCTTTTGTCACTTTTCCCCAAGTTCCCTTTGAGGGTACCCCCCCTGTGTTCTCTAGAGCTTACCTCCTCCATTATGTTGGTGATAATTGATGAGAAGAGGGATGGAATCAAACACATATTTTTCAGCCACATAGTATCGCTTAGGATTGTCATTTGTTTCTTTGATGTGATAATGCTTGATACAGGGGTTGTTCTCGCTTAAACAAATGAAACATAAATGCGGTGATTATGAAGAAGCAACGCGGAGACACAAAGATGTCTACTAGTATTAGATTCTTATTATCTTGGTTTTGTGACCTCTCACAAGGATGGCAGAGAGAGTTCAACTTGTATGTCAGTCTTGATAGGTTGGCCCTGAATGCCTCGCTTCTGTGTTAAGAAGGACTCTGAGGTTGCATCTGGACCCGGTTGGCAGCAGTGCTATGATAGATTGGTGATGTTTCCCCCATTGCTACAAAATGGGGGCATGGTATTATATGTGCTACATGTTTAACATCTCTGTTTTGTGAATTATTTTGTCAGCATACGTTGAGGAAGTCTCTCTAACCCCTTCATACTTATCTGACTTTGTGCCATGAAGAATTAACATAGCAGGCCTAATTGTTATCCTTAGAAAGGCCTGCTTGCACCATAACCCTTTGGCTGGTGTTTGGGAACCTGGATTTCGGGAGGGCTCTCACCATTCCCTAACTGACTAGGGTGGCGGGTTGTACTCAACTGTTTGTATGAACAATGTGCTTCACGCTGAACACCTACTTTCCTTCTGGGAGTCTAGAATTTTAGTATGTGCTCGGCAGAGGGTGTCTGCAGACCCAGCCTTCGATAAAATCCCTGGGTGCTGAGTCTCTCACGGGCTCTCCTGGTAGACAATACTCCACATGTGTTGTCACGACTCGTTGCTGGAGGAATTAAGCACGTCCCGTGTGACTCTACCGGAAAAGGACTTTTGGAAGCTTGTTCTTGCTTTCCTCTGGACTCTGCCCCACGTGCCTTTTCCCGTTGCTGCTTTTGTTTCGTATCCCTTCGCTGTAACAAGCTTTAGTCCTGGGCGTCCTCTGCGTGAGCCTAGCGGTGGTCTTGGGAGCCCTAACACAGGCTTTCTCTCTCATTCCTTCTCCATCACGCCTTGCAGGTTTCAGGTCACTCTCCTCACTGTCTCCCGGCCCCGGCAGAGGCACAGCCCCTCCGAGCTGTGCCCTGTGTTCCTCCCCAGACCTGGATGGTGCCTCCCTCTTTGCCCCGATCTGAACCTGCCTTTGCTCTGGCTCTTGCTCATGTCCTCAAGTCTTTCACAAAATATTCCCTGAGAACACCTTAAAAAATATTTTTCTCTTCCATGAATTCCTACTGCACTGTGGTCATTGCCAAGCTGCTTAGCTCTCACTGATTTTCTAATCAGAAAAGCACTTGAGACCTAGATATGCTCTTAGACATCATTTTACAGAGAAGGAAACTGAGCTCCAGAGAGGGGCAGACAAGCCGTGGGGGTCTCGCAGTCAGCTTGGCTGGAGCGTGAATGCGGCTTGGCCACTTTAGCCCCGTTGCCTTAGGGAAGTGCCATCAGCTCTTTGAGCCTCAGTTTCTTCTGTGTAAAATGAGCAGAGCAACACCTGCCTTCAGGGCTTCTTAGGATTGGAAAGGGTCTATAAAGTTCCTGGCGTATAGCAAGGACTTAATAAATGCTAGGTCGTTTTATTTACAGAGCCAGAACTGGATTTCATGTATTTTTACTTCCAGTTGGAAATATCTTCTCTGTTACTCTATGTATTAAATTATACACTCATCCTATACAGGGCCAAGTATTTTATTTCTCTGGAGCTCTGAAATCAGGGATGCTAACTGAGAAGAGGGCCTGGCATCCACCGCCAGCTCTGTTCCTTTCTAACTAAGCCTCTTCAGTTTTGTCCTTGATCTCCCCGGCCTCGGTTTTGTCAGAGGGGACAGGGAGAACACATCGTTTCTAGGCTTTGCCTCTCACACGCTCTGAGTGTGTTGTGTGTGACCCATCACTCACCCAGTTCAGAGTTGTCCCTGCCCACTTGGCTGAGCTGAGTTAGCACCGTACCTTACGATAGCCTTGGTGAAAACAGACACGGTGTATGTCCCTGGAGTCCTGGAATCTCGCACCATGAAGGCTCCTTCTTTGCCCTGGAATGATCAGAGAGAATGGAAGGGTAGTGATCTCATGCAACCAGGCTCATGCTCCCAGCTCCACTTTCTTGTCCACAGAAGGAGGAGATACCGCAATCCAGTTTGGCATAGAGCAGACTTTCAGTGATAATGGAACCGTTTCGTGTATTCTATCAACCAATAGATATTTCTTACATTCCTACACAGGGTGGGGACTGTTCGCGTGCTGACGTTAGCCATGAACGAAGACAGACAGACATAAGCTGTGCCCTTTTAGAGCTCACCATGTGCCAGATTCTTTACAGATGTTTTCCAACCCTTACTGGGACACTGCGAGCTAGAGATTGTCATCCTCAATCACCAGTGAGGACACTGAGGGCCAGAGAGCTTAAGTGGTGTTCCCACGACCCACGACTAGTAAGTGACCTGTCCTTGATCTCCCTGGCCTGAGTTTTCTCAGAGGGGACAGGGAGAACACGTGATTTCTAGTGAGCCTTCCACTTTGGCATGCGAGCAAAGCCCACGCTCAATCCACCACTCCATGAGGCCTCAATTCTGTGGGTGCTAGAAGCCACATCACTCCCCCACAAGGACGCATAACTATCTGTCCTGAAAACTTCATCAGTTCTTTGATGGGAACATATTTCTTTAGGCCCTTTACAGAGCGCTGATTTTGCTGCAGGACAGAAGGAGCAAGAACATCAAGCTCCTAGTTTCATGAGGTGGGTAGGAGGAAGGGAGCGCCCCAAGAATGTACCTTTGACCACCCTGACAGTTTTGTGACACTGATGAATAAGCACAAGCAAATGGACATACCCGTTTATTCATTCCCGATGGAAATTAAAAAATCTGAGATAAGTACTTCATGTCTAACACTCTGTTCCTACCCCTGTGACTCTGCTCTGGTAACATTTGTAAAGCCCATTATTAGACATAGTGAGGGCCCTAAGTGAAGGTCAGAGTTAGACGGGATCCTTGTGTGGAGGACATACACTTGTGGCATATGGAACAAAGTATATAGAATCTAGAACAACACAAGTCCCTCTGTCCCTCAACTGCAAAGGTGGGTTGTTACACAAGAAAACACACACACACACACACACACACACACACACTGCGAGTAATGCTAATTGTTTGCATTTTAGAATCTCTGGGTTAGAAAGGACCTTATAAAGACAATCTAGCCCAGTGTTATCCCAGCCTTGGCACTATTGACACTTTGGGCCCAGTAATCCTTTGTTGTGGGGGGCTGCCCTGTACATTATGGGATATTTAGTAGCATCCCTAGCCTCTACTTTCTAGATGTCAGACTTTGCCAAATGTCCTCTGCAAGACAAAATCACCCCTGGTTGGGAACCACTGAGCTAATGCAATTCCCTAAACCGGTGTGTTTCTAACTTTGTTGATCATCAAATCGCCTGAAGAATCTAAAACACAAACTAAGTCAAAATTAAACAACAACAAACAGCTGTCCATGCTCCTCCGTTCTGTACCTACGCACTAAGAATCTCCAGGACCGGGACCCTGGAACCTGAACTTTTTAAAAGTTTGCTGTGTGATTCTTATAGGCATCCAGGTTTGTGACCCACTGATTTAACTGAACATGCATCTGCTCTTTGTCACAGTCCTGACAAGTGGTCCCTGCCTCCCAGAACAGTGCTCGTAGTTAGAAAGCTCATCCTTGTGCAGAGTCATAACCTGCTTCCCGTACTCGGCCCTAATCCTGCAGGGGGTGGGTTTGGGGGACAATTGGCTCTTATATCATTGTGCATTCTCGCTAAACCTATGTTTATGTTTGCCACACAAACTCTGCATTTGAGTATTAAATACTTAGACTTTTGAAACTCTCAAACTCCTCTTATCTTTGCTGGGAGTTTCAGAAGTCTATTTTGGAATTTGAAGCTGAAGATTAATGTCTGCTTTTCAGCTTGGGCTGCCCTGGCTGCTGGGGAAGAGTTGAGGAAAATGAAGAAAATTACTATATTTGTTTTTTTTTCTGAGTGACCTGAAATGGTCTTAGTATTCTATCTTTTGCACATACTGAGTTTACTTTAATTACTTCATATTTCATAGTTTTTTTTTTTTAAATTCAAGAGAATGAGTTATAAATCTTTGGAAAATAATAACCTGATCTTGGGCCCATTGTCAACCTCCCTGTGGAACTTGGGACTATTCTGCACTTGTGCTCTCTGCAGGATCTCGGGCATGGTGAGGACACAGGAGATCTAGCCAGATTCTTACTTACCTCCTCTCACTTATGAATGGAAACTGTTCAATGAAACATTGAAGACCTTTTAACCTTTTGCTTACAAATAATCCTTTAAAAAAAACCTTGATTTTTCAAAAGTCAGATTCTTTTTCCTCCCTTTGGGGTCAGTAGTTTATTCAATTTCTGAAGTAAAGGTGATTTATGGTGCATCAAAACCCCCAGATTAGTTCATTTAGTTTTTAAAAATAGCTTTTGAAGCATAATTTATATACCAAAAATTCTCCCATTTCAGTGAATTTTAGTAAATTTAGAGTTGTGCAACCATTATCATAACCTAATTTTAGAATATTTTCATTATTCCAAAAAGAAACCTTTGTCCCATTTCCACTCCTGCCACACTAATATTTTTTCTGCCTCCGTGGATTTGCCTTTTACAGGCATTTCACATAAATAGAATCATATAACATGCGGTCTTTTGTGATGGGCTTCTTTCGTTTAGCACGTTGTTTTCAAGGTTCATCCAAGTTGTAGCACGTATCAGAATTTCCTTCCTTTTTACAGCTGAATAATATTCGTGTGTGTGTGTGTGTGTGTGTGTGTATACACATACCACATTTTGTGGACATTTGTGATGTTTCCACCTTTTGACTACTGTGAGTAAGTAGTGAATTTGGGTCTGGATTCCTTTGCTCAAAATCGCATTTGTGATATTCATCCGCATGTTACATGTAGCATAGCTTGTCTTCCCAGTTTTTCCCCATTTGCCAAATAATGTAGCTTTTGCTCTTGCCTCATTGAAATGTGATAGATTAACCTCAAGGCAGGAAAAAACAAAACTTCAACAGAGGCAGATTTTATCTGAATATGTAATTTATTCTAAAGGGGAAGAAACAGACCAAAAAGATTAGAAGTTTATCAACTGTGAAGACGGGAGTGTGAATATCTCTCCCATCTAGTTAAGAATGTTTTGTTATTGTTTTTGTTGTTAATCTTTCAAAGAAGCTATTGCTTTTCTGAAAAAAAGAATTTTAATTAGAGCTGGGCTCAGCTATTGAATATTAATGAGAGTAAATAGTCCATAGAAATCAGAAAAAGGAGAGGTGAGGTTTGCAGTCAGCGCTGTCGAGTATGGAACCTCAGCTTCTCTGAAGCCCCCTCTCCCTTCATCTTGGTTGCTCTGGGTGGCACTCAGTGACAGGGACAGGAAACTGTTTGGGGGCTGAGGCAGCCAGGAGTTCTGAGGAAATTGAGGCACTCAGCATGTGCTTTATCACTGACTTCCTGTATGGAGCTCAGAGGAAGTCACAACCACTGAGAACACCAGTGCCTGGGGCGGGGGTGGGGACACGTTACTCATACCACTGCCTTGCAGGGGGCACTGACCTGTGCAATGCAGCCAGCGGGGGTCCCTGCCCCCTTGGACATGCCTAAGGTTTCAGTCTGCCTTTTACTACTTAATCTAGAAAAATAAACGGCAAAAAAAAAAAAAAATCATGATAAGGAGGCGAAATACATGTTTCACCCTGGTGGGATGGGAGAATAGAAAGCAATTCATGTATTCTCTTATTAACTGTGTGTGCATGTGTGTGTGTGTGTGTGTGTGTGTGTATGAAGAAGCAACCCTGCTTTAGTCCAGACTATGCCACTGATTTCCCTTTCTGAACTTGTCAGTTTTCTTGCCTGTAATACAAAGGAGATGAACCAGATGCTCTTTAAAAAGAATCCTAGCAGCCTGTAATTTTGTGAATTCCAGATGTTCTCTGATTAAATGTAAGAGCTTCAACTTCCTCATCTGTAGAAAACTTCGTAAGGTTGTTGGGAGAATTAAAGTGCATAGAACAGCTTGTGGAATACAATACCAGAATGAGGACCTGATAGTTATTAAGTTAATAATAGCTAATAATAATAACAAATGATTCCATTATTATTATATGCTATGGTATATTATCTGCTGGAAGTAATTATTCCATTGTCTGTCTTCATCTGAGACATGTTGGTTGTGTTAGGAGTCTATTTCTTTCATTCTGTCCATATAATTTGAAGGTGACCTTCAGAAGATAATCTCAACACACAGGGTAAGTTATTGTGGAAAGACGGACTGATAATTCATAGCCTTGTCATGCTGCGTTACACTTTAACAGTGTCTCTGGCATATAGTCATCTTTCATTCCGGAGGTGTTTTTTTTCTTCTCTTGAAACAAACCTATTATTAAGTCAATATTGCATCTTTAATGACAGAATCATGGAAATATGATAAACCCATGCCTTAGATAAGCCTCCTGTCTGAAATTCAGGTCACTCAATGTGCGAGATGCCACAGGGTATTCTAAGTGAGTTACAGAGTACCTGCTTGCAAGGGTGGGTTAAGGCAGAAGAGAAACTGTTGAGATCTAAGCAGAGGGAGAACAGAACCGCTGGAAAAGTAATAACATCACACCGTAAGGGTTTAAAGGCAAGAAAAACCATGATCCACAGCCAGGGGGAGAGAAGGCATGAGGAGCTTCTTGGAGGAGGCAACATTCGAAGAATTGATAGGACACGTTAGGAGATGCTTTTCAGTGGTTCCCAAACTTTAGTATGTCCCAGAATCACCTGGGTGCTAACTCTAGAAGTTCTGATTGGGTAGGCCTGAAGTCCAGGAGTTTGTATTTTTAAAAAGCTCCCCTAATGTCGCTCATGACCAGCCAGATCCTCCTGGAGCTTACTTGTTAATTATAAAACATTTATTAGGCATTTGATGTATTCATTCATTCATTAAACAAATATTTATTGAGCAACTATTTTGTTCTAGATACAGTTTGGATACCTGGGTACGACAGTAATAAGATAAAGAATTTATATTCTAGTGGAGAAATTTGTATGGGGCAATATACACCAGGAACTTAAGCTAATAAAGTGAAATGAATCAATCCATCTCTTACGAGTCCTCTACTTGCTAGACAAGAAGATACACCTAGAAACAATGCAACTATTGTTTCAAACAGCATACAAGAAAAGTGAAAAATAGTAAGATAATGTCATTAAATTCTAGCTATCCAAATCTGGGCTAAATCTGATTGGGACCCTTTAACATTTGCCTTCATATTTGCCTAAGAAGGAGAAGAGAATTTGGTAAAGTAGTTCAAAATATGAGTAAAGGGGAATGTTTCAACTGCCCAAGCAAGCAAAATATACTTAAATACCTCAAAAGAACTGCTATAAATTAGGAATCATCTTTAGCTAGTTATTAATGTGGGCTGTTTTACGTGCTCCATAGACTTCATCAAGCAATGTGTGATTAAAAAGAACAAAACTGCACCTGTTTAAACACAGTATAACTCAGGTTTTTGATTAATTTTACACTCCTCCCAATTAGTTCATATTAGTCAAGTTTTACTATGTTGTCCAATACACAGGCTGGGGGGACCCAGGGATTGAGCTGGCTACCTATGTGTCGTAAGTTCAACTTGAGAAAATACAGATTCCCAGGAACGAACTCTGGAGATTCTGATTCTGTAGATTGGAGTGGGACCCAGGAGTCTGTATTAACATTTCCCAGCAATTCTAATGTGTGGTCTACAGGGAAGCACAGGAACTAATTAAATGCTGAGCTGATATAGAACCAGGGAGAAACCAGAGTCCAGTAATGACTCAGCCCGATTCCTTTTCCTCTGTGAAATCTTTTCCAAGTCTCTTGGAGTTTACCTTAGTTTATTTTAGATTATCCTCCCACTCTTTCTTCAGAGTTTGTCTTGTTTCCCAATAGAGTCCCAGTGCATGGACGGTGACCAGCTGCGTGGGCCAAGGGGGCAGGAGCAGAGTGACAGCGTGGGTGCCGGGGAGTTGTCATCCCTGATTTAGTTCAATGCTCATCTTGTACTCATTGAGAAACTGAGGTCCAGAAAGAAGAGATGACCCCAAAGGCACACACTGAGTTGGGAACAGAACAGGGACCAGAACCCAGTACTTGTCCCACCATATCACGCTTTCTCTCCTCCTCCTTTTCTCCCTTAATCCTGACATCCTGGGTAAGATCAGTCCTGCTTCTCATACTATGTGGCTTTAGAGAAAAACTGTTGATGAAAAATAAGTTAAAACAAATGCTATGTTTCCTTTGGACTCACAGCCCAACCAGGCGGAATCTGAGTCACAGCCACCCTGACCTAGACAGAGAAGTAGGATGGCTCTCCAAGTTCCGCCGCCGTCACTGTCACTGCAGGGTAAGGACGCTGCAGCACGTGGCATTTGCATGGCAATACCAAGCCCTGCCCAGGCTTCTTATCCTGTGGTTTGCTAGTCCTGTAAATTCCCAGCATGTTTTCACCAGACGTGAAAACCATTGTTAAACCAACAGGTCAACCCACTGCATTGGCGTAAACCACAGCAGGACTGAAAAAACAGTACAATTCATTTTATTTTAGGTCAAAAGACAAGTTAAGGAGACTTACTGTGTCCAAAAGAAGTTTTTCAGCTTTGTCTCGGCTGATACTCTCATTGTACCACCTGAAAGCAGGAAAAAGTCATATGTCAATGACATTTTAAAGTTTCATTATTTACTTACAAAAGATAATGCTAGAAAATCTTATGGTCATGTTCTGCTTATACCAGTGGTTTTTTTTTTTTTTTCTTTTTGTTAGAGACTGGGTCTTGCTCTGTTGCCTGGGCTAGAATGCAGTGGCATCATCATAGCGGGCTCGAGCGATCCTCCTGCTCCTGAGTACCTGGGATTACTGGTGCGCACCACCATACCCGACTAATTTTTCTATTTTTTTGTAGAGACAGGTCTCCCTCTTGCTCAGGCTGGTCTTGAACTCCTGGCATCAAGAAATCCCCCTAACTTGGCTTCCTAAAGTACTACCAGTGCTTTTACACTCAAAAGTAAAGGTATGATCCAAGTCCAGGTAGTAAAATGTTTAATTGGAGAGGAACAATGAAACAGAATTAGCAAAATATTAATGATTATTGAAGCTGGGTTTGGGTACACGGAGATTCATTATACTATTCTCTTTAGCTTGCATATGTTGGAAATTTTCCAAAATAAAGTTTTAGAAAATATTCATCTTCTCCATTTCATAGGTCAGTGGGTATTTATAAGTATGAGGGTGCTAAGACAGCTATAAAAATGTAATACCAATTTGAAAGTTTGGCAAATA
Source organism: Eulemur rufifrons (assembly GCF_041146395.1). NCBI lineage: Eukaryota > Metazoa > Chordata > Mammalia > Primates > Lemuridae > Eulemur > Eulemur rufifrons. The sequence continues at coordinate 26,046,974 of NC_090992.1, forward strand.
TCCTTTGAAAACAACTGTAGTATTTTCCTCTTTAAACCTGGTCTTCCAGACCTTCTGCAAAGTAATTTCATTATTTTTATAATTTTGGTGTCTCATGAAAAACAACTAAAAAGTGGTAAGGAAGAATATGAATAATTCTTAGGGATGAAATTTTTTTATGTTTTTAACAATATTTGAGCCACATCCTGGCCTCCCTGGCTACTTACTAGGTAAGAGGAAGCAGAATGATCACCAGTTAACAGTTCCGAAAATTAATAAATCCAGGAGGAGAGAAGTTCTAGTGGGGAAGGAATATCATTTGACCAAACCTGTGTGGCTATTTGAGAGTAGCCATGAATAAGACAATTAGTGGGTTCATTTGAGCTTTTTGAACATTATATGACCGAACCATATTTTATCCCTCCATGAGCTCCTAGAGATTATCTAACTGAGGGTTGGCAGATAGGCTTCATTTCATGTGCAAGCTGCAAACAGTTAGTTGTGGCTGCTTAGAGTTGTGCACTGAAAAAGTTGTCATCAGTCTGGGCAGAGTGGTTAACAGTGTCACTATAACAAAGAGTGATGTCTGGGCTGGGCACTGTGGCTCACTTCTGTAATCCCAGCACTTTGGGAGGCTGAGAGAGGAGAATTGCTTGAGGCCAGGAGCTCAAGACCAGCCTGAGCAATACAGTGAGACCCCGTCTCTACAAAAAATAGAAAAATTAGCTGGGCATGGTGGCGCACACCTGTAGTCCCAGCTACTCAGGAGACTGAGGCAGGAGGATCACTTGAGCCCAGGATTTGGATGTTGCAATGAGCTATGTTGATGCCACTGCACTTTAACTCCAGCAACAGAGCAAGACCCTGTCAAAAAAAAAAAAAAAAAGTGATGTCTACCTGAGTTCAGTGCATGGGAGAGGAATGTCAGGAAGAGCGTCATGATTTGCCTGCCTTCCTCTCATGTGACCCTTCATTTTATGGAGAGGGGATCTTGAGCTCAAACAGAGTAAAGTATCTTGTCCAAGGTCATGATTCCAAACCAAGGCAGGAGATCTGATCCAATCAATTTAACAACTCATGCTTATGTTTCTAGGCGGTACATTTTTAAGTTCTTATGCAGCTCTCACCTGAAACTAGACAGCACTGAGTTCAAGGATAAAAAGTCATCATCCTGGTTATCTTTTATATATCCAGCTGTATATACTAAATATTGCATACTAAATATCTGAATGTGTGCTTGTAAGTCATTGTCATTTTATTTTCCAACTGAGATCTATAGTCTGGAAAATGCAAACTGACGGCTCACAGTGTAGATAGGGCCCTAGGGATTTGTATGGTGTAGAGTTTTATTTAGAAAATGGCTTAAAATGCCTTTAGGTGGGGCAATATATTTTTTTATGTACTCCAGACTCCACCATTCCCTATTGATTTATATTCTGTTAGAATTGGGAGTTTGAGCCTGTAATCATAAACAAAGAGATTCTGATTAAAAGCAAAAACAAATAAAACTACCCAGCCTAGTGGTCATTTGAAATAAATGCCTACTCTTTTTTCTCCAAAGGCACTGACTATTTAAAAAAAAAAAAAAAAAAGGGAATTTGATTTTGTTTAAGCATAGCTCATGTATGTTTCGCTCCAGCTCAAGTATTCTTGGAGATGATGATTCATCTGCTAGCTAAGGGAAGGGCTGTTCACACATACTTGATCAAAACAAGTCTCAGGTTGAGAGACTCTTCAGAAAATGATAGCTCTTCCCTACAGAATCTATCAGAATTTCAGCAACAAATAGCCACATTTGAACTACTGAGGACCCATAATGCATTAATAGGAGTCCTCATTAGCTTGTACTCTTCAGCCTTGGTATTTTATATTGAGTACTTAAAACATTTTCATTTTTAAATAATTTCAAACTTGCAGAAAAGTTGTAAAATACTATAAATGAACTCCCACATACACTTTACCCAGATGAACCAATTGCTGACATTTTATACATTTGTCTTATCAGTTCCTCTAAACAGACATACAGATAGACTTTGACATCTGTATGTCTGTTTGAAATTTGACATCCATGCAATACTATTATCTAACTGTAGACCTTATTCAAATTTCATCACTTGTCCCAATAACGTGTATTGTAACCAAAAAGATATTTTTGGGGGGTTCCAGATCCAATCCAGGATTGTCAGTGAATTCAGTTACCACATCTCTTTAGTCTCCTTTAATGTGGGCTAATTTCTCAGCCTTTTGTGTCTTTCATGCTAGTATGCATTTTTTAAAGAGCACAGGACATTTAATTTATAGAATATTCCTTAATTTGGATTTGTCTAATATAGCCACATGGCTAAATCCAAGTCATACATTTTTTTTTGAGCAGGAATATCAGAGAAGTGGTATTGTATCCTTCTCAGTGCATCCCATAAGGATACACGTGATGTCTGTTCGCTCCATTATTGATGTGAGCTTGGATCACTTGTTTAAGATGAGGTCTACCAGTTATCTCTATCTCTACTTTGTAAGTGATTTGTGAAGAAATACCTCAAGGCCACATCAATGTGCTGTGCCTCAGCAAACTTTCATCCCCTAGTTGTGACATTCATGGATGATTCTTGCCCAAATCAGTGGGTACTTTGAGTCATGAAATGGTGATTTTAAAACTTTATCATTGATTAGTTGACCTTCTCTACTATAAGAAATAGCTTTTTCATCTTATTTATTCATTTATTTATCTATCAACTTATCTATTTATTATGGATTCTTATATTACTTTCAATGGTTTGTAGTCCAATATACTGTCATTATCTATTTTGATACTCAAATTGTCCCAGATTTGATCAGTCTTTTAAAACTGACTTCTGTGCCCATTTGACATGTCCATTTCATTATAAAAATTTCTTTTTGGGTACTTCTTTTCTTTCCGGTACAACAAGATATTCCAAATTCATCTTGTGCTTTCCTTTCTCCAATCCTGGAATCCCAAGCCATTTCTCTAAGAAGTCCTCATTCTTTTCAGTGGGAAATGTTATTTAGGAACCAAGATCTGGGTGGCATGAGTGCACATTGCTACCGCAGAATTGCTGCTTCTGGGCCCTGTAGGTCCCGAGCTAGGAGATGTATATACATGATGAGTACTTTGTAACTTCAATTGAATTTCATAAAACATTCTGTAGTTCCGTTAAAATTATATCCATGTGAACTCTTCTTCTAAATGATAGCTTAGAAATAAACCCTCATATAATTTAAGCAGATATTTAATATCTATTTGTACACCTGTTGTTTCAGTATTGGAAGTATTGCATTAAACCATGTTTTAAGTCAATTTATATTTGATCCAGTTTTCATAGTGTTTTTTCCTTCTCAAGTAAGAACAATATTCCTGGCATTCCCAGTAGAACCTTGTCTTTTCACTACAATCTGCTCAAGTATCTGAGCATCATCCCTTTGATACAAAGGTAGGTGAGTGCACATACCCTCCTTTTCCTTCCACTTAGGGTGCCCCCTACTGTTTATTTAGGGGTCAGAGCATGGGAGAAGAAAGTGAGTAGAGAAGAGCAAATATCTGGTATTTTTATAGTTAACCAATAATTTACTCCTAACCTAGGGAGCTTTCCTTGGCACTCTAATTTCCAAAGACAAGTAAAATATCTTACTCGTAGGTTTTCAGGTTATTTGGAGATTTTTCCACCAGATAACTGCTTGGTACATATCCTTCATGCCTGTTAAAAGGAAAATTAGTGTTTAGATTAGATAGAACTTTTACATCTTCATTTTATAGGCTTAATCCACTAAAAGTAATTTAAAGATGAGAGAGTCTCACATTATTTGGCATTTGTGATAAGACATTTCGAAGTTTAGAATATAAGAACTGGTAAAAAAATAACAACAACCTGCAATCTGTTAAAGGCAATAAATTTCACCTTAAAATATGAAACATAATAACTAAGAAGTGGCTAGTTTATTTAAAATGCTCTATCTGCTACTTTCCTCATTGTGAAATTTCCTCTACTGGAAAAAAGATTAATGTTCAGTCTCTATTTTCTTTAAGGAAACATTTTTTGTGTGTGTGTCACAGTCAGTATTTTTTCCACTTTAGTGCCATCATTTTATAGTCAGGAAACCAAAATAATTAAAATATAAAAGATGATTTTCCAACCACAGGTTCTAAAAGATACCATCAGGTGGTTTTGTAAGCTTTTTAATGTAAGGCCTTCCTAATTGAGCTTCTTCAGATATCAGTGGTATAAACATGAGGGAAAAACATAAGATCAGGTTGGATTTGGGGGTGGGGAATCACTTTTGGGCAATGATTAATAATTGTGCATAAATAAAAGCATACATTAATAATGATATAAAAATGTTTTGCATTTGTGTATAGCTTTGTAGTTTCCAAAGCAGTTTCACATTCATCACCTTATTTAATAACACCAGGTGTGAGCTTTGTCCCTTCTACTCTCTGGACCTCTGTCTTCATGTCTGCCAAATGAGGGACCTAAACCAGATTGTACATAAAATCCCTCCATACTCTGCCAATCTGTAAAGATGCCTGATAGTTTCTACTCCATAAAGTGTTTTAATTTTTCTTATAATAAGGCCAATTTTCAATCTAGTGATTATGGTTATGGGGAATATGTAACCTATGTCACAGAATTGTTTTGAGGAATGCAGAAATCAAGAGTGGAGATGCTCAATACAGGATGATTATCTCGTGTTCTGTGAGAAGTGGACACGCAACCTCGGAATCCTCATTAACACAGTGCTCAAGGCAGCCGTTGCCAATTGACGGGAGTTGGCTTGTTCTGAAATTTGCCATTCCTTCTCTGTCTCTCTTTTGGAATCCCTTAATTATGTCTGGTTTTGCCACGCCATATGTTTACAATGCTAACAAAGGATTAAATAATATTTTTGCTTTCGAATAGAAGAACTGTGTTTTAACAGAACAACCAAGCTGGATTATCTACACAAATGATGATAATTCTCATCGCTTGTATGTGGATATACAGAATTTACGAAGTTCTGTCACTTGAATCATCTCATTGATTTTCTGAACCCTGTGAGACAGACAAAGCTGATATTATCATCTGCATTTTGCAGGTAAGGGAAAGCATTCACAGAGGTTAAGTGACTGGACTGTAGTCACACATGACAAGAGGAGCTGTTACTAAAGCCCAAGACTTCTGTCTCTCCGTTTCATGCACTTTCCACTGTGCCACACAAAACAAACCAGGGACATTCTCAGAATGCTGAGTGGCCACTGGCGTGTCTTCTCTGATGCCCTTTGAAGTGCATAGTTAAGCCTTTCCACGGGTCACTGAACAAAGAGCCAACTGTCATCTGGGGAAGTAAGAGCTAGGAGAGGAAATTTCCTGGCACGTTAGATGTGCTAAATAATGTCAGTTGATTGAACTGATGAATTTCTGAATAAGTCCCTTTGGTGTTTGTAGACCTAGGCGGTCTTGAACCTGTTTCCGATATGGGCCTGCCCCTAATAGGCAAGAGAAGGTGATGTGACCAGCCTCATTTGCCTCCGTAAGTCAGCTAGAGAGGGAGGTTCCAGGTGAGGGGCTTTAGGGTCTGCTTTTAGCTAGCAAACTACACTGCCTCTCAAACCACAGGTCTGAATCTCACTACGTTTCACCCCATCTCACTTCTGCCTCCAACTGCAATGGGGTTGATAAGGCTACTTAAAGGGAAGGAACCTTGAAAACGTAAATTTTACCATGTGTAAAAAGCAAAGCTTTAACCATAAAGGTACTTGTAGCCCTCTTTTTTTAACCCATCAAATTATTTTTTTTTAAAAGTTTAACGATACCCAGTGTTGGCACTTCCATAACCCTGTTGAAGGGGAAGTAAATTTGGCAAGCTTTTTGACCAAATTATCTACCAAAATTAAGATATCACACACTCTGACTCAACAGCTCCACAGTCAGAAATGTGACATATATATGTATGTATGTATTCAAAAATTTGCCAAGATATTCAAAAAATACAAGATCCTCATTGAAGCCTTGTTTGAAATAGCAAAGAAAACAAATAACCTGGCAACTAAATGTCCCACCGTAAGTGATTATTTAAATATTTATAACACAATCATACATTCTCACACGAGGCAGTTGTTTTAGAAACCCTGGAAAACTTGGGACACTAGAGCAGTTGCTTTAAAAGTGAGGTAGATTTGCGTATGTTGATATGAAAAGATCTCCAGTGTTTATCATTAAAGGTTAAAGGCAAGATGAAGAGTGACTGGATCACTTTAGTGCAAATGAGAAAAGATACATTTGTATGTGTATAACTTTGTGTTTAAGATACAATAGAGATTATTTTTGGATTTGATGTGGGGGGTGGGCACATGGAGAGTGGCTTTTTTTCCATATATATTTCTTTCTTTGTTAGTTTTCTTTAAAAAATAAAATATTGATGTAGACTATTTAGATGTTGCAATGATGGAGTGTTTTCTTTTCCTTTTTTATATGTTAATAATAACCTCATACTTTGAAAACATTTAAATCCTTAATATTAATATACAAGGATGTTCATTGCAGTGTTGTTTATATTTGCAAAATATTGGAAAGAATCTAAGTGCCCAGAAAGAATATTTGCCAAATTAGGGTACATTTGTGTGTTGAATTTATATAATCTTTGAAATCATTTTCTGGAAAATAGTCCAGAGCATGGGTAAATACCTCTGATATGTTAAAAGGGAAAAAAATCCTTATAAAGCAGTGTGAATCTCATGCTCACAAGATGATTTTCGTTCAAAAATCTCATAGTGGGCAATTGGTATTTGTGCAATCTTACTTTCTTCATGAGTCATTTGGATGACTAGTTCAGTGACTGCGATTGTAACTAAATCTTTAGTATGTTCTTTCTGATGCTTCCTAATATAACTGCTAATCTGCGCTATTTCTACACACCTTTTCATTCCACCAAAGGTAATCACCTCATAATGGGATGTACCTTCCACCTCACCCAAATGCTCAAGAACAATAGCACTTTGCAGAACAAGTTGCCAATATTTCAAAATGTAGATCTCAGTGGGAAAGACCCAGGGGATTTTTAGATGAGTTTGGGTCTGCCGTGCTTGAGAGGGGTACGGGGAGCAAGCGTAACAAGTGGCTGCCTCCCAGCCACTTCTGAGAAGGAAGACTCGATTCAAGTACTTCCCTATCCTCCCCCTCCCTTCTGCCTCTGCTCTCCTACTGCAGCGCGGCGGTCAGGCAGAGGGAGGTAGGACAGATCCTTCTGCTGTTTTCTTTGTTCTGACCACACCCCAGACACTGAGACAGCAACCACGAAGATGCCTTACCCATTCCTGTCCTGAACTCTCCACCAGTGGATCTCAGAACTGTCCAGCAGGCAGTATTCTTCATTGCATCGCAGCGCGAGCTCCTGGGGATCGTTGGTCTGGTAGTCGTACAAGGCGATGACCACGGTTTCTTCAGGTTCTGGAAGTGACCGCTGGGGAAGGGAGACAAGAAGACCAAGCAAAGACGTTAAAAGGAAGTGAAATACAAAGCAAGAGCAGCAAACCCCTGGGCTGTGACTTGCTCCTGGGCCTATGCCCGGTCAACACCGGTTCCTACAATCCACTGAGATATCTACGGCGATGCTCTGCCTTCCTCTCCTTGGCTTTCTTTACGAATTAGAATTACGGTGCTGAATGTGACAGGAAGACATCAGTACCTGGAATTCATCACATGTCTCAGTCTATGAGGTAAATTGTAACCACAGTGAATTCGAAGCAGCCACACACTTTTCACAAAAGTCTGCAGGTTTCTACCTGCACCATGTCATACGCTGCAGCCTGTCTCCAAAATCATCACGCTCTTGGTGAAGGAGATGCGGCCAGCGGTAAGTCATTCTGCCCAAGCTTTGTGGATATGATTTGTGGGTTTGTCCAGATCCACGGAATCGTGGGCTACTGGAGCTGGAATTCCCCTGACAGATCATTTAATCCATTAATCTTTGCGGATGGGGAAACTGAGGCCCAGGTGGGGAAACGGACATGGCCAGTTTAGCACTTGACTTAGCCTCAGTGCTCTCCACTCTGGCACTTGGGCACCCTGCTTTCTCTTGTTGACTCTCTTGCTGAGGGGTCTCTGCTCCTCAGTACCTTTCTTAGGATGAGCTTTGAGGACATGAAGAAAAGACCAGAAAGCAGAACATCAGCAGAGTTCGGGATGGGCACACCTGCTCTGGACTGGCAGACTTTGTGAGACAGTAAATATGGGATATGATTGAGTTGCTGGCTAGAATGTGATTTAGTGTTGGGAAGTCACAAGTTCTCTAAGTACACGGAAGCATTTGGTGACATAAAAACACTGGAGCTAAAAAAAGGAAAATAAATGTCTTGTCATACTGATGTAGTATATCATCCCAGCTGAACCCAGATTGGCATTTAAAGTCCAGACATTTGTGGAGCTTAGGACGAGGTGGTATATTGGGTAGCACAGACGAGAGTTGAAGGCCTGACACTGTTGCCCTAAGAGCTACTGCTGGGAGGAATTGTGTTCAAGGTCACTTGAAGGAGACAAAGAATAGCTATGGCATGGCATTCGTCTCTCTATAGGTCAGCTCAGTGGTTAATTCCTATGAAGGGAAAGGACAGATCAGGGTCCTGAAGTTATGGTGGTACCTTCCCACAGTACGTGGTGGAGCATGTTGGACATCTATGGGGCTATTTCAAATGTCACAAAGTTTGAGGTGTGCTATGGGCATTTAATGAATGAGGGCCAAGAATGCAAAATGCTCTATAGGATCCCACATTTCCTAACCCTTTTAAATGTCCTGGTAGACATTCATGTGGTGAGAAAGCTGATTATACAGTGATTATAACATATAAGAAGATCCTAGATATTACCTCTACCCTATGCAAAGTACTGGGTTTCCCAGGAATGCAAATACCTTGTACATTGAGGGAAGATTATACTTTGTTTAGTTTAGAACTTTCCATTTTGGAAAATCATATCACAGGTAGCAATACTATATTTGAGTCACCAATACAACATCCCCGTATTAGTTGCATTTGAGCTGCCAAATGCAATGGGATAATTACAGGTGCAAGCAATTGATTATTTCATTATGTGTTCCAGTGTAGTCATGCACCAATATTTATATACAAAAACACATATTAAATTATTTTCTTTCCTTTTTAGTTTTACAGTTATAGCAATTATTGATTCTTTTAAAAAGTACGTGTTTACATAAGTTGTATATTTATGAATTTCTTTTCAGGGTAACAAAAGGAGCTTTACACATCTTTGCAATTGAGACTTGTGAGTGGATTAATCAAATGTGGCATATGTATACCATGGAGCACTACTCAGCCATAAAACATGGTGATCTGGCATCTTTTGTAACAACTGGAATGGAACTGAAGACCACTCTTCTATGTGAAGTATCGCAAGAATGGAAAAACAAACAGCACATGCACTCAGTACTAAGTTGGAACTAATCATTTAACACTTACATGCACATATGGAAGTAAAACTCAAAGGAAAGCAAGTAGGTGAGAGGGGGGAGGAGGGGATGAGTAAATTCACACCTAACGTATACAATGCCCACTATCTGGGTGAAGGGCACACTTATAACTTTGACTCAAACTGTACAAAAGCAAATTACATAACCAAAACATGTGTACCCCTGCAATATTCTGAAATTTTTTTAAAAAAAGGAGCTTTACAAAATATTTGTCATAAAAGGGGAGCATTGGGTCTGGTAGGGTTGGGAACCACTAGATGGGGTGAGAAGATCAAGAGATGGCATTTGGAGAAACTGAGTCTGTGGGCTCCAGAAGGGCTGCTTGGGCACTTAGGTGAAGAGGTGAGGCATGGAGTGAATGAGGGTCCCCTCGCCTGGCCGCTCTGCCACGGGTCTCAGAACAGCCCTGGCCTCTAAGAGGTCTCCTGGCCCCAGCGGGGGAGAGCTCCACTGGGTGGAGAGGGGCCCTCCCAGACAGCCCAGCTAGCAGTGACAGGAGTAGGGTGCTTTAAAAGGGATCCAGGGAGAAAGGACACATGCAGACACATTCCTCAGCGGCCTCTCAGGAAGACCTTAAAGGAAGGACTGAGCTCCCGTGGATGCCGAGGGCCTAGAGGAATCCGAATCTGGACTTCAGTGCAAAGCATGACCTCATTTGCACCCACAGGCTAGAAGAGGCCTGGGATTGTCGGTGACCCTGACCATGGACATTCTCCATCTTGACCCAGAATAACCACCCTCCCCCTCTGGAGGGCTGGCTCTGCTCCACAGTTTTTCTCTCATAGAACGGGAGGCCTGTGGGCTCAGAATAGATGAGAAACATAGCTTCTCTATGTGCCAACCCAAGATGTCGTTACCCCTCAGGTAACAGAACACGAAGGGGAAGAGAGAAATGACTTCCAGTGGCTCAGAGTAAGAAATGCTGCAATGGATTTAGACATGTGGTTGAAACTCGAACAGTGATTCCAAAACCCCTGTGGTCAGAATGCTCCAAACAGTGCTGCTCCTCCAAGAAGTCTGAAAGGCAAATGGCAGAGTCCGAGGAGACATGGACTGGCCACGTTTTCTGTCTTTTTCACCTTCGCTGACACTGAAAATAGAACAAGTGCAGACTGGCTTAAGATGAGAGGTTTAGCCGAGATTGTCGAGGAAACTGTCTGCAAGCGAGGGCAGTGGGATTCCGAACTGAGCCTTCAAGCCTTGCGAACATGCCTTCAAGAAAGATGGTGAAACAGTCTTCAGAAGGGGTATGAGAGAGAAAGAGAGAGTGCTTGTTTCCTGCTACAGTTTGAGTACATTGATTTCCTGTTGTGAGCGAGTAGGCTGATGACAGATTTAAAAGCCAGCCTGAGGTTTTGAGGATTTAGAGCTTCCCTTTATAGGGAAGCTGCCAGTTTTGAAATGTCACCATGTTGGCTGGAGGGAAAAAGAACAGAGCTCGTTCTTCAGGAAGAAGCATGAGGAAGCAGAATCAGCAGGTTCTAGAATAAAGGGCAGGTACTCAAATGTGGATATTTGATGTTAATATTATCATAAGGTAAGGGTCATATCCCCTATCAGTATACCAGAGACCAGTGGTTCTCAAACTTGAATGTACCTAGGATTACCTGGTGGCTGATTTGAATGCAGATTGCTGGGCCCCTCCCCCAGAGTTTTGGATGCAGCAGGTCTGGGGGTGGGGCCTGTGACCTGCATTTCTAACATGCTCCCAGGTGATGCTGGTGTTGTGGGTCCATGGACCATACTTTGAGAACCACCACTCAAGTTAACAACCACCAGAAACACTGCCTCCTACTAAGTTATTGAATGGCCTTGAGAAAGCCTCAAGACCTCCCTTGGGACTCGGTTTCCCAGGCTTTACAATGGGAATAAAACTGTAACCCTCTGAAATGGAATAAGAAAGACAGCAAGTTTTAAAACAGGTAATAAATCTGCAGATGTGCTTTGAAATACATAAAGTGTCATGAAATGTACGTCTCCAAAGTGCTTGTAAGTGAAGGCCTAGGGTAAGTACATGCTTTTATAGAGATGTGAGCTGTTATTCTACTCCAGAGTGGTCAAGTGACTGGACACACAGTTCGATAAGGGTGTTTGTTGAGTGACTAAAGGAAGGTGGAGATGTAGCAGCTGAGTGGCCCTTTAAGTGGACAGACCCACAGGACAGTTCAGGCCCCAGAACACCCCCTGCACCCCACACCCGCCCCTGTGCTGAGTTCAGTTGAATCACAACAGTCTGCTGCATGCGTCCAGGGTCGGGAAACAGGGGCAGACGGGAAAATGCAAGTGGGAATGAGCCCATCAGGCCACCTACAGTGCTGCGGGCCCACCCGTGCCTGGGGCGTGGGCCTTTTCACTCACCCTGTTGTCTTCAGGTGTAGGAGGAAGAGGCTTCTTTGAAGCTGAAACAAGAAAAACAGAAAAAGAAAAAAATAAGCATGAAACCCAACCAACCCAACCGGAGGTGAGCAGCCCCGAGGGGCTTTTCAGAGAAAAGGGGCCCAGAGAGAACAACAGAAGAAAAGGGGCCAGAAGGAGACAGAGACACAGGGAATCCAGAGCCAGAGCCCACCTGTAAGCTCTTCCAGCCTGCTGCTTCCCCTTCCCCTTTTCTAGAGGACACCGGAGGTTTCTAGAAGTCCATATTCTGAGTCCTCTTTTTCTGCATTCCGAGGAAAAGCCTGACAGAGGGGTTAGACTTGCGCCCTTCTCTGTAGGCAGAGACTTCCACGAATGCCTTTGCCACTTGCTAAGCCCAGGGGTGGGAATGGATGACTCAGGGGAACAGTGACTCAGACTTCCTAATGCTATCTCGGCCTGAGGAGGGGTGGAGGAGGGAGGTCTCTGGGCTGCGCAGCGGGAATCCACCTCTAGTTGCCCTAAGGCATCTGACCCTGTGTTCTCTGTGTTCCCCTCACACCACCTCCCCCCAGCATCTCTCTCTCTCTTTGCTCATCTCTTTGTGTCCCCGCGTCTCCCTCTTTAGCTGTCTTCTCTCTCTCTTCTTTCCTCCTTTCTCCTGTCTTCTCTCCCTCCCTTTCCCTCTGTCCTTCCTTTTATCTCTCCATCCCCCTCACTGTCTCTCCTCTGTGGCACTGCAGAGGCCAGGCCTGGGACCAGTGTCACACAGGCTCGTGTGTCTATGTGTCTGGGAGCCTGTGTGGCATGGGAGGCCCTGCACAGCCTTCAGCCCGATACAAAGATTTCTTTGATAATTACAGATAATAAGAAAATGGGCCGCATGGGTAGGTGTGGGCTGTTCACCTCTGTGTGAGGCTGACTTGAAGCTGGACAGCCCGTGTCAAGGATGCGGGAGAGGAGAGTCACACAGTGACACTGACGCCGTAAGCAAGGGCGGGCTGGGGTATTGACTTGGGCAAACAATTAATGAAGAAGAAGGAAAACCCACATAATCGGAAGTATGGTTCCCATTGGCACTCAGCCTGGAGCCAGGAGACTGGCCTCCCTACCCCAGCTCCACCAATGCGTGCTGTGTGGCCTCGGGCCCTTCCAGCCCTGGACATTCTGTGACTGGCCTCTCTTTCTTTCTTTCTTTTTTTTTGAGACAAAGTCTCACTCTGTTGCCCGGGCTAGAGTGCCGTGGCATCAGCCTAGTTCACAGCAACCTCAAACTCCTGGGCTCAAGTGATCCTTCTGCCTCAGCCTCCTGAGTAGCTGGGACAACAGGCATGTGCTACCATGCCCGGATAATTTTTTCTGTATATATTTTTAGTTGTCCATATAATTTCTTTCTATTTGTAATAGAGACGGGGTCTTGCTCTTGCTCAGGCTAGTCTCGAACTCCTGAGTGCAAACGATCCACCCGCTTTGGCCTCCCAGAGTGCTAGGATTACAGGCGTGAGCCACTGTGCCCGGCCTGGTCTCTCTTTCTACTCCCTCTGGCCCCGCTCTTCCCTTCCTTCCACTCCCTCTGTGGAAAGTTGGTAGGTGGGGATATCAGGGCCGGTTCTGGTTGCAGAGATGGGTGTTGCTGTGGGTTGGGTGTAGCAGGGTCTATTTTCACTCAACCACTTCGGCTGCTTCCCAGACATAGCCGTGTACTGCTATATCCCAGCCTCGGACTCTTCCGTCCACAAATAAGAAAGACTAGTAGACACAATTACCATCTATCGACAACTCATGAAGTGCCAGGAGCTCTGCTTCCCATAATCCACTGAAGTGCCCAACAACCCTACACAGTAGTTTCTTATTGTCATTATCCCCATTTTACAGGTGAGGAAACTCAGAGGCTCAGAGGGGTTAAATAACATCTATGAAGTCACACAGCAAGGAAGGGGTAGACTGGGACTCACCTAGATGTTATTTCACTCCAAAGCCCGTGCTCACAGACCCTGCGCTGTCAGTGTGCCCCAACCCAGGCAGCCTGTGACCTTTCACCCCGGGCAAATGACCACGTGCTGTGTTCACAGCACAGCGAGCTTCTCAAAGCCTCTGCTCTCCATTGTGTCAGAACTGCGAAGGGCCAGGTTATTTAGCCAACTCAGAAGAGGGGAGAGCGAGGAGATGCTCTCAGGGGGACGTGGCATCAGGTTGCAAAGCAAAGGCAAAACCGTTAGCAGAGCAAGTGCCCGGCACACACACAGGAGGCACCGCGGTGGTCAGGCCCTGGGTTCACGTGGGGAGGAGGAACTCGGCGCGACCAGCCCTCCCTAAGCGTAGTGCTGGCGAGTCATTCAGAGGCTCCCAACACCTCAGTCACGTGTTTATCACTCAGTGGAGGGAAATACTGTGCGCCCTGAAGAGGAATAGCTGCAACACACATGCAAAAATTTTCAAAATTGCACAATGGAAACACATTCAAAGAAGTTCAGAATTGGAAGGGCGCTTAGATACCAATTCATCCTAAGCCCCTAAGACCTCCCTTACTATTTTAGAGACGAGGACATCAGAGCCCTTGGTGGCCAAATGACGCATCTGAGGGCCCACAGCAAGGTGGTGTCAGGAGTTTGGAGACCAGATCTCTGGCTCTGGAAAGGGCTTTCGCTCATGGAGGCGAGCCCATGCTCATCCTTTTATGATGGCAGATTCCAGCCATATATGAAAACCACCCCGCTCTTTTTTGTTAAATCCTGGCCTTTGTGAATATGGCCAATGGGACCAACGTGGAGGGTCGTTGACTTCTGAAACTTGTTAAGTATTATTTTTTCTGGGCCAAGGGACTGATGACATTGAAGGAATTTCTTTCCCAAGGTGCAGGGTGAGAAATGGTGGTTTTTAACGTGGCACTGAGAGGCGCCGTGACTCAGGAAGCCACGGAAAACCCAGCCGCGTGTTACATCCGCCTTGGGCTGTCAATCTGAGGTATTAAATGTTAGTGCAGACAAGAAACTGACAGATGAGAAAGGGTAGCAATGGCAAAAGAGGTTGAGAGGAGAGGAAAATGGCAGCAAAGCAATTCACATGGGCCATGTAGCAGCTGTGTGGCCTGGAGTTATCCGTCCTTTAACATCACACCATCTGCCCAGAGGGCTGAGAGGAACAAGGGCACAATGAACGTGGAAGTGCATTAGGGTGGAGCTGCACACTACTGGCTAAGGTCCCACAGTCATGACATAAGGTGAAATCCAGTTGCCGTCCAATCCCGAGGACCTGAGCCTTTGCTAAGGCCAAGAAACAATTTCTTTTGTTTGCACTTTGCATTTAGACTGTAGCCTTCTTTTCTCTGAGATCGTGGAGGTCAAGAGTGAGTTTGAGGCCGGGCGTGGTGTCTCACGCCTGTAATCCTAGCACTCTGGGTGGCCGAGGCGGGTGGATCGTTTGAGCTCAGGAGTTCGAGACCAGCCTGAGCAAGAGCGAGACCCCTTCTCTACTAAAAATAGAAAGAAATTATATGGACAACTAAAAATATATAGAAAAAATTAGCCGGGCATGGTGGCGCATGCCTGTAGTCCCAGCTACTCGGGAGGCTGAGGCAGGAGGATCACTTGAGCCCAGGAGTTTGAGGTTGCTGTGAGCTAGGCTGATGCCACGGCACTCTAGCCCGGGCAACAGAGCCAGACTCTGTCTCAAAAAAAAAAAAAAAAAAAAAAAAAAGTGAGTTTGAAGGGGAAGTGGGGAGAAGCCACACAGTAAAATGAACAGCTTTTTTTTTTTTTTTTACTTCCTCTCCCCTTAAGTGTATAGAGTTGAATTTGTGTAATTAAACACATGTAGGGTGTGATGCCACTGTAAGAAATATATAATACTGTATACCGCTCAAGGCTGTCTTATAATTTAAGATTCAAGTAGACCAAGCCATTCGAATTTCCTAACATGAAGGTGAGAGCAGGGCACCTCAAACCTTACTGTGCGCACAGATCTCCTGGGGATCTTGTTAAAATGCAAATTCTGATCCACTAGGTCTTGGGTGGGGCCAGAGAATTTGCATTTCTAACTAGCTCCCAGGTTATGCCCATGTTGATCTGAAAACCACACTTTGAGGAGTCAGAAGCTATAAAGACATCAGCATTGAGATGAGAAAGCATGAACAGACGGGTGGTAAAGACACATGATTCTCCTTTGAAAATGTAGAAGTTTGTATTCTGTCCCTGGCACCCCTGATGATGGGAAGCTAAGAGCTTTTACTCTTTTACACTCGTTTCACAAAGAATGGGAATTCCTGGTCTCTTACCATTCTTGGTTGGATCATACTGGGCACAGCCCGTTGCAAGCTTCTCCAGCTGAGAACAGCACCTCCACCTCCCATCCATCCAGAAATTGGGATGGTACTTGGACACCAAACTGTTATTATTCCTCGTTTCTGAAAGGCATTGGCACCAGCAGAAGAGTTATTTCCAGGTCAGAGTCTATCAAGGGCCACCAACTTTATAACTGCCTGAGATTGGACCCTGCTGTGTCCAATCTGCCTGAATGAGCGTTACCCGGAATTGTCAGAAGAATGGCCTTGACCCGAACACATAAATTCACCGTGCTCCTTACTGTCGGAGTACGTGTTAGATTTAGGCGACAGCAGATCTGGGTTCTTTTCTGGCTCTGCCTTGGGTTAGTTGTGTGTCCTTAGGGTAGGCAAACCCTCATTTGAGCCTCAGTTTCCCCCATTATGCACTGACATTGTTCGACTGGATCTCTGGGCTCTACAAAAGTGCCTTCAGGGTAATGGGAAGATTGAGAGAGGGTCGATTTTGAGATTCCTACCCTTCGGACCTCTCCCACCTTCAACCACAGCAATTTTGCTTTTATCCCTTCTAAATCTGTGGCTTTGAAGTAAGATTTTGGTAGGGAAAGAAGGGATTCTGCTATCAAAAAAAAAAAAAAAAAACACAAACCCAAACCCAGAACTAGACAGATAATCTCTAATGCTCCTTCCAGCTTCTACATCCTGTGCGTAAAACCCCTTCTCAGGGGGAGAATGCCAATGGATATAGCTGGGCCTTTTTGATCACTGTTTGCTTGAGTGTTTCTGCTCTGTGTCCCGTGACTGCGGTATCTGGGAACACTTGCCAGTTCACCCAGCACTTGCCTAATTCATATCCCCTCTGAGGCTCACCACAACCTTGGAGGAAGATACACTTTGTACTTTTATTCTCGTTTTCCAGGTAGAGGAGTTGTGGCTCCGGAAGTATCAGATGGTTTGCTTACCCTTCGTCCTCGTAACTACTTAAAGACAGACGAGTATTGGAGCCCAGATCCCCCAACACATCCAGTGCTTCAGACGAAAGACCAATAATGTCATATTGATTGAGAGCTTACTTTGGGATGGAGATTGTTCTAAGTGCCTTTCACACCCTCATTTAATTCTCACAACAATCCTGTGACTGTTTTTAGTCAAAATTTTTAGCTGAGGAAATGGAGACACACGTGAAGGTCAAGGAGCTTCCCCAAGGTCACAGGCTAACAGTTGGCAGAGCTGGGATTTTCACCTTGGCTGCCTGGCTCCACCCACATGCTTAAACACAGCGCTGGTTCTAATTGTGCCGTCAGGAAGAAGAGGCTTAAGAAGGACCCTTCTGATGGTCTGAAAAGCTTTCAAGCTGGCTGACATGTCGTGTTGGGTGCGGACTGTGGGCCAGCCTGGTTCCCAGGACTTTACTCACATCAGCTCTGGAGGCAGGTTCTATATTATTTCCCTTCCTCTCCTTTATTAAAAGTTGGGGAAACGGAAGCCCAGCAGCTAAGGCGCTTACCCAGGTGTACATAGTAAATGTCAGAGCTGGGACTTAAACCCAGGTCAGCCCACTCCAGGGCCTACAGCTTCTTCACACTAAACCAGGAGTCAGCAAGCTTTTTCTTAAAGGGCCAGGGAGTAAATATTTTAGGTTTGCCGGCCATGAGACAAAATCGAGGGTCTAACCCTAATCGAGAGTACTTATATATATAACTATTCAAAATGGAATGCATAAAAATATAGGTCAGCGCCTTGCAAGAACAGGCAGCAGGTTGGATTTGGCCAATTCCTGAACTGTACTTGTCCTTGCCTCCTAGGCCCAGGGTGAGAACTAGAGACCTTCCTTCCATCAACACCAAAAGGAAAAAATGCTTGGCTATCAGCTGCTTTCAAACCACACTCTATTCTATTGTGGAACCCAAACCTACTATAAGATCAAGGGTATCAAAGACCCAATGGCAGAGGAGTTTAGTTACCTTCTTTAAGGGCCAGCACCCAGCGCTGCCGGCTCTCGCGGTCTGGAGCAAACACATACAGGAGGTAGTTGTCATGCACAACCTGGAAACACACACACAGAGTCCAAGGTGAGCAGTGTGCCTGGAGATGGGTGACTGCCGGCAGACTCATCTAGCTTACTGGGCCATGGGCGAGATCTCAGGTGTTTGTTCTCATATAGGTAAATATTTGGGTGATTAGGGGATAGGTATCTTTTTTTTTTTTTTCTTTTTCAACAGAGTCTCATTTTGTCACCCTGAGTAGAGTGCAGTGGCATCATCACAGCTCACTGCAACCTCAAACCCCTGGGCTCCAGTGATCCTCCTGCCTCATCCTCCTGAATAGCTGGAACTACAGGCACACACCACCATGCCTGGCTAATTTTTCTATTTTTAGTAGAGACGGGGTCTCGCTCTTGCTCCAGCTGGTCTTGAACTCCTGAGCTCAAGCAATCCTCCTGTCTTGGCCTCCTAGAGTGCTAGGATTACAGGCGTGAGCCACGTGCCTGGCCAGGTGTCCTTGTTATCCAGATGTCTGCGTGCTATGAAAACACAGGGTGAGCAGTTTAGGCTGCTCATCTCAGATTCCATGTCACCAGTAAGCAATATTCCATTAAATTAAAATAGGAGGAGAAAATTATCCTCTTGACTAGAAAGCACATCTACCTTAATTTTTTAGTGATTAAAAACAATCTCTGTGGAATATGAAAGAGTAAGATATTAGATGACAAATGTGTAATTGGGATATTTTTGTGATTGGGATTTTTAAAAGCTTCTTATTTGGAAATAGTTTAAAACTCACAAGAAGTTCCAAAAAGAGTACAGAGTTCCCATGTACTTTTCATCCACCTCTCCCCACTGGTAACACCTTACAGAACCAGAGCACATTTTCAAAACCAGGAAATTGACATTGGTACAGTACTATTTATGAATTACAGGCCTTCTTTGAATTCCACCAGTTTTTTCATGCACTCATTTGTAATTGGGATTTTTAACAACTGGGAAATATATAATAATACATGTCATTCTTTTTTTTTTTTTTTTCAGTCCTAAAAATTCCAACTCATGGGGGTCACTTTTCTAGTAGGAAAAAAGCTCTTTTCCATGCCACACTAAAAAATGGGACATTCGTCCCGCAGGTTGGCAAACACGAATGGTACCCTGGGTTTTGCAAGGAGATATCCATGCCCTTGAAGCCAGAAATGCCAAGAGTCAGAAACAAGATGAAGACTCTAATGACGCCCTCCACCCGCTCTGTCCAGTAGGACTTCGTGCAGTGATGGAAACACTCTCTAATCTGTGCTGCTCAGTACTGTCACTGCCAGTCACACGTGGCCACTGAACACGTGAAATGTGACCTGTGTGGCTGAGGAGCTGAATTTTTAATGCCATTTAATTTTCATTAGTTTATGTTTAAATGTAAACATCCACAGGTGGCTAGCGGCCGCTCTCCTGGACAGCGTGACGCCAGAGACTTCTGATTGTGCAACCTGAGTCGTCTTACCTCAGAACCTGCAAGCAATTTAGAACCAAGGATTGTCACGTGTCGCCTCCAATCAGGAGTAAAATGCACTTAAAGCACAGGAGGCCTGGAGCCCTTGATGGCAGCTGTTTTCCTTTCCTCGGGAGCAAACTTACTTAGGGCTTTCCTTGAAGTAGGGGGCACATGGGGGGAAAGGGGAATGAAAAATAACCACCTTAAGATTTTGTGCTTAATCTTTGTTAAATAAATGAAAGAATGAATGAATGTCATTGATTGAAACAACGCAGAGTTTTCTTACTGGCGTGGTCTAAGTGCTAAGCCGGGACCAGGCCAGGCGAGGTGGCTCACGCCTGTAATCCTAGCACTCTGGGAGGCCGAGGCGGGAGGATCGCTTGAAGTCAGGAGTTTGAGACCAGCCTGAGCAAGAGTGAAACCCCCGTCTCCATTAAAAATAGAAAGAAATTATCTGGACAGCTAAAAATCTATATAGAAAAAATTAATTGGACATGGTGGTGCATGCCTGTAGTCCCAGCTACTCAGGAGGCTGAGGCAGGAGGATCACTTGAGCCCAGGAGTTTGAGGTTGCTGTGAGCTGGGCTGATGCCACGGCACTCTAGCCTGGGCAACAAAGTGAGACTGTCTCAAAAAAAAAAAAAAAACAAGAAAAAGAAAAAAAGAAAGCCTTAAAAGCAAGATCAAGTTTAGTTGGGATTAAAAAAAAAAAAAAAAAGCCGGGACCAGAGAGAGTCCTCCCCTCCCTGCCCTCTCTCTCAGTGGCTGAGGTTTTACCTGTGGTCTGGGGAATGAGGAACCACCCGGCTCAGGCCTGACGGACTTACCTGAAAGGGGTATTTATAGTGGCACGGGATGCTAATGTCACTTTTCACAATCTCGACACATTTGATTCGGGAGAGTTCGATGGAGCCCTTCAGGGTACGCTTTTTCTGTGGGAAGACAAGCACATCCCGTTTACGTAAGAGAGAAGACAGGATTTTTGTCCAGATTGCTTCTAGAATTCCACTACTATATAAGGTCCATTAGCTTTGTAAACCAACCCCAGCCCTCCCAGCCAAACCTGCAGAAGCGGGCTCCTGGCTGTCGGTCTGAGAGGGACGCTCTGGGCAGACCCCTGGAGATCATGCCCCCTGAACCATTTTCTTGAGGGAGTGAGTGGTTTCCCCTCTCGAAGGCACAGGGTCATATTCTCCACTGCCCTCGTTGGGAACAACAGCATTTATAGAACTTACAGCTGGGATGGGTCATGCTATCTATGGAAAATAGACCACACATGTGCCAATTTGCTCTGCTCCGTGCCTGCCCTTGACCTTATTAGCACAGTAATTGAGCTCAGGCCTGAGCTGGATGGTGATTTATTTCATTGGTGGCACCTTTCTTTTCTGCATCTAGCTTCTCCATGTCCTTTAATGACACCCTCGCAGGACATTCCTGACTCCGCTCTGGAGCTACTCCTTCTCCACCCTCCCCATCAAACATCACTGGAGCCTGGTCTCATGCCCCTGGAAACTTGCTAGATGGATTTCCCTGATAACTAATTCACGTGATGGTGTTTGTGATTTATAATGATGTTCCGAGTTACCCATTGCTAAGGGTCCTTGTGCTTGGAGAGTGGATCTCAGGGGATTTGCTGCCTTACCCAGCGGGACAGATTCTATTGGTAGTTTATCAGTCTCCAAGAAAGGCTAGTTTGAGAAGTGCTTTTGGAGAGACGAAGCCTTCCACAGGTGCATAGAATTAGGCTGCCATTGGGAATAGTTTAATTCAGCTGTGGGACCTATTGCCAAAACATGTCCATGTCATTGTATCTGGTGCCAATCAATCCGGAAAGACACAATCCCGAATGCCATAGTTCTGGATGCCAAAAGATCAAAATCCCTAATGTCTAAAATCTCCAAACTCACAATTAGTGCATTTTCTGTTGTGTGCACCATAATCCCACCATGGTAGGCAGAGCTATAACTTTGCTACTGTCTTCATTTGGAAATTAAGTACAGTTTAAGGAGATGCATATGGGTGTCAGGTTGACAAGGGGTGGACTTGTGGACTTAATTTTAGGTGTCAACTTGACTGGATGAAAGAATACCTAGAAACCTGGTAAAGCATAATTTTGGGTGTGTCTATGAGGGTGTTGCCAGAGGAGATGAGTGTGTGAGTCTGAGTGGACCAGGTGAGGAAGATCTTCCCTCAGTGTTGGCTGGGGGCCCAGAGAAAACAAATACAGAAGGCAAATTGGTCTCTCTCCGAGAGCTGGGACAGACTTTTCTTCTGCTGTTTTTGATCAATCTCATCAGAAGACTTAGGTTGTCCGTCACAGCATTTCAGATGACCACAATTATATATTTCTTTATGATCCAGTTTATCTGCTCCTAACTGTTACACCTGTGTGATTCTCTTTAGTATAACTGAGTGTTGATGCTTGCAAAAATAAGAATGTTATTGCCTATTTTATGGTGTAAAGTGGCCTATGAAGTATGTTATCTTTTTATGTTTCTCTAATAAGTCTTCCTTTAAAAATGTAAATAAATGTATTTTAAAGAAATTTTTAAAATTATTTTTTCCACAATTAAACTTTTTGGGATTTTGACCTTTCAGATTTAATATTTGGGATTATCTGCTTTGGAATTATGACCCAACCCCCATTATACCTTATTCTTTAAAAAGAAGTGGCAAATGGTGGTAAAATGAACTCAAGGTTGGAAAGGCTAGGTTCAAAGTAGGCCTCTGACTCTAACTAGCTCTGGGACCTTGGGCAATTCATCAAACCTCCCAGAACCCTGGGGTCTACATCTCATAAGAGGATAATAATAGCTGTCTTTTAAAGGTTGATTGGAGAATAAAATGGGATGACATAAATAAGCACCTAGTTTATAACAGGTGCCTTCAATAAAGAACACCTGCCCAACCCCTAAAGAGGTTAAGGAAGTCCTAACTATTGCAAGACAGCTGCGATACATGAGTGTATCTGGTTGGTATTTGGAGAGCTATGACATCATCAAATTCTCCACAAGTGAGCTCAGTCTTTTTGTTTTGGGGTCCCCGGCCTGGAAGCTGATTTTTGCTTTAGTAGCTGAGGCACAGTACTAAGATAAAAAATTTAAGATGTAAGAAGTAGAGCCTGTCAAACACAGGGAAGCTTTGTGGTATTTCGTTCTTAATTTCCTTTATAAAAACTACTCCATTCATTTTTGAAAGTACAAAATCTGTCCATGTTTATCGTAACAAATAAAAAGAATAGGGGTATGTGAAGAAAATATTTATAGTGCCTTATCCCACTCTTCCCCATTACTCTGAGGTAGCCAAGGTTAACCATGTGGAATGCATTTGTCTTCTCCGCACATTTACAAGGTATATAGAAATGAAAATGAGCGTCTGCTCTACTTTTGTAATCTAATGACGTATTAAGAGGTTTGTCTTCCCTCAAAAGCCTCTGCAAACATGTGCCCTTTGGACTCCAACTATCTTCTCATTTGGAGTCTACCGCAGCTAGAAATACATGCTTTGATCTTGCCCATAATCATAGTTCTTTGGAATGGTTCATCTGTTTTTCACAAACAGAAGAGCACAAAGGAGCTGTCTTTTCAACAACCATCTGCAGCTACTGGTAACAGGGAGCCTGAGCTTTGAGGTTACCTTGTTTTGACCTCTGTTGGGTTATTTCCTTAGCAGTATGCATAGTGAAATGAAACAAAAGGCTCATGGCAGTAATATGACAACTCTGTTTGCTGACATTTTTGTCTTTGGAACCTACTAAGTCCTGAGCTCCCTAAGGGCAGAGATCAAGACATCTGTCCCATATCCCCAGGGCCTAGCACAGTGGCTGGCCCACAGCGGTGCCCAGTTGGATCAGAACAAAGGGCGCCAAGTTGGAACACAGTTTAAACAATCTTAACCAGATTTAAAGCTAATGCATTTAGCCATTCAGGAAATATTTATTAAGGGCCGGCTATGAGCAAGGTGCTATTCTGAACTCAGGAAATGGAGTCATGAACATGGTAGACTGTCTTGGAGATCACAGTATAGTTGGGAAGACAAGTAAGACAAACAGGTGCTAGAAGGAGAATAGAACAGAATGACGTGATCAGCCTGCGGCCAGGGCAGGCCTCTCTGGAGAAAGGGCTTTTGGGAGGACATCGGAAAGCTGACCAGGAGCCATTTGTGAGAAAGCCCGGAGGACTGTGAACAACCGCAGCAAAATCCTGGGGTAGAAAAGTGCTGGATAAATACGTTGTCAACAGCCTGGCGTCATCGTGACAAGGGCATAAAGTAGAGGGACACATCAACTGGAGTTGTGAACAGGGATAAAAACTCTGCGTGAAGTTCTGCAGCAGTACTATCCAACAGAAATATAATGGGAGCCGTGTGTGTAAGTTAAAATTTTCCAGTAGGCACATTCAAAAAAGCAGCACAAAGTAACAGGTAATATTAATTTTAACAATGTTTTAACCTAGTATCTAAAATACTATCATTTCAAATTGTAACCAGTATAAAAAAGTGAATGAGATATTTTCCTTTTTTGTACTAAATCTTTGAAATTGAGTATTTTGCAGCATATCTCAATTTGGACTCGCTGCGTTTCAAGTGCTCAGAAGCCACACATGGCTGGCGGCTACCTTAGTGGACAGTGAGACTCCGAGATTTCCGAGGAGGATTTCTCCTCTCAACTCAGATGATCCCCTTTGTTTGCTTAATGATTGCTGATTCCAAACACGGATTTTAAGAGCCATTTGTGCCTGAACAGTCTGTCGGCTGATGCTGCTCTCAGGCTCACTCTTCTGTTGGAGTGGATTTCGTGGTCCACCATCAACCTCACTCCCAGATGAGTGCTTGGGTCCCCCTCACAATCCATTCTGTCCGTCAGTCTGTCCGTCAAAGGCCCTGAGGCTGGTTCTCCTTGGATCTCATGAGATCTGGTACTTGGTAGACAGACAGCAGGACCAGCCGCGTGCTCCCCAGATGGTCACCAGGAAGTGGCTGGTCACCGAGCCTAACACAGTTCAGTGTCCGGGAAATGCTGATTGCCTGTAATCATCCCAAATAACTGGGCCATTTCTGAAAAATGCCAGGGTAAAGCCCTCCAAGGAAACCACACAAAAGCCAAAGCCAGAGAAAGAGAAATCAAACAAAACCTGCCCTCATTCTTACTTATTACTCTGTCTGCGTCACTCGGGTGAAAGTCACAGGACCTCGCTCACCCTTATCTCTTCTCTTGGCCACATTCAAAGCCACACTGTCCTCATATTCTAATGTTCCATCCCGGACATCTGACACGTGTCCTACACAATCCAATAATGCTAACGCCTACAGATTTGCACAAAGGCAAGCTTGGGCAATCAGATTTTATATCCTTTTTCTTTTTAACTTAATATTTTTCTCTCTTTTTCTTTTTCTCTTTTAACAACCCCCTATGTGGAGGGCTGAATTCTGACAGATCGCGGCGAGGGAGCTGATCTGCTGCTCGCAGAAGCCCGACACAGAAGCAGGTCATCTACAAATGGGTTAGCACCAGCTTCCCCACAAATGTGCAATGCGTAACGGACAAGGGGGCAACTTTTTATGTTAATATTTTGTACAAAATAGAATTGGATGGTGAGCTTCAAAGAAAGAGGCAGGAAGAAAAATAAAAGACAATACCGTTTTTGAGCATTTCCCATATTTCAGGCACTCAATATTCCATCTCATTTAATCATGATCCTACAAAGTATTATCTCCTCATTTTATAGGTGAGAAAAATGGAGGTTAAGAGAAGCCAACTCTCTTAATAAGCAGAAGAGCAGCATGGAAGCTCAAGTCTGTGACTCTAGAGTTTGAGCACCTAATATGCTTCCTGGCTTTGTACTTGCCCCAACTTTCCACAGAAGGATCTCATTCTCTGAACTGAGTGCTGGAAAATCAATTGTGTGACCTATTTCCTCCAGACATGGCCTAGCAGAGCTTTGTTTCTGCCTCATCTGGTTGTGCAGTGCTTATGCTGAATTTCAATGATGGAGCACGTTCCTTGGTTCTGCAGAATAACCACTCCTCTTTGCTCTAAAAACATGAGCTCCTTTGTTGCTAGACTAACCCAGCAGATACATCAGTGAGAAGTTATGTACCTGAAATGCACGGAAAGAGGACATTTCCACCTTTCTTCCAAACAGCAGAATTTTAGCCTTCTATTCTGGTGGGGCAGAGTAGAGGAGGCTGGAGCTTTTGGGTTGGGCAGCCTCGTTTTGAGCCCTGCCCTCATTCCAACCTGAGGCAAGTGTCTCAACCTTCCGTTTTTTCTTTTTCCTTAAAGTGGCAAAATAATAGTCCAGAGTCATTGAGCTAATTTAGAGGATTTAAAAGAGCTACATAAACTTACTAGCAAATTAAAATTATTGAAGTGATAAACTCACTCAAATGTTATTTGCTTTCCTTTCCTTTTCCAAACGCTGCCCATAAAATAAGACCTTGTTTTTTTGGTCTTTATGTGGCTGTATTTTCCTTGGGGCAAATATGTAATCGGGAACCACCATCTGGGAGGACAAGATTAACTTTTAACTAGTGATAACTGGTGATGTTGACAAGCAGAGTCATTTGTCCATTTTGTCAATTATTTGTAAAATCAGGGCAAAACCTAGAAAGGGGCTTGTTTCTAGATCTTTCCAACATGAGAGAGTCCCATTCTCTGTCACAGGGCGGTAGCTTTCTGCTTCCCCTTCTACTGTCCTGTCAGAACCTCCTCCAAGCACTCACTCACCGAAGGTATAACTTAACTGATGGCTCAAAGCTTGGTTCTTTTATGAGGAGTTCGCATTTGGACAGATATCAGAGACAAGACTTAAGCCAAGAGGGAGCTTTAAGAATGGAATTCTAGGCGTCAGCTGAGAGAGTATTTTTCAGCAGAAATTGCATATAGGAGTGGGGCATTTAAGACTTCCCGGGGATCACGCCGTAAAAGTAGCTATATACAGCATTTATCAGAGTTTCTTTAAAATCAGGAAATCTTTCTGATGATGATTTGAACACGGCATTACAAATATTTTGCTCCGTGCCTCTTCTGGGTACAGCACAGCCATTGTACCCATCTGAAATCACACAATAACATAAGTGAGATCAAGACTGATGTCATATGAAATGAAACTTAAGTGACTGATTTGGGGGTTATTTTCCCCACTCACACTAAAATGCAGAATATCAGTTCTAAAATTGGTTTTGGGGGCTCTTCCTCGATTCTGCTTTCATCCCCTCAGCAAAACTTGCTTGAAGAGACCCACAGATTCCCTCCTATTCTCTCTCTCTCTCTTTTTTTTTTTTTTTTTGAGACAGAGTCTTGCTCTGTTGCCCGGGCTAGAGTGCTGTGGCGTCAGCCTAGCTCATAGCAACCTCAAACTCCTGGGCTCAAGCCATCCTCCTGCCTCAGCCTCCCAAGTAGATGGGACTACAGGCATGTGTCACCACACCTGGCTAATTTCCTTCGCTCCCCAGCCCATCTTCAGCTGGACCTAACCTTACCACGCTGGGAAGCTCTGGGCAGGGCTTGAGCGAAGGCAGTTCATTTCAAAGCTCCCTGGACCAACTTAGAGCCTGGAACCTCTGATCCATCTCACACCTGCCTTCGTTTCTTTCCTCTTCTCCACAAGACCTCTTACTCATAGCCGGCTTGCGCTCTTCGGGCTTCCTCCACCGCAGAATTGTCACACTGTGGTTTTACTATGTGCCTAGCTGTGCTGTGGGGAAAACAATTCGGCTTTTCGTAAAGCCTGCCATCCTTTCAATAGTAGCACCTTGACGACCCAAAAGAAAAGAGTGCGAATTTTACAAAAAGAAAAAGAAAGAAAAGGAAAAGAAAAAAAATTATACTCACATACAGTTTTCAGAGGGCAATTTAGAATCCTCTATTAAAATTATGAATGTATTTTCTCATAAGAAACTATTAGGAGCAGACAGCTGTGGGGTGGTCCTGGGGTTTGGGAGGAGGGGGAGGAAAGAGAACATTTTTTTTCGCCTCATATCCTTCTGTACTGTTTGAACATGTATTTCTTTCATTGTACTAGAAAACAGTTAACTAAAATAAATAAATACATTTCCTTTATAGGATTTATCCTACGGAAACATTTGTTCAAAATATATAAAGATGTAGGAAGGAGGCTGTTCATAGCAGCATTATTTTTACACTATAAAACCTAGAAAAACTTAAATATCCATCAATAGACAAAGGGTTGAATTAATTATGGTGCATCTGTCCTGTGACTATTCTGTAGCCATTAACAAAAAATAAAATTGATCTATAGGAAAGGACAAAAATATATATGTGAAAAGTAAAAAAGCAGATTTAAAGCAATAGATGGAGCATCATATCATTTTTTGGAAAAAAGAGATAAAATATACATTAGTATATGCAATATCCAAAGAACTAATACAAGAAGGGACATACTCCAAGACGGTAACACTGGTTCTCCCTTGTGAGTGCCACTGTGGCAGAATTTCACAGTGAAAGGGATACATTTCTATGATAGTTGAAGTTTTTACAGTGAGTGTGAAGCAAGATGAAAAGCAGAGAAATGAAAATATTTTATTTTATTTTATTTTATTTTTTTTTTTGAGACAGAGTCTCGCTCTGTTACCCAGGCTAGAGTGAGTGCCGTGGCGTCAGCCTAGCTCACAGCAACCTCAAACTCCTGAGCTCAAGAGATCCTCCTGTCTCAGCCTCCCGAGTAGCTGGGACTACAGGCATGCGCCACCATGCCCGGCTAATTTTTTCTATATATATTTTTAGCTGTCCATATAATTTCTTTCTATTTTTAGTAGAGATGGGGTCTCACTCTTGCTCAGGCTGGTCTCGAACTCCTGAGCTCAAACGATCCGCCCACCTCGGCCTCCCAGAGTGCTAGGATTACAGGCGTGAGCCACCGCGCCCGGCCGAAAATATTTTAAAGCAGTCAGAAATTTAAAAAACACCACAGTGTAATGCAACTTTGGCAGGTGGGAGAAGGCTAAGGGGTACACATCAAATGCTGGGTGTGCAAAATGATGCAATTCCATTTGCTTTTGTAACCTCATAACCCCATTAACAGTCAGCGGCAGCCAGGCAGCACCTGCCACCTGCTCTTCTGTATCCACGGAAGTTCAAGTTCATGACAGTCCCTCTCTTGAATGATAGCATTTTCTTCATAGATTCTATTATAACAAAGCAATTCAGTGTGCTTTTATATGGGTATATTTATCTTATAAGTAAAGCAATAATTCAGAAATAATTTGTAAGCCCCATTCACGTTAGATAAAGATAACATGATCCTAGCATGAAAAAAATGTGTTTGTTTGGATTTGCTTACAAAAGTGGGCAGATAGAAAAGGACTTATGTGCAAACTAAGAGGAGAACTAAGTGACATGGGACAAGCATAAAGCAGACCCACAAGGTGTCCTGCACATTATTTCTCTTAGCATCTCTGGTCTCTTTCAAAGCCCTTCTTCCCATGATTGGGAAATATGAGATATTTAATGAGATTGAAAGAATGTAGTTTTTGTATCTTATTTTCAAGCACAGAAGAATCAAGCCAAAGTATTTAAGTTAATAACAATTTCATTGCATTTCAGGTCATAACTCCTTGCACAGAGGTGATATTCAATTAATATTTGCTAATTGATTGATTGAGGGAACAGCAAGTAAGACCAAGTATGCAGCCGGAAGTGATAATTGTGGACCCTATCACAAAACTCTTAATGGAAATGATTTGGAATAAGATTTCCAGAATGATTGGCAGGTGGATCAAAATCTCTGGACAATAAAAAGGTATGTTAAAACTAGTCTGCACAAAGGGTTTAGCTAATAGATAAAGAGCTCCTACAAATTATTAAATAAGATACTGACAATCTTAGAGAAAAATGGGCAAAAGGAATATAAATGTTTGAACCCATGAAAAGATGCTCAAAGTCACCATGATAACAGAAATGCAAATAAATTATAGTTAGATACCATGTTTAAAACCTATCAGACTAGCAAAGATCAAAACATAAGATAATGGTGTTGGTTAGGTTTTGAGAAAACAGATTTCTCGCATGCGGCCCTGGGGAATGTTCACTGGTACAACTGTGGAGAGTAATTTGCTCGTATTCAACAAAATAACAAATGCAAATATCCTTTGACTCAGCAATTCCACTTCAATAAATGTTTTCTATAGACCGGAGTTTCTCAGCCTCAGCACTATTGACATTTTGGGCTAAATAATTCTTTGTCGTGAGACGGCTCTGTACATCCTAGGATATTTAGCAACATCCTTGGCTTTTACCCTCTAGATGCCAGTAGCATTCTCCTCCCTAGTTATGACAACCCAAAATTGTCAACTGTCCCCTGGTGAGCAAAATCACCTTTGGTTGAGAACCACTATCACAGAAAAACTCATGGAAAGTGCCATTATCTACAGGGTTAGTTATTACCCATTGTTTGTTATTGCAAAAAACTGGAACCAGACTAAATATCCATCATTAAAATTTTTCTTTAGCCATACAATGAAATATTATGCAACTATAAAAAAAGAATGAAGAGTATCTTTGTGTATCTCTATGGATAGATCTCCAGGATATGTCGTTAACCAATTAAAAGAAAGGTTAAGAAGTATTTGTAGAGTATGCTATCGTTGTATACAAAGCAGGGACAAAAGACTGCTTATTTGTATTACATTTAAATGTATAAAGTACCATTGGAAGAATTTACAAGAAATTATCCTTTTTGCATTAAGGTGGATAATTAGTGTGCCTTGGGACAAGGATTGGAGATTTTATTACTGCATAACATTTTGTAACTGTTTTTAAAAATTATGTGAACATATTATCTCTTGGAGAATTAAAAATTAAAGCTGGGTGTGGTGGCAGGTGCCTGTAGTCCCAGCTACTTGGGGGACTGAGGCAGGAGGATCGCTTGAGCCCAGGAGTTGGAGGTTGCATTGAGCTATGATGATGCCACTGCACTCTAGCCTGGGTGACAGAGTGAGACGCTGTCTCAAAAAAAAAAAAAAAAAAAAAAATTAGCCCGCATTTTGCATGAAGTCACCAAACAAAAGTGACTATTAACACACGTGAAGTCCATAGGCACAGAGGCATGCGGGCAAGGGTTCATTCCAGCAACAGTGAATTCTGTTTTGTGAACCAATTATCTCAATTTGAAACACACTTGAAAAGCAATGTGAACAGTACTAAGCTAATGTCATTGAGATTTACAATGGACTTTTTCTGAAATCAGAACAGTCTTTTCTTGAATTCAGAGAAATTTGGGGTGGGTTTGTGGCAGCAGGTTCATCTGCTGTGCTCCTGGCACAGCACGGGGGCCTGCGAAGATCCCTTTTGCCCATCTTCCCTGCCCCTCTGTGCTTACTTCTATTTCCAAGTGCCCTGGACTCTGTGGATGTACCTCTGTGTGTCCAAATGGCCAGTGGAGGTCACTATATTTCACTCTCTGAACTATTTAAAAGCAAATTATCATGAGTCATGACTTGTGTTGCTATCCCGTGGATTCACTGTTCCCAGGCTTCAGTTTGCAACCCACCTTTGCAATTTCCACCATACTCTAGTTCCCTCAAATAGAATTGTATCCTTAATAGTATTCTTTAAATTGACTTACTTTTTTCACTTAAACAAATTTACTCCAGAAAGAAACTTTAAATCATCACCATAAAGTTAAAAACACTCGTTTCTAATATAAATTGTAATCAACACATAACTATTAAATTAAAGACATGTTAAAACCAGATTTGACCATCTTGTATGCCCCTAGTAGCACCCACTTTGGGCAACACCAACTCGGAACCTTGCCATGAAATTGGCCTCAGTATGGATTGGGAAAATGGGCAAGGTTTGGTGTTAGTGCCCTCGATCTCACTTTCTACCTGGTCCTCGTTGTATGACCACTCTGGGCACAGCATTCCCAGAATGTTCTTCCCAGAAAGTGCCCAATGAGTGGTCGCTGCTGTTATCATTAGCTAATCTGGTAAACTAAATGGAGCTGAGGCTTATACAGCGTCTTTCCTTGCCAGAGGTCATCCCAGGAACAGGACCGGGTCTTCAGGGTTACAAGTCCAGAAGGTCACGTTTACCAGTTCCCAGCGTCCAGGTGAACAGAGGCACACTCCACACAGTCACAAGAGACTGGCGAATTCACAAACTCACAGTGAGAAAGTGGCCGAGATGCTTGCGTCAGTTTTTTAGAGAATTCTCACGAAAGCTAATTCTACTTGGGTAACCAAAAAGATATCAGAATGAGGACACATTCATAAATGTGGGGTCAAAGGATTGGGAACCATTACAACCCAAGGCATGGCATTGCCTTTACACTTATCACCACTACTGTGATCTTGGGCAAATTACTCAACTTCTTCATATCCCGATTACTTCCTCTCTAAAACAAATTTTACTTTTACCTTCTTCAAAGAATTGAAAGGATTAAATGAGAAAATACGTAAAGTGTTTGGTCCTCTCCTTGTGATGATACTTTTTTTTTTTTATTGTTGTTGATGATGTCTGTGCTGTCATTCAGATGAGCCTCCCAGACATACTGGAACAATCCTTGGTCCCCACTCAGGACTTCTCTTAGAACATACTAGTAACTCACCAAAAAATCCTTGCCCCAACTCTCCCCTGTCAGCTTCTATTATAAGACTTCTCAGACCCAAAGAAGCTTAGATCTGAAGATGCCCATTGAAGAACATTTAATCCAACTTTTAGCATTTGTCCCAGATTGTGTGACCTTGGGAAAAATAGTGAGCTTCCGTAAGTCTCTACCTTCTCATCAATAAAATGGGGATGACAGGATAACCTAGTGCATGTGGTTACTGTGAATATGGATGGTGTAAAACATGTTAAGCACTTAACTCGATGCCCTGAAACACAGCAAGGACTCATTAAATATTGGCTGTTATTATTTTAGATTTTATTTTGGTTACATGTGAAATGTCTGCCTTCTGTTTTTAGGGTGCATTCTTGGGGTCATGCTGGAATTTTGACAACGCGCTTGTCATATGAGCCACACAGTTATTAATCACCTTAGATGTGTTACTTCCTGGAAAGGTTTTCACACTTCGCTAATCTGTGTGGCTTTTTGTGGATTCCTGACATTATTGGCAGAGAGATAACGATCACATAGTTTCCACTTTTTAGAGCTCGAAGAGTCTTTAGAGATCATTTAGTCCAACTTTATCATGCTAGAGATGAGGATAATGAGGTTTGGAGGTGAAAAACTTTCTACACTGGTTCTTGTCTTTCCTTTTTACTATTCAGTTTACACCCTGGGGAGAACGTGGCCATGGAGTTTTATCTGAAGACATCAAGTTAGTGTCTCTCTGAGCACTGATCTTTCCTCTCACGCAGACATAATTCTCACACAGTTATAATCACGACACATGATGATCGTATGCAAGGTGCCACAGAGACACCTTGGTGACCCTTGGAAGCCAGCGGCAGGCCAACGGGCACAGGGTTCTGGGCAGCCCCTGTCTTACTTCAAGCAGAGCACTTCCACTTCCGTCTATTTATACAGGCAATGACATGTGTAATTTTGCAGGAAAAGAGAGTTCCATGTTTTAAAAAGTTTGAAAAACCATTAATCAAGTCCAATCCCTTGGTTGTATGGACAAGAAGACAAATCCCAGATAGAGGAAGGAACTGGGCGAGGCCACCCAGGTGCCAAATCTCCATCGTATTAAGCTGCCCTATTGTTGCTTCCTCATCTCATCCCACTTTTCTAGAACTACAGCCTGTCTGAGCATTTCAGTGCCTCAGACCCGGCCTGAAGTTAGAACTGACCTCTATGGAGAGCTCAAATATGGCTCATGTGACACCGTCCTGCATTTCATTTGCTCCGTGAAAAGGCCTTGTGAACCTTTCAGACCCCCTATGACAATCAGTTACGGAGGTTGAGATTTTGCAGAGTAGGAGGCTTTTGGGCACCCCTTAAATCCTACTATGTAGATAATGGGTTCACCTACATATACATAGCACTGAGTTTAAATAAATCATCTCATCCATGTATGAAATATTACATATTTTTCCTCTCTCTCACCATAACATTCAAAGCCTGTAAAAATTGTGTACTTGAAATCACAACAATGGAATTCTTTTGTTTTTATTAGTTCCTTCTTAGAAACATAATCTTCTCTAATGGTTCTGATAACAAATACGATGCCTCTTTTAGTGGCCCTGGGTGCTGCCTTGATCTCTTTGGAAGATGATGTAGCAACAAATGATTGAGACTAGAAAATGTTCTTATTCTATGACACAGTTATCATACTTGGAGCATTCTGTCCTAAGAAGCTGATTTTTAAAAAAGAGACCATCCTATATTAGGTATACTATTTTTTTTTTTTTTTTTGATTCATGATGCCTGGAAACAACCTGAATTTTGAACCATAGATAATAGACAAGTTTGTCAGTTTGTCCACATTACAAAAAATAGATAAGTATGTCCTTGCAATGAACTGCCTCAACCATTAAAGAAAATCATACATATGAAAAATTATTACTTTGGAGGCCATGTAGACATGGAAATACATTTATACAAAAGAATAAGTGAAACAATTAGAATGCAAAATTGTCATGCATTATGATTTTAACTGTGGAAGTCATGTCTGCATGATAGAAAAGACCAGTGCTCACAGAGATAGTAAATTATGTATTTAGACTAAAGAGTTACGGAGAATATTTGGGGTGTAGTTTTTTCATTAATTTTTTTTAACAGTATGGGGGTCTGAAGGTTTGCTGCTCTGTCTCTTCAGACCAGTCAAAGTTGATTTAACTGAATTCTAACTTGTGTTCAGTCTTTGCTGCCAAAGGAGCTCAGTGTTGGTCCTGACCCAGGTGATACAGCAGGTACTTTCCCATCAAAACATGGAGTATGATGATTCTGGACAAAGTACCCCCAGGAAGGAGGATGCCACAAGAAAGTTAAAACATAAAATAACTGAAGAACAACTCATAGAATGCGACATTATACAACCAACCAGAAGACCACTGCAGTGGGCGTTACCCAGTTTCCTGGCTTCTATCCTTGTCCTTTGTATAATTTGCTCTCCCCACAGCTGTTGGAACAATCACGTCTAAATGTGAAATGGATGGGATCACACCCCTGCTTCAACCCTTTGGTGGCTTCTCATCGTAGCTGGAGTCTAATCCAAACTCCTTGCTGTGGTGCACAGGGGCCCACGTAGCTTGGCTTCTGCCCTCCTGTTGCACCCCTCTCTAGAACTCTGCATGTTCACGTCTCTGCTCCTCACACAAGCCAAGCCTTTTTCCACCTCAGGGCTTTTGCACTTTCAGTTCCCTCTGCCCAGAATTTTCTTCCTCACTTATTCACTTGATTGGCTCTTTCCTTATCCTTTAAACTTCAGCTTAGATATAAATTCCTTCTCTGACCACCCTTCCTCCCAGCTTGGTCCCAGCTGCTGCCTGGTCTTGCCATTGAACCTGCCGCAGTCCCTGTCTTTCCTACACAGCTGTGCACTTGCATTTGTCTGTCTCCTCCCCTGGAATGGAAGTTGTGTGAACAGACACCTTGTCTGCAATTTAACACTGTGTTCCCCACATCTAGCACAGTGCCTGACACATGGTAGGTGCTCAAGAAATGTTTGTTGAGCAAATGAACAAGTCTCAATATGCAAAAATAGAAACATTTCTTTGATACAGTGTTAGGTAAAGAACAAAACAAATGCAAAAACACAATAATAACAAAGCGTTGGCACAATATATGTAGTATTGGGGAAAAAGGCCTACATTTGTATTTTTATAATTCAAGCAGGTATAGTTTCTACAACTTTTTAATATGGAAAATGGAAAAATCCAATGGGAAGTTTGCTTATAAATAACTTTAGGTTAATGGAAATTATATGGCAACATAAGATCTTGTATCAAATTCTTATTCTTTCTTTATTTTTTCCTGTTTTTGAGACAGAGCCTCACTCTGCCACCCAGACTAGAGTGCAGTGGTGTCATGGCTCACTGCAACCTCAAACTCCTGGGCTCAAACAATCCTCTTCCCTTGGCCTCCCAAAGTGCTGGGATTACAGGTGAGAGCCACTGTACCCAGCCTCAAGTTCTTATTCTACTAAAATACTGAAAACATTTACTGAATTTTGAGGAACTGAGCAGATATTTGATCTAGAAAGGGAATTTTATATGCATGGGAAAGAATTACTGAGCTGTTTTCTCCTCTGGATCAATTTTAGTGAGGTCCCTGAGTGTCATGAAGGTAAGTCCAAACCGACTTGTGGATGAAAACTAAGTCCTGGAAGATCTGCTTTTTCCAGTAGGCCTAATAACTCATTGATGAATGGAAGAATTTATTATTGGTTGATTAAGAATATACGTAACCTAAGCATTTGTACCCCCATAATATGCTGAAACAAAAATAAAATGGGGGGATGAGTATTTACTATTTGACCCATGAAAATTTGGGAAGAGCTTTAAAATAGTCTTCTGTGGACTCAATTTCTGAGTTTGATATTAAAATATCTTATTTAATTTTACATAAATTATGTAAAATAAGAAACTGAG
Organism: Eulemur rufifrons; assembly: GCF_041146395.1. Classification (NCBI taxonomy): domain Eukaryota; kingdom Metazoa; phylum Chordata; class Mammalia; order Primates; family Lemuridae; genus Eulemur; species Eulemur rufifrons. The sequence continues at coordinate 26,083,042 of NC_090992.1, forward strand.
CTCTTGTGCTTTCCAGTTAAACCCTTTTTCTAAACTGAGCCAGAAACTTAGCTCTCATATTTGTAGTATTTCTCTGTGGCCTATTTTTACTGATGGATGGATGCACCAGTCCCTGGGCAGTAGGAATTGAATCTAATTTTAACGTGGAGTATTTGCTTCTGGAACAAAAATTCTGTATACAGTGGTTATCTCCATAAAGCATCGACCTCACATACACAGGCAAACAACACTTCACGATGAAACTCCATTAAGGCTGGCACAGAAACTACACACGTTTGAATTGCAAAATACTTTGCTTGGATCCTTACTTTTCTTTGCTTGGCTAGACAAGGCCCACATTTTTAGCTCCCTGATGCTTTTCTGAATTCCATTTGAGTTATGTGACCTTTGTTTGTTCAGCAGATACTTACTGAGCACCTACTGAGCCCAGCCCTGTGTTAGAGGATGGTGATACCGGGATCAACAGAATGGTCCAGACCTCTGCTCTTGTGTAGCTTCCCCTCCAGTAGATGTACAAATGGAAAATAAACAGGGAAGCGCATCCGTAAACCCAACAAAGTATCTAAGTGTAGACACTGAAGTATTGAAGTATCTATGTGCTTTAAAAAAAAAAAAAATGAAACAGGATCCTGGGAAAATATTTGAAGACGTAGGAAATCAGAAAGAACCAATCCTGCAAAACTCTGGGGTGTTCCAGACAGTGGGAACAGCTAATTCAAAGACTCTGCAGCTAAACACAAAAAATGCAAAAAGAAAAACAAACAAACAAAAACCAACCAATCCCCCCATCCCCCAAACAAAACAAAAACAGAGTTTGTACTTGGATGATGCTGACAATGATGCCTCCTTAAGTGTGTGACTCACGTGCCTCACTCTGGGCCTGGCCCGGTAGGAAGACCTTGAGCTTGGCGTGTTCCAGGTTCAGGAGGAAGGCAAGCATGGTAGAAGCTCGTAAAGGGAGTGTGGTGTGAAATGAAATAAGATAGGCAGGCAGAGACCACAGGAGGAGGGGTCTCGTAGGACACAGTTGAGAATTCTTGTCAATGCTCTAAATAGCCATGGAGGGCTTTCATGCAGGAAGCAATATCTGATTACAAATGTTAAAAGTTCATCCAAGGTGCTGTGTGGCTAACAGACTGGAAGGAGCCTCACGTGTCAGTGGCAGCCCAGCTAGGAGGCAACTGAACCCTCAGGAGTGAGGAGGCGAGAGACCACGACTGATGGATGTCTCAACAAAAATGCTCAGGTGGTTTTAAGAGTATTATCTCAGAGGGTTTAGCTGTAAAAGGCAAACAAGGAAAGGTAGGACAGAGTGGAGGAAAAAAGAAAACAGAGTTGCTCAGTGCTCCTAAAAAGAGCTGGGGGCTGGGAGCTGGCCTTCCTGCCAGTTCTGCATGTGTCTCTCTGACCCCACCCTTAACATCCCGACCACCTGAATCTTCCTCCTCCTCATTCGAGGATAGGCCATGAAATGCCGCCGCTAGGGAGTCTTATTTACTTACTCCTACACCCAGGAATCTCCCTTTTGAAGTTCTATATCACTTGCCTTGTTCTCTACTCTTTGGGCATTGAGCCTTTTTGTATTTGGGGTTCATTTGTGTGCCTCTAACCTCTCAAACTGGATCTACACCTCATACCCTTCCTTCCTTCCTCTCTTTTCGCCCTTCCTGCTTTATTCCTTCTGCAAAAAATGCATGAGTGAATAAAATGTGCCGGCACTGTTGTAGACACAGGTGATGCCATCTTCAGCAAATTGGGTGTTTGCCTTCATAAAGCTTATAGTCTAATGGAGGGTGAGCTGGGGAAAGGACGTTAATACAATCGTCACGTTCGTAGATGGATAATTACAACTTTGGCATGTGGTCTGAAGAAAGGGCACCCATTGCCATGGTAGAATGTGACAGGACAGCGTGACCGAGTCTAGGGAAATCAAGGAAGCCTTCCCCAAGCAAGTGACATTTAAAATGGAGGCTTTAGGCTGGGCTCGGTGGCTCACGCCTGCAATCCTAGCACTCTGGGAGGCTGAGGCAGGAGGATCGCTTGAGCTGAGGAGTTTGAGACCAGCCTGAGCAAGAGTGAGACCCTGTCTCTGTTAAAAATAGAAAAAATTAGCTACGCCTGTAGACCCGGCTACTGGGGGGGCTGAGGCAGGAGGATGGCTTCAGCCCAGGAGTTTGAGGATGCTGTGAGCTGGGCTGACACCACTGTATTCTAGCCTGGGCAACAGAGTGAGACTGAATGAATGAATGAATGAATTAATTAATATATTAAATACATAAATAAACAAATAAAGTGGAGGCTTTAAAGTTGAAGAAAGTCTGGTGTGGGTGGAGCCCAGAGATGGGAGAACATGGGAGGTGGGCTGAGATGGAGGAGACCACATGGTAGACTCTGGTGTCCATCCTCAGGGCATTGGGGGTAACTGCTGGAGGGACACACAGCTTCTGACGGAGGTCATGGGGGTTTGACCACAGTCAGATGTGGAAAGCTCACGCTGGCTGCCGTGTGGAGATCGGGTGGCAGGCGGCGGATGAGCGGGTGCGGGGAGACCGTGAGAGGTGGTCGCGGTCGCAAGTGAGCGGTGCTGGTGGCTTTCACGAGGGAGGTGACTGAGGGAATCTGGGCCAATTCTAGAGGAACTTTAGGAGGCAAAGCTTGCCAAAGCTCTCATTTCTCTTAGGACCCATAGCGGGGCTCCCCGAAGTGAATGAAGATGAAGATTTGTCCTGGAGAGCGTGTGGAAATGAGAGCCCTCATAACATACTTCACTGCAGAAGACCCATGTGGCCTGTCCTTTAGGACTGTCCTTTACACTGAGAACTTCAGAGCAAGAATGTATTGCATGCTTTGTGGTACTCCAATGGAGTCCCCAAATGTCTACGAGTAATGACTGCTTACAGTAATGAGCACCATTTATCAGGCAGCTGTGTAGGCTCTGGAGACATGTGGGACGGCAGGCAAGTTATTTAAACTCTTCTTGCCTCAGTTTCCAGGTCTATAAATTGGGGTCATAATAGTCCCTGACTTACAGGGTGATTATAAGGATTAGATGAAATAATCTACTTTTACCACAGTCTTGGACACATAGTAAGTGCTCAGTAAATGTTAGTTACTATTTTATTATTATTAGAATAACAGCAACATCCATCTCATTGAAAGGAAATAAGATCAAGAAGGAACATTAGGCCAGGTGTGGTGGCTCACATCTGTAATCCTAGCACTTTGGGAGGCAAAGGCGGGAGGATTGCTTGAGGCCTGGCGTTCAAGACCAGCTTGGACAACAGAGAGACCCTGTCTTTACAAAAAAATAGAAAAATTATCCAGGAGTGGTGGTGTGCACCTGTAGTCCCAGCTACTCTGGGAGGCTGAGGCAGGAGGATTGCTTGAGCCCAGGAGTTTGAGGTTGCAGTGAGCTATGGTGACGCCACTGCACTCTAGCCAGGGTGACGGAGTGAGACTCTGTCTCAAAACAAAACAAAACAAAACAAAAACAAACAAACAAACAAAAAAACCCCAGAAAGAAAGAATGTTTACTCACTTAAAAAATGTAAATAACTCTTTAGAGGATTGCACAGCACTATGCGATTTACACAAAGTCATACAGCTCCAATGATGGAGCTGGTCTCTGACCCAGATCTGTCTGCCACCAGAAGCAGTGTTTTTGACCCCTATGCAATAATGCTTCCAAAAGCAAGGAAAGGGGACCATGTCCCCCACCTACTATCTTTAATTTAGGAAGGATGCGTGCTGCAGGAGATGGCTCTGCTCCTGGGTCAGACGGCAAGTTCAAGGGAAGAGACCATGAAGGGTGGAGACCCCCGTCTGGGCACTGACTGGAATGGTGATCTCGAATGTTTATGCTGCCCCACATAAATGACAATGGCTCCCACACCGTGGGGAGCACAGCAAACTTGATTCTAAGGCACAAAGAGTCACCCAAATGGGGAAACCTTTCCAGTTCTCCAGAAGGGCTTTCAGAAGATCAAAGTGGTACCTGGGAAAAATTGTGACTAATACTCACCTTACCATGTAGCAGTTGGTCCAAAGCTTATTACATACTTTTCTCACGAAAGTGTCACCATCACTTGAGGCAGGTAGTATTGGGGTCCTTACTTTATAAATAGGACACAGGCTTGAGGAGGTTACATGTCTTGCCTGAGATCCCACCTCTAGAAAGTGAGAGAGGCAGGTTTTGATCTAGGCCACCTGGGCCTCACCCATCTGACGCTTGTCTCCATCCTAGGCTTACTCAAAGTGCCTGAGGCCTTCTGTTTTTTTTTTTCTCTTTTACCCCTGCACAGGAGTAATCTGATATCGGTCATGTGCAACTAAGCACGCCGCTCAGTCAGAGACTAACTCTCCAGAGATGACTCGTACTCGGTGAAGCTTGCCAGTGGTGTGCTAACTTAGCTTGTACTGGCCCATGAGAGCGAATTGTTACATTTTCAGGAATTTGTAAGCCAGTAGCCATCACACTGCTCGTTTGAAATTGGCCGTGCTGGGAGTATTTACACCAGAGAAATCGGCAAACACCATGAAACAGGGTTCCCCAACCAGCCACTATCACAGTGGTTGTTAAACATTTACCAGCACACCCGTGGTCCTCATCTCTCACCATCTTCTGGCATAGAATTTCAGGCAGCAGGGACCACTTTGCAAAAAAAAAAAAAATTGGCAGGCACAGGGGAGCATCTGAAATCGTGCCTGCCAGCCACCACCTGCCAAATCTCTGCTTCTTTCTGGCCCAGTGCTCCAACAGGGTGAAGGAACTTCTTGGCCCCTCTGAAAGCACTTGTACATCTCAGTAGAGAAAACAGGCATCTGCCACGAGAACTCAGTCCTTGCTAAAGTAAAAGGCTCATTCCATCAGTTATAATGACAATATTAACAGTACTATAATGGCTATTTAATATTATAATGACAGTATTATGATGGCTATTTAAAGTTAGAATAAGCATACTTAATTTGCAGAATTATGGAATTTATTCTTGAGTATATGGAAGGGTTGTTTTTCACATGGGGTTATAATTTCACAGAATATTGGAACTGCAAGAAATATATTTTACAAATGAGAAAAGAGAAGAGGTTATGATATACCCCAAGAGGGACAATGGCTGGCCCAGCATCACACAGCTCATAATGCATGTGTATCTCCCCATAAACTTGTATTTAGACACAGAATAAAAGAAATCCAGGACCCTGATCTTAGCTTGACTCACTTGAAAATGAATATGTTATGTCACCTTGCTAACTTCTTCAGAGATATGAAAATGATGCAAATAACAGCTAATTTTTACTAGGTGCTCACTAGGTGACAAGACCTATACTAGGTATTTTATATATTAAATTGAACTATATGAAGTTGACAATATCTGACTGTTTTTGATCTGCCAAATGATAATTGCACATAGTTCGGCCTAACTATATTATTTCTCTGAGTCTTTTCCATCTTCCCATGAAATGGGTGCTATTATCACACCCATTTTACAGATGTAAAAACTGAGGCTTTAATTGAAAAATGAAAAAGTTCTTCCCAAAAGAGTAAGGCTATTTATTTGTGAGTACTATACAGCATACTCTTGCGTGCAAATCAATCGGTGGCCCTAAACAAAGCAACATACACAGGGCATGAACAATAACTCATAAATCTTAGCTTTCTCAGAGGCCTTGGATAAATTTCTAATCAACAAATTTTTACAATATTTAAAGAAATACTTTTAAAAATGTTATTTATAAATGTAAGCCATAGGCACTAGAAAAGAAAAAAATTGGTGTTTGGGCATGTATCTTCTGTACCCATATGGAAATATTAGAAAATATAGCCCAGGGCTCCCCAAAATGAATTAGATATCCTGGAAATTTTTCATAATGCTTGAACAAAGAAGTGGAGTGATTTTACAACATTGTCTACACACACATTATAACCCACAAAAGTCTGAATCGAGACCATCTGGTTGTGTGATTATTTGCAACTAATAGTGGACTGAATCCACAATCAAACAGTTCACAAACAGCGATGCTGCTCCTCAGTACTAAGTAAATGAGATAATACGATATTCCGTCAAGAATATAAATCCGTGAAAACTGTAAAATGGGCTTTGAAAAAAATAGTTAAAGGCACACGACTGTTCTTTCAGTAGGAAACAAGAACTTCAAATGTCTCATTCACAAAATATTGACTGATGCCATGTGATTTACTAGCTTTACATGATAGATTCCCCAAGTTCAAAACTTGGCTCCTGGCCACCTACCAAAGGGGTCTTGTATATAATTCCATGTGCTTTCTGATCTAGTGCTAAATTGCTATCAGTAAGAATCTTCTGAAGACAAGCTGCCTTTCCATGTCTAAAGAGGCAGCATTATTTCACCTGCAACTTGAAAAGGCAAGTCTGACCTCCCTGCAATGCCATGGCATGGACTGCTTCAAAGTTTGCTTTCCAAAGACTCCAAACTCAGGCCTACAGCTACTAAGTCAGGCTCCAACAAGAAACTGGAGTACCTTTGTCTCCAAGTGATAATCCGATACCTAAGATTATTTCCTCTTCAGTAAAATATCAGCAATAAACCTGCCCTACCTACCTAATGATGTAAAAATAATATAATGATATAGCAAGAAATCAAATATGCTTTAAAAAATTGCTGAGAAGGACTAAATAAGTGCCCTTGCATGAAACAAGGAATTTTTGAAGAAAGAAGGGATCTTGTAAGTCATTATTTCTGGTTTTTAAAAATTTTAGGAAGAAAGAATCTGAAGCAGGAGGTAGATACTTGCCCAGGCTGAGTCACCTACTGAGTAGAGTTTGGCCTCCTGACCCTTTGTCCAGTGTTTCTTCTACCAAACTACATACTATGTTATTAGGATTATTCATGTTGCTTTTGATATCACTGATGTTACAGAATATGAGACTATCTTCAGGTGGTTTTTTTTTTTTTTTGAGATAGAGTCTCTCTCACTGCCCAGGCCGGAGTGCAGTGGCCTGATCATAGATCACTGTAACCTTGAACTCCTGGGCTCAATTGATCTTCCCACTTCAGCCTCCTGAGTAGCTAGGACTACAGGTGCACGCCGCCATGATCAGCTAATTTTCAAAAAATTTTTTGTAGAGACATGGCCTTGCTATGTTGCTCAGGCTGGTCTCAAACTCCTAGCCTCAAGTGATTCTCTCACCTCAGCCTCCCAAAATGCTGGGATTACAGACGTGAGCCACTTCTCCCAACTGATAGAAAAATACTGATCTAACTAAGCAGCTGCTATTTTCTGGGTAAGAACTGCTGGTGTGCACCGCAGAACACTTTGTGCTTAATAACCCTAGTCTCCTGGGAAGTTTTCCAAGACACAAAGAGGTTTGCCATCTTGCTTTGCAACTTTTAGACAATAAATTTCTGGGGAATATTCTTCCAAGATGTCAGGTGAGTAATGACCATTGAGATAGAGTTGAATTCATAGAAATGTTAACACTGGACCTGTCACTTAATTATTCTAAGTACCAGTTTGTTCCACTGAAAAATAAGGAAGCTGGGCTAGATCATCCGTTAGGTCTCATCAAATGCTAATATTTTATTGATCTATGTCCATAAGGTAGTATATTTCATATGAAGTTCAAGTTCTATCCAAATCATAATATTTGCCACATAAAATATTTTTATAATTTAAAAATTAAACCTAATCTTGCGAGGAGAAAAAAATATGATGAATGTTTCTTTTTGTTTTTCTTTTCTTTTTTGTAGAAATGGGGTTTGCTGTGTTGCCCAGTCTAGTCTTGAACTCCTGGCCTCAAGCTATCCTCCCACTTTGGCCTCCCAAAGTGCTGGGACACAGGCATGAGCCACCACGCCTGGCCGTGGTGAATGTTAAACTTACAATTTTTAGAACTGAAATCGCCTAGTACAACCATCTCACCTCGACACCTCTCTTACTTACATTTTCCTCTGATTACTCTTATTGTACTTTTTTTTAGGCTGTTATGACCAGGATGTTTGCATTCCCCGTGTTCTATTTTATCCTATGTATATCTTTTTGAGTCAGCCAGTCCAAACATAAAATAGTATATGAAGAAAGACAAAAGAAGTTGCTCACATACCCCAGGACGATCCTCGAAGTATGCCAGGCTGGCTTTGGTTAGAACAAAGAAGCGGACTTTAAAGTTCGAGGGAGACGTTCTTCTCTTTTGTTGGGATTTCTTGATAAGCTGTTCTTCAAGGAGGATAAAGTTGTTCATGATCCAATTCTTGCAAAGTGATGCGCTTTGGGCATCACTCCCTAGCACGGCCGGAGGAAACAGCTTTGGGGCAAGGAATGGGATGGGAGGCAGTTGATCTTCAGAGAGCTGCTCAAAGGCAGCTTGCCTCCAGCGTTATCTTTCTATCAGGGTTCAGTCAACACCGCGGAGCTTCTCCTCTGATGTCAAAGGCCATAACCACATCCTTTCAAACTTCACAAAACTAAGAGGCATGTGTAAAAAATATATACCCCTTCTGCTACATGGTTTGAAAATGATGTTTTAAGAAACTCAGACTCAAAATTATGTTAAAAATTAGAGTTGACTCTCTATAGTTTCTGGTTTGGCCCATCCAACAGTTAAGATACGTAACACAAAGTAAGGACTACGTTTAGTTTTGCTCACTGTTACATACTCAGCAACCATCACAGTGACTGGCACATAAAAAGAATGTTCAAGAAAAACTTGTTGAAAGGATAATCATCAAGTTGGGTTGGACGATTAAAAGAAATAATGAGCATAAAATATTCATATATTGAAATGAAGAAATATGTTGAAGTTTATTATTTTTTAAAATCTATGTGATGGCTCATGCTTGTAATCTCAGCACTTTGGGAGGACCGTTTGAGGCCAGGAGTTCAAGACCAGCCTGGGCAACATAGTGAGACCCCATCTCTACAAAAAATAGAAAAATTAGCCAGGCACGGTGGTGCATGCCTATAGTCCCAGCTACTTGGAGGCTGAGGAGGGAGGATCGGATCGCTTGAGCCCGGGAGTTTGAGGTTGCAGTGAGCTATGATGACACCACTGCACTCCAGCCTGGGTAACAGAGCAAGCCCCTGTCTCAAAAATAAATAAATAAATACAATTTAAATAAAAACTCATAGAAGTCTTTCAAAGCTCCATATAGATGATTGACTTTTCTCCTAAAATTTTGTGGAAGAGCAGAAAATAAGTGAATCTTTCAGAATGTCATAATAAGCAAAACATAGACGGGCTCTGAAAACAGACAAACTTGTGTTATTCCAGCTTTGTCACTCACTGAGCTGTTTTTCTTTGAGCAAATTACTTGCCCTCTCTAATCCTTAGCTTCCTTGTGAAGGTCACTTTGAAACTAAATCCATTCACTCTGTGAATGGCAGGTGCTAGTTACGTATCTTGCCTTTGAGTTAGTACGTAGTTGAAGCATAACGTGTGAGACTGACTTCCACCGTGAAGTTAATAATCAGGAAATCTCAGGGTGAGTAGAGATGGCGTCTACTAGATGGGGATACATAATGAAACAAAACAATCATTATTGCTATATAGGAATGCAAGTCTCTCTCTCTCTCTCTCTCTTTTTTTTTTTTGAGACAGAGTCTCACTCTGTTGCCCGGGCTGGAGTGCCGTGGCGTCAGCCTAGCTCATAGCAACCTCAGACTCCTGGGCTCAAGCGATCCTCCTGCCTCAGCCTCCCAAGTAGCTGAGACTACAGGCATGTGCCACCATGCCCGGCTAATTTTTTCTATATATATTTTAGTTGTCCGGCTAATTTCTTTCTATATGTTTTTTAGTAAAGACGGGGTCTCGCTCTTGCTCAGGCTGGTCTTGAACTCCTGACCTCGAGCGATCCTCCCGCCTCGGCCTCCCAGAGTGCTAGGATTACAGGCGTGAGCCACCGAGCCCGGCCAGGAATGCAATTCTCTGAAATTTATTCTTAAACACAAATTACCAGATAACAGGCTAATTTTATTTCCTATATTAGATGCCCCAGCATAATCAAGACACTCAGGAGGAGCAGGGTAGGGGGATATTTAAATGACACCCCCATTCTGAGATTTTAAGACATATGTTTGGAAATACATCACCCAAAAGAGCTAGTATTTTTTTTTTTTTTCTGAATATGGGCTTGAGGCAGGAGTTGCTATTTTCCTCAAATATCTACTCTTTCCTCCTTGCTAGAGTAACTGACTCCCTGAAGGTTATCTAGTCATCTGGCTAGTCAGAATAAAGACTACATTTTTCAGCCTCTGTTGTAGCTAGGTGTAGTCCTATAACTGTTTTCTAGCTATCTGAACAGGGCCAAAGTGGCATGCACAACTTCTAGGAAATGTCCTTAATGGGGGTTTTCATACCCTTTTCCTTCCCTTTCTTTTCCTGCCTGCTGACTCGAATGTTGATATGATGGCTGGAGCTGGAGCAGCTATCTTGTATCGTGAGGTAGAAATTACATGTTGAGGACAATGGAGGGTAAGATAGGAACAGCATAGGGTCCTAATGACAATGGATCTTCCTTGCCAGCCCTAGTTCCCCTTTTTTAATATAAAGAGAAATAAGGCTGGGCGCGGTGGCTCACGCCTGTAATCCTAGCACTCTGGGAGGCTGAGGCGGGTGGATCGTTTGAGCTCAGGAGTTCAAGACCAGTTTGAGCAAGAGCGAGACCCCGTCTCTACTAAAAATAGAAAGAAATTATATGGACAGCTAAAAATATATACAGAAAAAATTAGCCCGGCATGGTGGCGCATGCCTGTAGTCCCAACTACTCAGGAGGCTGAGGCAGGAGGATCGCTTGAGCCCAGGAGTTTGAGGTTGCTGTGAGCTAGGCTGACGCCACGGCACTCTAGCCCGGGCAACAGAGTGAGACGCTGTCTCAAAAAAAAAAAAAGAAAGAAAAGAAAAGAAAAAAAAGAAAAGAAAAAAAAAGAAGAGAAAAAAAGAAAAGAAAAAAGAAAAGAAAAAAAGAAAAGAAAAAAGAAAAGAAAAAAAAAGAGAGAAATAAACTTTTATTTTCTAAGATTATTTTGAGGTTTCTGTCACTACCAGAAAAACCTACTTACAGCTAATACAATGCTATCTTCTTAAACTAGACCATAAACTCCTTTGGGAAGGATAGATTTATACCTGGCTTGGGTTAAAAGATTTACAGACTTCACAAAATGCTGTCATCTGGGAAAGCAAAATATCATCAGTAACTGTTACAATAGTTACAAGTCTTTCGTCTGCTAAGTGTCCAATGGATTGTAATCATAAATAACTTTATTCTCTCTCATAGAGACTTCGAACCCACTTTGCCTACTTCTAAATGTCACCTTAGGAGCTCAATATTTTTTCTATCACTTTAAGGAAAACATAAACAAAAACAAGTAATCCCTTTGTTTGTTTTGGTTTTTAAATGTTCTGTTCACAGGAGCTAAATTCAAGGAGCTCCCACTGGCCAAAGATAAAATAATTTGGAATCAAAAGGAACAATAACTGCAATGAATTGAAGAACAGTGAAAACTTCAAAATCATGAGTTCATAAGAGAATTGAAAAAAAAAGATTCCAACCCATTGATGAGTTTTGAAGGATGCTTAACAACCAAGTTTTTATTCTGAAAACTGGAAAAAAAAAAAAGAATAAGACACATTTCCCATATAACTGTATCTCAGCTCAGTAATCAAATATTTAATGAGAGAAAGTCTTTTCTTAAGAGAAGCTAATAAATGAAGGCGTGATAGAATGTTATCATCTTGCAGTCTGATGAAATAATGGATCTAGGCTGTTAAAATCGTAATGTGAAAAGCCGATAGGAAAATGTCTAATCGGTATATGAAGCTTACAATACTATAACACACTGATTAATCTTAAAAGAGAGACAGGCAGACACTCTATGTCTCCCGGGGTGACGCAATAGGAAGTACACAAAACCACCAACGCAGACGTCTTGCCAAAAGAAAAAAAAAAATCAAGCACGGATCTGATCAAACCTCTAGATCTGGATCCAAGTTTGCAGGAAATACCGGAGATAAAGGATCATGACAAATGACACCGTGGAGATGCAACTGGATAAGTCCAGCATAGGCAAAATGCCAAGGATGAATAACCCAGTATCAGTAACAAATAAGTCAGAGGGGGGACCTATAGATTAAAAGAGACGCAAAAAGACGTATCAGCATGTGAGAGCTTTGTTTGGACTCAGAGTCAACCAAATCAACTGTATGAAGATGCTACGAGATTGGGAAAATTTGAACACTGACTAGATATTTGATGATATTGAAAAACTACAATTGATTTTTTAAGGTATGATAATGACACTACTGTCATGTTAAAAGAATCTTTATTTTGTACAGAAACATACTGAATTATGATAAAATAGCGAAGTGTCTGAGATTTGCTTCATTATATTCCAGTGGAGAGGGAGAAATAGGGAGGGGAAGAGACGAAAAATGTTAGGCCACGAGCTGACCATTTCTGAAGCTGGGTAATGGGCACCCCCGGGGGCTCATTATTCTCTTTTTCTTACATTGATAAATATTTGAAAATTTCCATAATAAAAAGTGAAGGAAAGAAAAAGAAAGCCGAGTTCAGTTGAGGGGAATAATCAAAATGCCAAACACGTATTCAGCTGAATGCTTTTCCTTAATGTTTGCCTGGGTCTGCTTCAGGATTTGAAGCGTGTTGGCTTTTCCACTGATTTCTCCTCTTTCCTCACACACAAGCCTGGTTTTTGACTCTCCCTCTTCAGGCTCAGGATGGAGGCAGAGAGGAAGAGGGGCAAAGGGCGCAGCATTCGATGAAGCTGCAGCAGTAATCTGGAGGTGACGCCCTTCCCTGGGATGTGGTGGATACAAGATCGATGCCACTCTACCTGGCCGAGGAGCCCAACCCGCAGCCCTTGGGCTTCTGCTGGTCCACGTCCCTCTTGTTGGTATCCCCTTGCCCGCTAGGTTGTCCTCTTGGGTGAGATTTCCTTGAAAATGAACTACACCACTTATTCCCTCCGGTGGCTTTCTTGGAAGACTCAGGCATCCCTGCTCTGCCAGTGGTGGACGGACCACTTGCCCCAAGTACGGCCTCTTTTCCCTCTGACACCAGGTAAGCAGGTCTTCCACAAACTTTCACCATTATTTTTCTCCAAGTGGGATTTGGACCGCAGTCCTTATGTCTCCCAAACTCCCTGAGACTCATGCCAAGCTCACCGAGTGGTCCCTTAAAGTCTCCATCACTTGGCTCTGGTAGGTGCAGGTACCCACTCTGCCACCCCATGGGTTGGTGGTGAGAGAAAATGCACAGCACACCAAAAGTCTCTCTCTTGGACAGGCGTGGTGGCTCACACCTGCGATCCTAGCACTTTGGGAGGCCAAGGTGGGAGGATGGCTTGAGCTCAGGAATTCGAGACCAGCCTGAGCAAGAGCGAGACCCCATCTCTACTAAAAATAGAAAAATTAGCTGGGCGTTGAGATCTGCGCCTGTAGTCCCAGCTACTCGGGAGGCTGAGGCAGGAGGATCGCTTGAGCCCAGGAGTTTGAGGTTGCTGTGAGCTAGGCTGACGCCACGGCACTCTACTCAGGGCAATGGAGCGAGACGCTGTCTCAAAAAAAAAAAAAACAAAAAAAAACTCTCTCTTGATTTTTCAAGCCTTTTTTTCCAAAGGCTGGAGGTTGACGAACACTTTTATTAGCAGAATCTGTTTTTCTTCTCATTATGTCAAGCATGAATGATATAGTACCCCATTTTAGGGTATGGAGGTCCTTGGTTCTTTTAATCATATTATTATATTAATAGGACTTTGGGGCCTCAATTGAAACTGGGTTGGAAAAGCCTCGTTTAAAATCCTATAACAAAGAACAAAAACCAATTCAGCTTGGTGCTGGTGGGTCCCAGTACTTGATAATGACAACGAAAATTTTGGGTTTCATTTCTTAGTTCTGGGCTGGCATTATGCTTAAGCAGGCTTTCCTCTGCGGCAGAAAAATGGATGCTAGGCTGACATTTTATTAGTGGAACTGGGTTCTCTGTCCTCATATTTCCAGTAAAACTCCCAGAATTGTGAATCATTGGCCTGGCTCAGGGGACATGCGACACGGATCTCAATCATTAGAGCCAAAGCAGTGGAATATTTGGTTGTCTCATTCCAGGTCTGGACACTCCTGGATTTGGGGCTGGGGTAGAGTTAGCCCTGCCCGACCACAGGGACTGACAGTGGGGACGAGTGGGTCTCCTAAGGACACCAGAGTGTTGCCACCAGAGGAAGGATGGATGCTGGATCATTGATGAATGATCTCACCCTTGCTCTAACCTCAAGCCCATCTTTGTTGCTTTGTCCTTTGAGGTCCTACAACTCCAGTCCTCTTCTCTACTCCAGGGGACAGCCCTTTGCATAAGTGGAGATGCTTCTTATGTAACTCTGGAGCCTTCTTGGGGCCAGGACAAAGAGATCCTTCAACTGTTCTCTTAGGATGTGGCTTTGAAGGGCCTTCATTTTCCTTGAGGTTCCCATCCTAACATAATCAGGTTTATAAATATTCACTTAAGAGTAATACTCAGAATATTTTGGTAACTACGTAACCTCTTTCTTCTGAAAACAACAACAAAAATTATTCTTTCTAAAACTATCAATCCTAAAGAAAAAAATAACATGAGCACAGAGAGATATCTATATAAGATTTTTATTGCAGTGTTTTTTGTAATAGAAACTACGTATCTATGTATCAATGAGTGACAAAGTAAATAATCTATGGTATATCCTAGTACCATGGAATACTATAAGATCATGAAAATGAATAAAGTATATCCTTAATGGATCAATCTAAAAAAACTCCAAAATGTATTGTTAAGATAGAGAAGATGCAGAACAATATGTATGGCTGATATGTTTTTACATACAAAAATTCTGTGTTCATATTAATATATATTTACATGCACAGAGCAATGTCAAGAAATTTATGTATCAACCTTCCAGCAAAGGAAACTGGAAAGGTGGAGAGATGTTTCACTTTTTAATGTTCATGATTTAAAAACTGACATCATGGTAGAAATTTTTACTTTCCAATTTCAAATAGAAGAAAAATATGTCCTTTGTCAGAAATCTTTGATTTAATAGAGACAGTGATAACTGAGGTGGCCTTAGGAAGCTCAGAGCTAAGATTTTGAACTATACATATATTTCTGTTAACAAAAGTAAAATGTATTCTTGGCGGAAAAAGCAGACCAACAAATAAATAAAAATTACATCTAAGCTCACCTTTCGGAAATCATCAATGTTAATATTTATTTTACAGGCTGGGCGCAGTGACTCACGCCTGTAATCCTAGCACTCTGGGAGGCTGAGGCGGGAGGATCATTTGAGCTCAGGAGTTTGAGACCAGCCTGAGCAAGAGCGAGACCCCGTTTCTACTAAAAATAGAAAAAATTAGCTGGGCGTGGTGGTGCATGCCTGTAGTCCCAGCTACTCGGGAGACTAAAGGCAGAAGGATGGCTTGAGCCCAGGAGTTTGAGGTCGCTGTGAGTCAGGCTGATGCCACGGCACTCTAGGCCAGGCAACAGACCGAGACTCTCTCTCTCAAAAAAAAAAAAAAAGTGTTTACATTTTTCCAGTACCTTTTCAGAGTTAAATTTATTTTGTTTTTGTTTTTTTTTTTGTTTTTTTTTTTTTTTTTGAGACAGAGTCTCACTCTGTTGCCCAGGCTAGAGTGAGTGCCGTGGCGTCAGCCTAGCTCACAGCAACCTCAAACTCCTGAGCTCAAGCGATCCTCCTGTCTCAGCCTCCCGAGTAGCTGGGACTACAGGCATGCACCACCATGCCCGGCTAATTTTTTCTATATATATTTTTAGCTGTCCATATAATTTCTTTCTATTTTTAGTAGAGATGGGGTCTCGCTCTTGCTCAGGCTGGTCTCGAACTCCTGAGCTCAAACGATCCGCCCACCTCGGCCTCCCAGAGTGCTAGGATTACAGGCGTGAGCCACCGCGCCCGGCCCAGAGTTAAATTTAATATTTACTTACAATAATCATTTTCTCCCACGTCTTGATTCAGTCACCTCCCTTTACCTCTATACAGTTTCTGATCTTGATTTTTATCTTTAATATTTATGTTTTATTATTCGTGCGTGTGTTTAGCAGCAAGCTTCTTCAGTGTCACCCTAAAGCAATGCATATGAAGACTGAGGTAGGACAGCTCATGGCTTATAGACAGCAAAATAAAGGGTGAAGAGAGGGAAAGTCCTCGGCTTTGGATGAGCAGGGAAGAGTTCTGTTGGGAGTGAGGCTGAACACCCTGAGCAGGGCAGAAGCAAGATGGGAGCAGGGGGTGGGTGGAGGAAGAGGGGGGAGCGAGTTGGATCATCATATTGAGAAATAGAATTATTTTTATTGCCTATCTGGCTTCTTTTATGTACATATACTAGCTCTAGCTGATTTTTCTTTTAAACCCAAGGCACAAGCAAGCCGATTTGCATACTGGCCTGCAGGGAAAGAGTTAGGTGACTGTGGTCTTTGTTGAGCTAGAAGGTAAGGCAGGAATTGGGGTGGCTTCCTGAAGTCCTAGGTGCCCGAGGCTGACCGCAGCCCAGCCCACGCCATCTCGGCTCAGCGGCATTGACATAAAAGTACTGTGGATTATATTTTAGGCCAGGGGATTTACCCAGCAGGTACATAGTGTGTACAGTGTGGAAATCTCCCCACCCTCACATCCTGCCTAGCTCACAGTGCCCCCTGGGCTGCACACTCATTCAAAAGGCTATATATAGCTGTGTGCTTGCCTTGCTTTTCAAAGTCGTAGCTGGGGAACAAAAGTTATTGACTTGAAACCTCTTCCCACTTTTAGATGCATGTTTAGACTTCAGCCACCCATAATCTTGTATGTTTACATAGACTCAGTACTTTATATGCAGTGTTTTGTGTTACCACTCGGCACATCTCTTCAACCCCAGGCCAATTTAAACTGTATGAATAACTCTCCTTAGAACTGTGGTTTTGATGGTTTGTTTTCTTACAAAACAATTATTGTTGGTTTTGAATATAGTGGTAAAAGTTATTAGGATCACTATTCATTCAACTCACTCGTTATTACTCTACCATGTATTTATTAATATTTGCCCTCCATTCTTCCTCTCTCTTTCTTCTGTGTATGTTCTCCTACTGGTTTGTAAGCTCCCTGAGTTAGGAACCTGGCTTATACATGCTCCATCATATTCCTTGTTAAAAAAAAATTACCCAAAATTTGAAAATAAAAAAGGTGTGAAGCAAGCAACAGATACATTTGATGTCATGTTAAAGCTTTGTTGAACATGCCTGCCCAAGGATTATTTAGTTATCTAAAAGAATGAAGGAAGACAATGGGATTGGATCAATAAGTCAAGACTGAAATATTGCAATCTGTTATTTTAACAGCTTTATTGAGATATATTTCACAGACCATAAAATTCATCCATTGAAAGTCTACCGTTTGGTGTTTTTTAGTATATAATATACTCATAGAGTTGTACAACGATCATGATTTAATTTTTAGAACATTTTCAACACCCCAAGAAGGCTATCTATTACTGATGAAAGTCTCAGCTCTGTGAAGTTCCGGAATAACTTGTAGATTTTCATTCAGAAGAGATGCAAATGATTCCTGTTTAGTTGGAAAGGATAACCCCAAAGGTTATGATTTTATTACACTGTAAACATTTATGCAGTTTTATTTCTAACTTGGTAATGCTAGTCCAAGATTCTTTCTCCAATACCACTGCCTCTTCTTCTAATTCTCCTTTGTTTATTTATTTATTTAAAGTTTTCAATTAGCAATAATCGTGCCTTGGGTAAACCTCATTGATACTGCCACTGTGCAAAGCTTCTAATTCTGCTTTGAACTAGCTTTCCCATTCTGCTGGTTCCCCCATTATTAAGGTAATTAAATCCTTAACATGTGTTCCTTCCATATTTGTATGAGAAAATGGTTTAAAATTTTTGAAACATATTTTGACAACCTGAATGCTCTTAGCATAATAATGGGCACATAGTAGGCAATCAATAACTATAGCTTGGCCTGGTGCGGTGGCTCACACCTGTAATCCTAGCACTCTGGGAGGCCGAGGTGGGAGGATCGTTTGAGCTCAGGAGTTCAAAACCAGCCTGAGCAAGAGCAAGACCCCGTCTCTACTAAAAATAGAAAGAAATTATCTGGACAACTAAAAATATATAGAAAAAATTAGCCGGGCATGGTGGCGCATGCCTGTAGTCCCAGCTACCTGGGAGGCTGAGGCAGAAGGATTGCTTGAGCCCAGGAGTTTGAGGTTGCTGTGAGCTAGGCTGATGCCATGACACTCTAGCCAGGGTGACAGAGCGGGACTCTGCCTCAAAAAAAAAAAAAAAATATATATATATATATAAATAAATAAATAATAAAATAAAATAAAATAAGAAAGAAAGAATTATATCTTGATTGATATGCAATCTGTCAGATTTTAAACTTTGGGAAGAGAGAATAAATTTTCACAAGGTTTTAAGGAAAAATCAGAAAATGAATTTTAAATGGTAATTTGTACTTTTGTTCTCAAATTCTGAAATTTTGTGCTAGAAAGATTTAAATT
Organism: Eulemur rufifrons; assembly: GCF_041146395.1. Taxonomy (NCBI): domain Eukaryota; kingdom Metazoa; phylum Chordata; class Mammalia; order Primates; family Lemuridae; genus Eulemur; species Eulemur rufifrons. Next base: position 26,101,575 of record NC_090992.1, read on the forward strand.
TGAATGAAACTATTTATTTGCTTCTTTTCTATATCAAAGCTTGAATCAATAAATATTCTAAGAATATAAATTTACTGGCATAACATTTTGTAAATCTATAAACTTAAAATGTTATTTCTTTCTGTGTAGGTAATATATGCAATGGAACAAAATCTGAGAGATATAAAAGGAATGTCCTGGAAAACGAAGTCTCCATCCTGCTGCTCCCCTCCGACACCAAGTTGCCCCGAGGTACGGCCTGTTACCAGCTTCCTGTGCATCCTTTTGTGAGCGTACACACACACCTTCCATTTTTCATTCAAACATATATGACATACCATGTATGCTATTTTGCAACTTGCTTTTTTATTTGCTGATATTTATTGAAAATTATTCCATATCAGTATACATACTAGTTGCTTCAGGCTAAGTGTGTCCTGGTGGCCGATCACGTCTCATTACTTTCATTGCTACCATGCACGTCTTACCCACCGTCCTCTCCTGCGGGAACCATCTGTCTCCCCTGCTGTCTCCTCCGCACCTCTACAATCTCTTTTCAGTATGGCAGCCAGAATGATCCTTTATATATGTGGGTCAGATCATCTTCCATTCAAAGCAAAGCCAAAGACCTCACCATGGCTTACAAGTTCTATCTGACATCATCTACCATCTACCATCACCCCAGTTGCCTCATCTCTAACCACTCTCCCCCTAACTCATTCCATTCTCATCACTGCAACCTATTGGGAGGTCCTCGAACATGGCAGGTCTTGGCCCTTGCTACTCCCTCGAACTGAGAGGCTCTTTCCCCAAACATCTGCAGGGTCCCCCCAACCCCATCTCCTTTGTGGCTTTTTTCAAAGGTCACTTCTCATTGAGCCGTTCTTAACTGCTACCTCCCCATTCTCCACAGAACTTATCAGCATTGGATATACTATATAATTTACTTCTTTACTGTCTATATACGAGCTCCATGAGACCAAGGATATTTGGATATTTTGTCCACTGCTGTATTCTCAGTACCTAGAACAGGGTTTGGCACCAAGTAGACACTTAATAATATTAATGGAATGAGTGGATACATTTATACAGCATGGGGCCAAGCACAGTGGTTGATGCCTGTAATCCCAGCACTTTGAGAGGTCGAAGTGGGAGGATAGCTTGAGCCCAGGAGTTAGAAACCAGCCTGAACAACATAGCTAGACCCCTTTCTATAAAAAAAATTAAAATATTAGCTGGGTGTTGTGGCATGCACCTGTAGTCCCAGCTACTCAGGAGGCTGAGGCAGGAGACTCCCTTGAACCTGGGAGTTTGAGGTTGCAATGAGCTATGATGATACCACTGCGCTCCAACCCACGCAACAGAGTGAGACCCTGTCTCAAAAACAAAAAAATATTATGCTGCATGGTACTTTGGTACTTGTATTTTTGTGTTCTATTAGTGTGACCTAGCCTAGTGTAGTTAAACAATTCCCACATTTTGGGACTTCAATATGCTTTTGGTCATCTCTTGTGATCTTGGTGAAGTTTCTTAACTTCTGTGAGCCTTGATTTTCCCTCTATAAAATAGGGATAATAGTTGTAGCTGCATTTTATAGGGTTTTTGTGAAGATTCCATTTTTTTAAAGCAAGTATAGTGATTAGCACCATGCCTGGCTTATAGTAAGTTTTTAATAATACAATTATGATTTCTCTCATTATTAATTGTTCATCACAAATGGCATGATGAGAAGAATACATAGTGCAATCTATATATCTCCAAGTTATTTTAAATCTAATAGTGTTGAGTTTTAGTGATTATTCCCTTAGAATATAAGTCACTTTGTTCTTTTTTTTTTTTAGAAAAGTCATTCAACATCTTTAAAAAAAATATTTTAGCTCTTCAGCGGTAGAGAATTTTGTCTTTGCATTTTCGTTTTCTAGCTGATCCCAAACAAAATGCTTGCTCATTAATATGTTGAATAAATAAATGGAAGACTGAATCTCAATGGGCACCAGCAAGTTCATGTTTATCGAAAAGCTGCCATGTGCCAGGCACTGCTGTGGGCACTAGGGGCATAAAAAGGAACATTCTGTGGTTGAAGTTTATTTCAAGACCTCCACGAGTAATTATTGAGTTTGCGGGAATGTACGTTTATCTCAGAAATAGTTTTCTACCTGGGGGAGGGGGAATTTGCATTCCCCAACTTGTGCAAAGTGAAAACAGAACCAAACAAAAAAACTCCAGAAAGATACCTTTGCCACAATTTCTCTGAAGAGCTTTTCAAAGAAACAAAATGTCAATGGCGCATCAAGGAGACATCAAGCGTGAAGCAGCAGACATGCCAGTGTGGGAAATCCTACGGCGATTGAAGACCTCTGTGAATTCCTGTGGTTCTGGGTCCCTGCGCATCTTGCTAACTGTCGGGGACACCAAGAACAAGATGAGCAAGAGTGTAACAGTGAGCCGTGCAGCTTGAGGTGGAGGAGAAGCTCCATCTACCCTGGGTTACGAGAACTGGGTTAGAATCCAGCTTTGCACTCTGACCCCAAGCAAGACAATCCTGAGCCTCAGTTTCCTCACCATAAAATAATATTTTTAAAAATTAACCTGCTTCAAATGAGAAAATGGGTGAGAAAATCCTCCATATCCTGGAAACCACTGTACGAATGGGACTCTGGTTCTGATAGCCAGCAAAAGTCCCTTTCGACCATTCATTCAACACCCACTTCTGAGTGCCTGCTAGCACCGTGCTCCCTACGCAGGGGGGTAGAGAGTGCAACAATCCGGACAGGATCCCTACCCTTAGCAAACACACCACCCACATCCAGGATTTTATCCCCAGGAAGTAATTCAGCAAAAGCAAAAATATATTTGCAAGATGATTCTTGAAGGGGTCTTTGTAACAACCACAAACTGGAAACGACCCAGATATTTAGAAAAGCCTGCAGGCTTCGTCAATTATGCATCCCAACATTTTGATTAAAAAGAATATCCAGCCTACCTACACCTACCCCCTGGCAGGGTCAGCCTGGTCCCTGTGGTGGTGGTGATTTGTTTAGGGAGGAGGCTGGTGACCCTGCCCCAAGGGGTGGCTGCTTGGAGGCTAGGACAGAGGGGTGTGTGAGAGTGACAGGTCACAAAGGACAGAGGAGGGTAAATGCGGTGGTGCAAGGAGGTTTAGGCAGAAGCCCTGCAGGGAGATGGGCAGTTGCCTTCACTCCCTCTCTTTCTCAGGGACTCAATTCGAGGCTGGCGGAGCTGTCTTAAATGAAGAGAACCATGAGCAGTGAATGTTTGTTACCCTATTACACGGCCCAAACCTATCGTTCGATGGGTGTGTTCAATACGTCCATGGGGGACCTGCAACGACAACTGTACAAGGGAGGAGAGTATGACATTTTTAAGTATGCACCGATGTTTGAGAGCGACTTTATCCAGATCAGCAAAAAAGGAGAGGTGATTGATGTGCACAACCGTGTCCGAATGGTGACTGTGGGCATTGCTTCCACCAGCCCCATCCTTCCACTGCCTGACGTCATGCTGCTGGCCCGACCCGCTAAAATCTGTGAAGAGCACGCCAGACAAGGTTGGTTCACCAAGGGGAGAGGTCGCAAGACTGCAAAGGCTCTAGAGCTCACCAGGCTACTTCCCTTGAAGTTCGTCAAGATCTCCATCCACGATCGTGTAAAACAGCAGCTGCGCCTCAAGCTCGCCACTGGCCGTACTTTTTATCTGCAGTTGTGTCCCTCTTCAGATGCACGAGAAGACCTCTTTTGCTATTGGGAAAAACTTGTCTATCTCCTGAGGCCACCAGCGGACAGCTGCAGCAGTGCTCCGACAGTTCAAAATGCAGGCACACCACCTGGGGACAACAGAAGCCTAGCGGTAAGCATCCGTAGAGACTCAAGGAAATGGGGCAGGGGTCTTTGAGAGAGGAGCTCCAAGCTCCTGCAGAGCCTTGGGTACTCTCTGAAGCTCACCTGGAAAAGGCATTCCATTTGCAAGGGCTCAGGACCACATGAGTTACCCTAGTGAGTCACCACACTGGGAGGTTCGAGTGCTTCTCCAGAGTGTCCCATAAGGCTGAATTTCAGAGACCTTGGGTGTCAGCTACTCTGGTCTCACACCCAGGGTTGTAATCCCTTCCACAGCATCCTGATTGTCCAATCTTTTCCTGAACACTTACCACCCCAACCCGGGTAGTCCGATTTGTTTTGGAACGTTTTTAATAACAATGAGGAAGTCCTTCCTCCCTTTGAGTCATGAGCTGCCTCCCTGTGACTACCAGGAGCTGATTTTGGAGTAAATCAGCACAACCTGCCTGTGTGTGTGCATATATGCAATTTTAGTAGTCACCAAAATGCAACACGTGTGTGTCCCTTGACCTGGCAATCCCACTTCTAGAAGTCTGTCCTGCAGAGCACAAGTGTGTAAAATAAAATGTACGAAGATGGGGGATTGTATCAGTGCTTTCTGTAGTACTGGAATTATTCAACCAAAACTGAGTGACCATTGGCCAAGGGGTGCCGTAGATGGAATCTTGCAACAAATGGGTGCAAGACTTAGCCTTGGTAATTTCAAAGGTTCTTCTAACTTTAAGCCCTCGAGTTGCTCAGCTCTGGGATCAGAGAGGTGCAGACAGTTCTGGTCTCCCTTTCTGTTGTCTCTATCTTACCTGTTTCTCCTCCCCTTGGTGCAGGCTTCAGAGCTCCATGGAGAAGGGGATCAGAATGAGGTTAGGCTCCACAAGACTTGTGAGGTGTCTGCAGCCAGCTCTTCTGCTTATGCTGGGGGAGAGGGAATCCAACATGCTTCCCATGGAATGGCTGGTGCACCAGCAGGGACAGCAAGTGGCATGGCAATGGCAGGGGTAGCAACGAGCCCTGCAACAGGCTCTGTGAGCAGAGCAACATCCAAGTCTGCAGGCCCAGGCCAGGGGACCACTACCCTGGTGGGAGCAGCCACCAAGAATCAAGGAGAAAGTGAATCTAGCAAGGCCTTGGCAGGTGCTGCCAATATGTCCTCAGATGGCATTAACTTGGCCTTGGTGGGTGTCACCAGCACCTCCTCGGCGGGGACGTCCAGCATGACCGCAGGGGCTGCCAGTCTCTCCCAAGACAGCGGCTCGAGTCTGGCGTTTGCCGGCACCACGAAGACCGGTGCATCTGCTGCGGTGGGACCCCTCGTATCAACCTTGAAGAGTGAGGGCTACATGAGTGAACGGGACGGAAGCCAGAAGGTTCCCCCTCTCCGTGTTGAAGCCCGGAAGGAAAAAAGGGAAAGAAAACAAAAGAAGGAGAGAAATCCCAGTAGGAAAAGTTCCCATCACCACAGGAAAGGGGGGGAAAAGACCCGGAAAGCATCCTCCCACCGGTCCTCATCCAGCCCTAGGAACACGAGAGACGACAAAAAAGGAAAAGGGCATAGCAGCCACTCAAGGAGCAAGAGGCACGGCCCCTCTCGCAAAAGCTCCAGCCACACCTCCGCCAGAAAGGAGTCGAGGACAGCTCACAAACTGGGGAAGAGCCAATCCTCAGCTAGTTCAGGCACTTTGAGTAAGAAAGCCAGTAAAATCAGCTCTTTTTTTAGGAGCCTCAGACCCTCTCTGGGTTCAAAAGCTGTGGTCCCATCGCAGGATACAGAGGTGGATATCATGACTAAGACAGTGGAGAAGCGCAACATAGAGGCCAAGATGGAGAAAGCCGAGAATGGCAAGGAGCTGGAGGTGATCAGCAGCTCCGTGACGTCTGAGACGGTGGAGATGATAATTTTTGAAACCAAATCCCTTTAAAGAGGAGCCAGGGCAGGAAGCGGCAACGGAGACCCAGGGCTCCGGGACTTGTCCTGAGAGAGCCCATTCCAGCTTTCTTTACTGCAGTTTAAATAATAAAAGAAACCGTAAGACTCCAAAAGAAAATGCCATCTCCTGTTTGAATTTCTCTGTCCCATAGCCTGGCAGTGACCTCACAGTGGGTCCTGTGATGGTGACTGCTGCAGCCTGAGACCCCAGCCATCTCTCACCCAGGCCCGGCAGAGCCAAGCTGAGTACTCGGCCTTGCCTCAACCCCTTCCTGCCTTTGGCTCCCAGAGACTGTGAGCTGGGATGCACCAACAGCACCGCGTCCCCATGCCCAACCTCCTCTTCTCCCCAAAGATCCCTGCACATGGACACTCAGTCCAGCCCGAAGACTAAGCAAAGACAAGATTCATATCCCCTTGGGGGATATTCAGGGGAGGAAGGGGAGGGTGCAGCAGCATTTGTAGGCAATTAGAATAGGAAGTCTGTTTATCTAGATGGGAAATCGGCAGACCATGTTCTGAGGACCCAATCTTACCAGCTGCCTGGATTTGTAAATAAAGTTTTATTGGGAGCCGGCGCGGTGGCTCACACCTCTACTCCTAGCACTCTGGGAGGCTCAGGTGGGAGGATTGCTTGAGTTTGGGAGTTCAAAACCAGCCTGAGCAAGAGTGAGACCCCGTCTCTACCAAAAAGAAAAAAAATTAGTCAGGCATTGTGGTGCGCACCTATAGTCCCAGGTACTTGGGAGGCTGAGGCAGGAGGATCACTTGAGCCCAGGAGCTGGAGGTTGCTGTGAGCTATGATGACACCACTGTACTCTACTCATGGCAACAGAGTGAGACTCTGTCTCAACAACAGAAAATTAGGATTGTTTTTAAATCTCTGTCAGCCAGGTGGCAATTATACATCAGATGTCCTAAACAATTTGTTTTACCAATGTCTTCCTTTTAACATATGTGCAAGAGAGATTTATGACAAAAATATCTAAATCTGAAAGGTATCTTTCAATAAGTAAAAATAAAAATTCTAAGTGACATAAAGAGAACAACACTCAGAATACAGAAACATGGAAATGTTTAAATACATTGTTAAGAAATAATAGAATAGTCCAAAATACTGTGTACTAACCATGTAAATCATGTGTACATATGGAAGTTAATCCTAAAAATAAACAACATTATACATTCTAAAAACATCTATTGTAAAAAAAAATTACATCATCTTTCAATTTTAAAAAATCTGTAAAATGAGTGCTTGAAAATCATTAAATTTTTAACAACAGATGATAAAAGTTGTATCTGAGAAAAACAATTCTGGGAAACATGTGCTTTTGTCTAAGCCCAGAAGGGCGGCACCTGCCAAGCTTTGCAAGTCTCTGCTCATTCTCCTCTGCACCAATATTATCTACTAGGACAGAAGCTGGGTTTCCAGGAAAACTTAGGGACCTTCTCTGAAAAGCAAATATGTATAGTAGAGGTGAAGGAGGTGAAAAACTAGGTATTCTGGGATGGTGGTGGCTTGGCAGTATCGGGGAAGCCCTTCTCAGATGCTCTGGTGGGTGGCTGAAAAATCTCATGTTGTGACTTTTGGTAAAGACCAATAGATGCTGGAATCAAGATGCCCTGGGAGTTGACTATTGAAGCAGCGGGTATGGGTAGAAGGAGAGAGAGAGAGAGAGAGAGGGAGGCATGTTCTCAGAGGTCTGATTGAGCCTCCCAGGAATGTTGGGTAGATGAGAGAGGTAAAGAGGGAACTCTTTTCAAAGCCTTTGGCTGGAGTCCCAAATGTCAGCTATGCCAGAGGCTGAATTATTCTAGCTACAAACAGCTTAATATCAGAATTGCATATGCCATGGCTTTATCTTTTGTCCTTCTCCTACTCTTGTTTTTGCACCTCCCAAGCTCCCTGCCTGAAGGGTTTCTTCAACACAAACACAGTTTATCCACCACAGTTTATCCCCGGTCTCACTGAGCAGACCGGCAATTTACACAAATGCCACTGAAGTAAAGTGGAGGTGGGGACCTGCCCACCACAGTGTGTTCCACCTTGCGCTTTCTCTGCATTTCCTTTTCTATCTTGACACTTCATCAAGAGACACATGCTTAAATACTTACACGTTTCAAAGCAACAGGCCTCTTCCTCCAGAGGGAGATATCAATTGGAGCATCAAGTCAGTGCCCTAGCAGATAAAAGCCACCATGCTTTTTTTTAATTTCAAAATATTATGAGTGTTACAAACGTTTTTGGTTACATGGATCACTTTTGTAATGCTTGAGTCAGGGCTATAAGTGTGCCCATCACCCAAAATAGTGTTCATTGTATCCATTAGGTAGGTTTTCACCCCTCCCCCTTCCCCCTCCCCCCTGCGTGATTTCCTCTGAGTTTTACTTCCCTCTGTGCACGTGTGTGCTTATCAGTTAGATCCAATTTAATAGCGAGTACGTGTGGTGTTTGTTTTTCCATTCTTTAGATGCTTCACTTAGGATAATTGTCTCTTCCATCCAAATTATTGCAAAAGGCATTAATTCATCCTTCTGTATGGCTGTGTAGTATTCCATGGTGTATATATATATATATATATATATATACACACACACACCACATTTTGTTAATCCACTCAGGAATTCATGGGCATTTGGGTTGATTCCACATTTTTGCAATTGTGAATTGTGCTGTGATAAACATTCAAGTGAAGGTGACTTTTTGGTAAAATGACTTCTTTTCCTTTGTGTGAATACCCAGTAGTGGAATTGCTGGATCAAATGGTAGGCCTACTTTTAATTCTTTGGGGCATCTTCATACCATTTTCCATAGAGGTTGTACTAACTTGCAGTCCCACCAACACTGGATAAGCATTCCTTTCTCTCTGGATCCAAGCCAGCATCTATTGTTTTTGGACTTTTTAATAAAACCCATTCTAACAGGTAAGGTGATATCCCATTGTGGTTTTAATTTGCGTTTCCCTGATGATTAGTGATGTTAAGCATTTTCTCATGTTTCTTGGCCATTTGTCTATTTTCTTTTGAAAAGCTTCTGCTCATGTCTTTTGCCCACTTTTGAATAGGGTTTTTTGTTTTTCTCTTGATGATTTGCTTTAGTTCTTTGTAGATTCTGGTTGCTAACACTTTATTGGATGTATAGCTTGTGAATATTTTCTCCCATTCTGTAGGTTGTCTACTTGCTCTGTTGACTATTTCCTTAGCTGTGCAAAAGGACAGCCAATATGTTTAACAGCAATATTCATCACCATGGTAGCAATTCTGCTACTGCAAGTGCAATAAGGCAATGAATGGTTGATCACCACACTAACCAGTATCCTAAACTTAAAGTCTGGCATACACACATAAGTACAAAGATTAACAAGGGATATTTTGCTAATAGCAGTATAAAATCACTCGTGGTATTGTCATGTTGGAGTGGAGTCTTTCAAGCAGAGGAAACCAGTGCTATGGCAGGAAGAAGCAAGGTGCCTCAAAATAGTGGAGGCAGGCCGTCATGGCTGGCAGGGCAAGAATGGAAGGAGAGATGTTGGAGAGAATAGCAGAGTATGTAACAGAGGGAATGGTCAGGAAAAAACGGCAAAAATATTTTCTATCTCTTTAAAACATCCTCCACTCCTTCTTGACAACTAAAGCCTGCATCCCTGCCTCAGGCCAGTGGTTGGAAGGGGCAGGATAAGTCTTGTGTTTATTTGTGCAACACGAGATGGCCCAGCCCAACCTGGTAAAGGTTGATCCTGGGCAGAGGTCATGAGATTGTCTTCAGTGGAAACAGGATGATTAGAATCATCAAATGTAGTTGAATAGTAATTGCCTGAAGCTGAGAACCCATCCTTTAAAAGCTCTGTATTTCTGTGAATATTTAGGAAATCTGGATTTTGAGATGAGAAGATCTACCATCTTTCCTCCTTTGCCAGCAAAGTAAATCTCCTTCCTACTCCCCAGAACACTTGTCCTCATTCTTCTGATTTGGCCTCATGGACAAGTGTCACATTTTCAGTAACAGGGACAGGCTGTGTAAGGCTTTGAAGTCTATGCAAAGAACTTGACTTCTGTCCTTAGAGCAATGGGGAGCCACTGAAACATTTTAAGTTGGGGAGTAACTTGATGACACTTGTACTTTGTAAAGGTCACTGCTGTTGCCATGAGAAGAAATATTTGGGAAGGTTGTTGTTAATATCCGAACTTATGTCACTTCCTGTCTTTTACCACAGGATCTATAAAATGAGATTAGAGGGGATGTTTTCAAAAACACTTGCTTGTTAGAAATATCCGTGGGAGGTGGACATGGTGATGCCCCACCCAGACACCCCCCGAATGAAGGACCAGTTGCTGAGAATGAGGCCCACCCCCAGACAGCTTTCAGCTGGTAGTGAGCTTGGAAATTGTGTCAGCTGCAGAGAACTCTTTCATCTAAGGTGATGCTCTTCCCAGAGCCCACATCAAGGACTGAGTGACACAGGGTGTGAAGGTCTGGCCATCTAAGCCCAACACAGGCCAATTCTCCAGGGTTATTCCAACTCCAGAGCTTCCTTCGGGGCTGCATCAAAGCTCAACTTCTCCCTGTGTGTACTCCTACTTTCACCTCCTTCCCTTCCACAGGTGCTGGTCCTAAGGGCACTCCTTAATAAACATCCTTCCCACAAAAATCCATCTCAAAATCTGCTTCTGAACACCACAGATAAATCAAAACAGAATTCTAAAAAACTGTTCAAGTAACCCAAAGGAAGGCAGGAAAAAGAAAATAGAAACAAAAAAATAGAAAACAGAAAACAAAAAGTAAAATGGCACAAATAATCATATTAGTAGTCACATTAAAAGCAAACAGTCTAAATACACCAATTAAAATACAGATATTAGCCGGGCGTGGTGGCTCACGCCTGTAATCCTAGCACTCTGGGAGGCTGAGGTGGAAGGATCACTCGAGGTCAGGAGTTCGAAACCAGCTTGAGAAAGAGCAAGACCTCCCCCCCCCCCCCCGCCCCCGTCTCCATTAAAAATGGAAAGAAATAATCTGGACTGCTAAAAATGTATATAGAAAAAAATTAGCCAGGCATGGTGGCACATACCTGTAGTCCCAGCTACTCGGGAGGCTGAGGCAGAAGGATTGCTTGAACCCAGGAGTTTGAGGTTGCTGTGAGCTGGGCTGATGCCACGGCACTCTAGCCCGGGCAACAGAGTGAGACTCTGTCTCAACAAATAAAAATAAAAATAAAATAAAATACAGATATTGGCAGAGTGGACTAAAAAGCATACCTACAAAAAAACTCACTACAAATATAATAAATGCAAATTGAAAGTAAAAAAATGAAAAAGATATATTATGAAAACATTAATCAAAGGAAGGCAGAAATGGCTATGTTAGTATAAGATATACTACAGAGCAAAGAAAATTACCACAGAGAGGCATATTATACAGTGATAAAAGGGACATTAAAGGGACCGAGAAGACATACCAATATGACAAGTATATTAACCAAACAAAAGAGCTACAAAATATGTGAAGCAAAAACTGATAGAACTGAGAGTAATAAACAAATCCACAGTTGTAGCTGGAGACCTCCACATGCCTCTCTTGGCTATTTAAAGAACAACGAGACAGAAAATTGGGAGTACATAGAAAATATCAATAACACTATCACAGGATTTAATCAACATTTATGGAAAACTATTAATACATCCATCAACAGCAGAATACATATTTTCTTCAAGTTGCCACAGAATGTATACCAAGATGCTAGGACCACCTCCTGGACCATAAAACAAACTTCAACAACTTTGAAAGAATTGAAATCATACAGAGTATGTTCTCTGACCACAGTGGAATCAAACTAGAAATCAATAACGGAAAGATAAGAGGAAATCTCCAAACAGAATCTAAACAACACAGTTCTAACTAATCCATGGGCCAAAGAGGAAGTTTAAAGGGATATAAAAAATACATTGACTAAAAATGAAAATCATATCAAAATTTGTGGAACACAGCTAAAGCAATGTAAAGAGGGAAAATTTATAGCAGTATATGCATACACTAAAAAAGAGAAAAGGTCCAAAATCTGCTAAGTAAGTCTCTATCCGGAGAACCTAGAAAAATAAGAGAAAAATAAACACAAGCAACCAAAATAAACCCAAGCCTATAGAAAGAACAAAATAATAAACTAAGAGCAGAAATGAAATTAGCCAGGTGTGGTGGCTCACGTCTATAATCCTAGCACTCTGGGAGGCCGAGGCAGGAGGATTGTTTAAACTCAGGGGCTCAAGACCAGCTTGAGCAAGAGCTACACCCTGTCTCTATTAAAAATAGAAAAAAAAATAAATAAAAATAGCCGGATGCAGTGGTGAGCACCTGTAGTCCCAGCTACTCTGGAGGCTGAGGCAGGAGGATCGCTTGAACCCAGGAGTTTGAGGTTGCAGCAGTGAGCTATAATGATGCCACTACACTCTAGCCCAAGTGACAAGAGTGAGACTCTGTCTCAAAAAAAAAAAAAAAAGAAAAGCTATGAAATTTAAAATATTAAAACAATAGAGAATATAAACGAAACAAAGAACTAGCCCTTTGAAAGGGTCAATAAAATCGACAAACCTGTAGCAAAACTGACAAAGAAAAGAGAGAAAGGACACAAATTACCCGTATCACAGATGGAAACCAGGGATATCACCACAGACCCTGCAGACATCAAAAAGATGACAAGGAATACCACAAACAACTCTACACACACAAATTTGACAGCTGGGATGAAATGGACTAATTCCTCAAACAACACAGACTACCACAATTACCCAATAAGAAATAGATAATTTCAATGGACCTATAACTAACTATTGAAGACATTGATATCATAATTTTAAAATTCCCCTAAAAGAAATCTCTCAATCAAGATGATTTCAATGGAGAATTCCACCAACTGTTTGAAGAAGAATTAATACCAATTGTACACAATCTCTTCCGAAAGGTAGAAGAGGAGAAAACGTTTCTTAATTCATATTATGAAGCTAGTACTATCCTGATACCAAAACCAAAGATAGTATAAAAAAAAAGAATACTGACCAAACTCCCTCATGAATATGGACACACAAATCTTTAGCAAAATATTAGCAAATAAAATTCAGTAATTTATAAAAAGAATTACACACCATGAATGAGTGGAGTTTATTCCAGAGATGCAAGGCTGCTGCACCATTCCCCGCCATCAGTATAACCCACCATATTAAGAGGCTACAGAAGAAAAATCACATGATCATATCAATTGGAGCAGAAAAAGTATGTGACGAAATTCAAAATCCATTCATGATAAAAACACTCACATAAATAGAATGAGAACATCTTCCATTTGATAAAGAGAATCTACAAAAAACTTACAGCTAACATTACACTTAACGATGAAAGACTGAATGTTTTCCTCCTAAGACCAGGAACTAGGCAAGGGTATCTACTCTCAGCACTCTTACTCAACATAGTGCTAGAAGTTTTAGGCAGTGCAATGGGCAAGAAAGTAAAATAAAATGAATATAGATGAGAAAGGAAGAAATAAAACTATCCCTATTTGTAGATAACATGATTGTCTATGTGGAAAATTCCAAGGTATCTACAAAAAAGTTCCTAGAACTAATAAGTTGAGTTCAGCAAGCTTGCAAGATACAAAATCGTTTCTACATACTAGCAATGAACACAAGGACACCAAGATTAAAAATACAATACCATTTACAAGTGTTCAAAAAAGAAATATTTATGTGTAAATCTAAAAAAACAAAACTTGTCCTGGACTTATATGCTGAAATCGACACAACACTGAGGGAAGAAATTAAAGAAGATCTAAGTAAATGGGGAAACAGATCGGGTTCATGGATTGGAAGTTTCAACATAGTAAAAATGTCAGTTTTCCCCAGATTGATATATAGGTTTAACATGATTCCTACAAAAATCCCAGCAAGATATTTTGTAGATATAAACAAGATTATTCTAAAATGTATAAGGAATGGAAATAGAACAATTGCGAAAGAGAAGAATGAAAAGGGAGGAATCATTCTACCCAACCTCAGGGCTAATTATATAGCTGTAATAACCAAGGCTTTGTGGTATGGGTACAAGGATAAAACAGTTGGCTAAATGGAACACAATAGAGTATCCAGAAATAGATCCATACAAATGTGGCTGATAGATTTTTTTATAAAGGTGCAAAAGGAATTTAATGAAAGAAAGATAACCTTTTCAACATATGGCACTGAAGCAATTGGACATCCATAAGCAAAACAATAAACCTTGACCTAGTCTTACACCATAGTTTTAAAACGTGAACTCATTCCCTTTTGTGTCTTTAACTGAAAAAAAAAAGTAAAAAAAAAGTAAAAAAAAGTAAAAAAAAAGTAAAAAAAAAAAGTAAAAAAAAAAGTGAACTCAAAATTGATCAAAGACTTCTTTAAATAAAATGTAAAACTACATAACCCATAGGGAAAATATAGGATATAATCTTTGGGATCTAGGACTAAGAAGAGAGTTCTTAGACTTAACACCAAAAGCATAATGCATAAAGGGAAAAATTGATAAATTAGACTTCATCAAAATAAAAAACTTTTGCTCTTTAAATGACCCTGGTAAAAGAATAAAGACAAGCTAAAAACTAAAGAAAATATTTGCAAACCACATAGCCCACAAAGGACCAGTATCTAGATTATATAAGGAAATCTCAAAACTCAACATTAAAAAAACAAACAATCCAATTAGAAAATGGGCAAAAGATATGAAGAGAAATTTTACCACAGGATACACAGAGAGTAAAGAAGATATGCAGCCTCATTAGCCATTAGGGAAATGCAAATTAAAACCACAATGAGATAATACTATACACCTATCAGAATGATGAATAACAAGATAAAAATAATAACTAGGAACAGCACCAAATGCTGACGTACATCCAGAGAAACTATATCACTCATGTATTGCTAGTCGGTGTGTAAAGTTATACAGCTATTCTGAAAACCAGTCTGATAGTTTCTTCAAAACTAAACACACAACTACCACAGGTCTCAGTAGTTGCACCCTTGGGCATTTATCCCAGAGAAATATACTCACATAAAAACCTGTGCATAAATGTTTATAGAAGCTTTGTAATAGCCATAAACTGGAAACAATACAGATATCCTTCAAAAATCCTATGGTACATCCCTATCATGGAATACTGCTCAGAAAAAAAAAAAAAAGGAATATACTGCTTATCTATGCAACAATCTAGATGAATCTCCAGAGAATTACACTGACTGAGAAAAGCCATCCCCTAAAAGTAGCATACTGATTGATTCCATTTATATAACACTCTTGAATGAAGGAATTATAAAAATGGACAATAGATTAGTGGTCGCCAGGGGTTAAGAAGAGGTTGGGGGCAAGAGGGAAGTGGATGTGATATGAAGGGGCATCCCGAGGAACTCTTTTGTAGATGGTATGTGTCCTGAGTATAATTATCTCAATATCCTGGTTGTGATATTATACTGACGTTTTCCAAGATATTACTGTTGGGGTAAACTGGGCAAGGTGTACAAGAGATTTCTTTGTAGTATTTCTTACAAGTACATCTTCAAATACCTTGAATTAAAAATTTTATACAAAAGATATACAGATGGCAAATAAGCGTATGAAAAGATGTTCAACATCCTGTATCATTCGTGAATCTACAAATACGTCAAATTAAAAATTTTAATTTACCTAACAAATTATTTCATGGACATTGACAAACTGATTTTATTTTATTTTATTTTATTTTTTTTTTGAGACAGAGTCTCACTCTGTTGCCCAGGCTAGAGTGAGTGCCGTGGCGTCAGCCTAGCTCACAGCAACCTCAAACTCCTGGGCTCAAGCGATCCTCCTGCCTCAGCCTCCCGAGTAGCTGGGACTACAGGCATGCACCACCATGCCCGGCTAATTTTTTCTATATATATTTTTTAGCTGTCCATATAATGTCTTTCTATTTTTAGTAGAGATGGGGTCTCGCTCTTGCTCAGGCTGCTCTCGAACTCCTGAGCTCAAACGATCCGCCCACCTCGGCCTCCCAGAGTGCTAGGATTACAGGCGTGAGCCACCTCGCCCGGCCATGACAAACTGATTTTATATGTTAAAATTTATATGGAGAGGCAAAAGACCCAGGATAGCCAATGCAATATTGGAAGAGAGGAACAAAGTCAGAGAACGGACAGTACCAGACTTCAAGACTTACTACAAAGCTACAGTGGCTGGGACAGTGTGGCACTGGAGAAAGAATAGACAAGCAGGTCAATGGAAGAGATTAGAGAGTCCAGACCCACACAAATATAGTCAACCGATCTTTGACAAAGGAGCAAAGGCAGTTCAGTGAAGAAAGGACAGTCTTTTTGACAAACGGTGCTGGATCCAACTGGACATCCATAGCAATAAACTGAATCTAAGACAGAACTTATACTCTTCACAAAAATTAACACAAAATAGATCATAGACTTAAATGTAATGCAAAACCATAAAACTCTTAGAAAATAACATAAGAGAAAATCTAGGTGGCCTTGGGTTTGATAATCAGTCTTTAGATACAACACCAAAGGCATGATCCATGAAAGAAAAAATTGATAAGCTGAAATTCATTAAAATTAAAACACTCTGGGCCAGGCGCAGTGGCTCACTCCTGTAATCCTAGCACTCTGGGTGGCCGAGGTAGGATGAGCGCTTGAGCTCAGGAGTTCGAGACCAGCCTGAGCAAGAGCGAGACCCCATCTCTACTAAAAAAAAAAAAAAAAAAAAAAAAAAATAGAAAAATTAGGCAGACATTGAGGTGCATGCCTGTAGTCTCAGCTACGGGTGAGGATGAGGCAGAAGGATTGGTTGAGCCCAGGAGTTTGAGGTTGCAGTTAGCTGTGATGATGCCACGGCACTCTACCCAGGACAACAGAGTAAGACTCTGTCTCAAAAAAACAAACAAACAAACAAAGAAACAAAATGAAAAACTTGTCTGCTCTGTGAAAGACACTGCCAAGGGAATGAGAAGAGCCTGTGATGAATTGCTTTAATTTCTGACACCTCATTTGAAAGCTACATGTGCAGTCTGATTATTTTGCAAGTCTGAGGCTTGGATGAAAAGAAGACCAAAAAGAAAGAAAGAAAAGAATAAGAAGACAAGCCAAAGTCTAGAAGAAAATACTTGCAAAAGACATATCTGATAAAGGTCTGCTATCCAAACTATACAAAAAACTCTTAAAATTCAACACTAAGAAAATGAACAACATGATTAAAACATGGGCAAGAGATATGAACAGAAGCCTCAGCAGAGAAGATATACAGATGGCAAATAAGCATATGAAAAGATGTTCAACATCCTATGTCATTAACAAATTATAAGCACAATGAGATGTCAATACATACCTATTAGAATGACTAAAATCCAAAATACTGACAACAACAAATGCTGTTGAGGATATGAAGCAACAGGAACTCTCACTCATTGCGGATGGGAATGCAAAATGGTACAGCCACTTTGGAAGACAGTTTGGTAGTTTCTTACAAAAACTAAACATACGCTTACCATATGATCCAACAATCATGTTCCTTGGTATTTATCCAAATGAGCTGTAAACTTATGTCCACACAAAAACTTACACATGGATGCTTATGGCAGTTTTATTCACAATTGCCAGAACTGAGAAGCAATCAAGATGTGCTTCAGTAGGTGAATGGATAAACTGTGATACATCCAATGGAATATTATTAAGTGACAAAAAGAAATGAGTTATGAAGCCACACAAAAAAATGGAGAAACCTTAAGTGCATATTACTAAGTGAAAAAAAAAAACAATCAGAAAAGGCTATTTACTGTATGATTCTGGATGGAAATAAAAAGACAATAAAAAGATCAGTGATTTCCAGGTTTGATAGGAGGGAGGGATGAGTTCCCTAGAACACAGGAGATTTTTAGGGCAGTGAAATTATTCTGTGATACTATAATGGTGGATACATGTCATTATATATTTGTCAAAACTCACAGAATGTACAACACCAAGAGTGAACCCTAGTGTGAACTGTAGACTTTAGGTGCTAATGATGTGTCAACGTTGGTTCACTAACATCAAATGCACCAGTCTGGTGTGGGGTTGATGGTGGGGGTGTGTGGGATGTTGAATGGGACGGTGGAGTATGTGTGAGGAAGGGGTGTATGGGAACTGAACTTGCCACTCAGTTTTGCTGTTAATCTAAAATTGCTCTAAAAAATAAAGTCTGTTTATAAAGTAGACTGCTTATGTAATTACAGAACATTTTTTTTCAGCCCTTGGGAAGGAAAGGTTTTCCCCCCATTGGACATGACTCTTCAAATGCTCTTTGAAATCTGTGAGGCCGGGCGAGGTGGCTCATGCCTGTAATCCTAGCACTCTGGGAGGCCGAGGCTGGAGGATCATTTGAGTTCAGTAGTTTCGAGACCAGCCTGAGCAAGAGCAAGACCCTGTCTCCACTAAAAACAGAAAGAAATTATCTGGACAGCTAGAAATATATATAGAAAAAATTAGCCGGGCATGGTGGCGCATGCCTGTAGGCCCAGCTACTCGGGAGGCTGAGGCAGGAGGATTGCTTGAGCCCAGGAGTTTGAGGTTGCTGTGAGCTAGGCTGATGCCACTGCACTCTAGCCCTGGGCAACAAAGTGGGACTCTGTCTCAATTTTTTTTAATTAAAAAAAATAATAAAAATAATAAATTCCTCAGCCTGCAAGAGATAACTGACAATGTCCCTCAGTGGGACCTCCATATGTGGGACACAAATCCTCCTGTTAGGAAAGTTTAAACTGGGGATCATTCCTACATGCCAGGGTTACTGCTGCCCTCTGGTGGTAAGAAAAAATGTTGCTGGCAAAGCAAACCACAAGCACCCTCCCCTTCCATCTGCTGTACAAAGATCTGGGTGGTTGAGATTGCTGTTAGTGATAAGGTCATTAGTACTCACGAAGCAACAACGATAACAAAAAATGGTGATTAGAAATTGAAACTCTACTGCAGACTGAAGGAAAAATGCATTAGTGATGACTTTCACTCAAAGTATTTGCTTAAACAATATACAGTATATGAGCGGTTAAAAATCACATGACAGGAAGAAACAGAGGCTAGAGATAAAAATTTTTATTTGTTATCTTCCAATTCTTCTGCCTAGACTGACCAACAAGCCATAAAGTACAAAGTAATTGACTGACAGGAGCTCAGAGATTATTTACAAACCTGTCTACCAATGACAGAGGGAGTAAGACCAACAGAATCAATTGGGTGCTGGAACAATTGGACTTCCATTTCAAAAATAAATAAATAAAAGGAATCTCCACCCTTACCTGCACCATGTACTAAAATTAATTCAGAAAGGATCATAGACCTAAGCGTAAAACTTAAAAGTAAAACTTACAGAATAAAAAATAGGAAAAATCTTTGTGATCTTGGGTTAGGCAAAGATTTTTGGGTAGGACACAAAAAGTATAAGCCATAAAAGAAAACAACTGATAAACAGGATTGCATCGAAATGAAAAAAATCTCTGCTCTTTGAAAGACCCTTTTGAGAAAATGAAAAGATTAGCCATAGACTGGGAGAAAATATTTACAAAACACATATCTGATAAAGGACTTATATTCAGAGTCTCTGTGTGTGTATGTGTGTATGTATGTATATATGCACTTACAACTCAACAGTAAGAAGACAAACCAATTAAAAAACGGGCACAATTTTGAACAGACAATTCACCAAAGAAAAGATACATATGGCAAACAAACACATGAAAGATACATAACAGTAAGGAAATGCAAATTAAAACCCCTATACAGCTATTAGAATGGCAAAAAGTGAAAATAGAAAGGACAATACCAAGTGCAGATTGAAGATGCAACTATTACTCTCACAGATTGTTGGCAGAAATGAAAAATAATATAGCCTCTTTAGAAAACTGCTTGGCAGTTTCTCGTATAAACATGCAATTTCGGGCCGGGCATGGTAGCGGACGCCTGTAATCCTAGCACTCTGGGAAGCCAAGGTGGGAGGATTGCTCGAGCTCAGGAGTTCAAAACCAGCATGAGCAAGAGCAAAACTTCATCTCTACTGAAAAAAAAAAAAAAAAAAGTCACATTATGAATTCAGTTGAAAATCATGACTATATTCATTTCATCACTTACTCAATAAATATTCGTTGCATATTTGCCAATTTCAGGCACTGTTTGAGGTTCTGAGAACACAGCAATGAAGGAAACAGACAAAGGTCTCCTACTCATGAAACTGATATTTTGATGGGGAAGAAAAACAATAAAAAATAAACAAATAAATATTCTACATAAGATGATATCAGATAAATTCTATGAAGGTGGGAGGGGTTTGGGGTATACCCCAAGAGAAAAATTGGGGTGTGCTATTTCGTATGAAGTGGCCTGGGAAGAACTCTTGAGAAGGTCACATCTGACAGAGAATGGAGTGAAGTGAGGAAGTAAAGCACATGAATATCTATGGAAGGAGAGTTCCAGGCAAATGCAATGTCCTGAGGCAGGAGTATGCTTGGCAATTTTCTAGGGCCTTATAGAGGCCATGGGAGGGACATCAGAGTGTATTCCAAAACTGATAAAAAGCCTTGGAGAATTTTGAATAGAGGAATCATAGGATCATTCTCATATTTTAAGACAGTGTGGTAAATAAACTAAGGGAGGACAAAGGTGGAAGTTATTTCAGAAGTCCAGGTAAGAGATAACGGTAGCATGGACTAGGACCGTAACAGTGGGGGTGGTAAAAATTAGTCACATTTGGGATTTATTTATTTTTAAATAGAACTAAGACAAAAAGCTGGTATGGTAGTTTTGGTGGAATATGGAGAAAAAGGAGAAAAAGATGACTCCTGAGTTTGAGCCTTTGCAATTGGGAGAAGCACAATTGAATAAAGATGTCTAACACCGTTGGATATAGGGGTCTGGAATGCAGAGAAGAATATGTTCTAGGGTGATATCTAGGTAATATCCGACTGAGACTTGGTTCAAGAACTGAGTCCTGGGGCAATCCGGATGATGAAATTTGCCAAATGCGGCTGACGGATGGAGTAAAATGAGGACTGGGAATGACCATTTAAAGCCACTGGAATAGGACATACTGGTGTCTGTGGGGGAAAGAAAAGCCTAATTGGGGTATGCTCAAAAGTGCATGGATTTCTTCAACGAATAAATTCGTGTGTGTGCGTGTGTGTGTGTGTGTGTGTTTGAGGGGGTGAGATGGGGGAAAAGAACCTATAGATTAAAAGGTAATTAAAAGACACATCAGCCAGTCCGAAAGGCTGGATCTTACTTGGAAACCGAGAATATCAGAATTCAAATACTGACATAATATTTGATGACATTAAATAAGTATCAATTTATTTTTAAATGAGACAATGATTTGTGGTTATGCAAAAAAAAAAAAAATAGAGCTTTTAATTTTTAAAGAAGCATGCTGAAATATTTGGAGATGAAATGAAATGATGTCTGTGGATAGATAATTGTTGAAATGGGGTGATGAATATACTGTTCTCTCTACTTTTGAATATGTTTGGAATTTTCCATAGGTTTTAAAAAATGAAATTAAGGCTTATATTTAAAGTGGTAAAGCTGAGAACTTTTACCAGAATAACAATCTCTTTTTTAACTGTAACATGCTCTTTTAAGACTCCCATAAATTTAGAAATTTATGACACTTCTTGTGAAAATAATCTCCAAAAGACACCTTTAAGTCTAATTTTTTAAACTTGGTAATTTGTTTCCTAGAAATCTTTTAATAGATGTCTCTGAATTCCTAAATGAAAATAAGAGTGAATGGATGGTGAAGAAATAGAGATTCTGAATATATTACTGATCTCCAATCATGTTCACAAATATTTCCAGATTTATATATATATATATATACACACACACACACACACAGCAAATAAGAGTCCAATGTCATTTTTTAAACGTTATTTGGGGTTTGAGTTGATATAAGTTTTAAAAATACCTGCTCATCTGTATTGTCGAATTTTTACGTGAGACATACCGATGTCTTGCTTAATTTTATGAATTAAATAAAAAAAAGAAAAAGAAAAGGAATGGAGCTACCAACTGCTACTTTTGCTGATTGAAAGTACAAACACACACACACAGTGCAAAAGCGGTATGTCCACCCCTAAAAGTGAGCGTGAGGGGGCGGGGCGCAGAATACACGCAGGCGCAATAGCAAGCGATCGGTCTGAGGCGGGACTATTCAGTTAAAGGACAGCTCTTGCAGCCAATCAAAGGCAGGGTCGGTGGCTATTTCCTGGAGCAGGAGAACGGAAGGCGGTTTCGGCCTCTGCAGTGAAGGAGGCTGCCAGTGTAAACCGAGAGCTGAGGTGAGTGGGTGGCAACGTCTTGGGGCTCCGGCCTGCGTGCGTTTTTGCTTCCCGAACCCGCGGCTGCTTCTGCGCTGGGCTGGGAAACGGGGAGGCCTGGCGAGGTGCGGCCTCCGAAGGCGCTCGCCGGCCTTCACGTCCCGCGTCTCTCGGAGAGCGCGGCCTCCCCGCCGCTGGTGGAGGCCTCGGGGTCGACAGCCGGCTGCAGGGCCCTCCGCGCGGGAGCCCCGGGGTTTCCTGCGTGGGGAACGCCAAGCCGGACTGGAGGTTAGGAGGCCTGGGGTCTAGTCCCTGCGCCGCTGGTTTTCTAAGCTGTGTGGCTTTGCGAGTCATTTGCCCTCTCTGGCCTTTTGTGTAATGCAAATAACCATCCCTGTCCTTCAGCCTTTTGATAGCAGTTGTAAAATCAGCTGAGTTCATTTGCGGGGTGGAGGGGATAGATCCTAAGTCTAATCGTCAGACTCACCTAAAGAGATTTTAAAAAGGACATTTTGGGGACCGCATTCACAGTAGACAAAATGAATCAAATCTCCGGGGATGGGGCCCTGAAATACCTTTCTGTTGGTGAAACTCCCCCACTCCTTGATAGAGCAAACACTAGAAGGCGGATCTTTCCCCATATTCTCTTGGGCAGTGTTGGTCTAGCACCTAAGGGCATTGTGCAGTGGTCGTGATGGTGGCTTCTACCGTGAGAGCGGGGTGAGTGGGAGCCCTCCACCCCGGGAGGCTTCCTGGGTGTGCCTGAGCAGCTAAGGGCCTGCTTCTGAAATTGGGATGACCACGCTGGAGCAACAGAGGAATGTGACCACTGCTGGAATTCAGAGCCTACCACGTCGGAATAGTTCTCCTATTTGTTTAATGATGGAATATTTGCAATCTTGTTAGACTGCTAGATGAAAAAAGTTCTGAGACACACCGACATTAACGTTTAGATAGAAAAGGAGAGGCAGAGGCAATAAAAGAGACTGAAAGGGAGTGTCCTGGGGAGGAAGGAGGAAAACATGAATGTCAGAGTCACAAATTGAGGGAGGAGGGGAGTGTGTGTGTTGAGAAGGAAGAAAAAACCTGATGAGATTAAGATGAATGTGATTGGGTTAAGTCATGCGATTCTTAATGACTGAGCAGTTTGATGGGAGTTGAAGTCGGATTGGGAAATGACAAAAGTGAATATACAGAAGGCTGGTAAAGCAGTGAATTGTGGGTTGGTGCAGTCACAGTAATTCATGTTGTCCATCATCCTGTGCACCACTGTAGCTTAGTGGAAACTCAGGGCTGCCCTCCAGCTGCCCTCAGTACCTCTCAAATTCTAAATATAGTACGACTTCTAGTATGTTACCTGCCCCACCTGATGTTGATGGGGCTTACATCTTTTCTTTTTTTTTGAGACAGAGTCTCACTCTGTTGCCCCAGCTAGAGTGCCATGGCATCAGCCTCACTCACAGCAACCTCAAATTCCTGGGCTAAAGCAATCCTCCTGCCTCAGCCTCCCAAGTAGCTGGAACTACAGCCTTGCGCCACCATGCCTGGCTAATTTTTTCTATATATTTTTAGTTGTCCAGCTAATTTCCTTCTATTTTTAGTAGAGACGGGGTCACACTCCTGCTCAGCCTGGTCTCGAACTCCTGAGCTCAAGTGATCTGCCCGCCTCAGCCTCCCAAATGCTAGGATTACAGGCGTGAGCCACTGCGCCCGGCCCAGGGCTTACATCTTCAAACTCTGATAACATCACTCTGAAAGAGCACTGGTAAATATTCTCATTGGCTGATATACCTAGACTTAAAATGGAGTAAATTGAGGTTATTGTGGCCATAGGAGATACTGAGTTTGAATTTGGTTTTGAAATTTGTGTAATAGATGTAGAAAAGTTATAAATACCTTTTATAACTATAAAGTTACAGAGTACACTGTGACAAAAGGGTATGGAATTGGATTATCATTTCATCTGGGAACCTTGGATAATACCAGGTGTCTGGAATTTAGCAATGTTAATTTTGTCAGAGTGTTCATTAATAGAGTTGTAAGTGTTTGCTGTTGGAAATCAATCTGTAATATAAAGCAAAAGTGATTGTGACATGAGACTGGGAGACAGCATGTGAGCTTGGCTATAGAGGAGTAGAGAAATGGCCATAACTGGTGAGGGATGTGGAATCCAGAAGATTTTCTTTATAGATGAAAATATCAAGGAGTGAAGGATAAGTATGTGGATGGTGGATAAGTATGGGAATATAATGCCTAATTAGAAAAGGATGGCAAATTTTTAGAAACTAAGGAGATTATCTTGTCCTGGGCCCCAAACTGCCAGAAGAAAAGGAAGAAAATATTCTGTCTGTAGTCATTTACTGTAGCAGGCTTGTTTTGTGGCTCTACTCTGAATCTTTTGTCTGTTTCTGTAGGTTCTTGATCTTCCACAATGGGTGAACCACAGCAAGTGAGTGCACTTCCTCCACCTCCAATGCAATACATCAAGGAATATACAGATGAAAACATTCAGGAAGGCTTAGCTCCCAAGCCTCCCCCTCCAATAAAAGACAGTTATATGATGTTTGGCAACCAGTTCCAATGTGATGATCTTATCATCCGCCCTTTAGAAAGTCAGGGTATTGAACGGCTTCATCCTATGCAGTTTGATCACAAGAAAGAACTGAGAAAACTCAATATGTCTATCCTTATTAATTTCTTGGACCTTTTAGATATATTGATAAGGAGCCCTGGGAGTATAAAACGTGAAGAGAAACTAGAAGATCTTAAGCTGCTTTTTGTACATGTGCATCATCTTATAAATGAATACCGACCCCACCAAGCAAGGGAGACCTTGAGAGTCATGATGGAGGTCCAGAAACGTCAACGGCTTGAAACAGCTGAGAGGTTTCAGAAGCACCTGGAACGAGTAATTGAGATGATTCAAAATTGCTTGGCTTCTTTGCCTGATGATTTGCCCCATTCAGAAGCGGGCATGAGAGTAAAAACTGAACCAATGGATGCTGATGATAGCAACAATTGTACTGGACAGAATGAACAACACAGAGAAAATTCAGGTCATAGGAGAGACCAGATTATAGAGAAAGATGCTGCCTTGTGTGTTCTAATCGATGAAATGAACGAAAGACCGTGAAGGATGTCTCTTTCCTTGACTTTTTTCTTTTTAATACATAGCTCATATGTATTAAAAGTTATATGTTATTAAAAGTTAAAAATTAATTTCTTTTGGACAGTCTTAGAGGTATAACTAAAAATGTAAATCGTGTTAATCTTTACTCTCCAACTTCTTCGATTATGAGATATCATAGGCAGTAATTTTGGTGTATAACAAGCATGGCAAATGAGTACTCCTACATTAAGAGTGATCACTTTAAAAAGCAAAGTATGTGCTGCTATTGTGTGAGATATTCCTATTTTTTTGGAGTTGCAGTAAAACTTTGAAGATAACCTCAATGATGGCAAGCTTTCATCCTTGAAAAGGAGATTTATCATTTGCTTTAAGAATGATAAATAAAAAATAGCAAATGTGAAACTGTGAAATCTTTAGACTTAGTTCATTAAAAATTTTGCTTAAGCTCCAAGAAGTAGCGTAGCATGTTAATAGTGAAGAACCCAGTAGAGTTGTGAAACGGGAACTTTCTTTTTCCTCATGACTGCTCCTGTAAACCCACCATCTCAGCCTCTTCTCCCTATACTGGATGGAATCATGCAGGCTAGTCCCATAAGTTTGTTTCCTAATCACTCAGGTAATAAGTTGTTTGGTCATTTTCAGTTATAAACATTCATTTTAATAATTACGTCATTAGCTACACATTTTTTTTTGTGAGCGGTGCTAGGTTAGAGATAACCAGGTCCATATATGTTTGTGTCTTTCCACAGTGTCAGACTTCTGCTGATGCTATTTCAATCATCAGAGCCATGAGCTACATGGAGTTCCCAAGGATGGATTCTCCTTAGTACGGCCTGTTCGATCAGTAATCAGAGCTGCTAACACACAGGCTCG
Organism: Eulemur rufifrons; assembly: GCF_041146395.1. NCBI lineage: Eukaryota > Metazoa > Chordata > Mammalia > Primates > Lemuridae > Eulemur > Eulemur rufifrons. Next base: position 26,127,669 of record NC_090992.1, read on the forward strand.
GGCCACTTCACAAGTCGGGCAATATTGCAAACCATACATAGTAGTATACTTAATCAACGTATAAAGTTATAGATTAAAATTTCCACATTTCCAAACAAAGTAATGTTTAACATCAAAAGAGAGAAAGGGGATAGAAAAGGGGGTTAATGAACACAGAAAGTGACGTGGACAAGAAGAAGGTCCTGGGCTGACCCTGTTGATTGATTGTCAGTGAAGCTGCCAGCGTCCTGCAAGGGAGAGTCTTTGATTTTGGCAGAGCCTTTTGGGGTAGAAACCTAGTTGCTTATGACCAGGGACAGCAAGGCTGTCAACATCATGACAGCCCTACGCATTTTCTTTAAAGCTAAGCTCAGACTTGCTTAAGGCTGGAAACCTGCAATGGGAAAGGGAGTGATGGCAGAGACAGGTCTACCAAAGAGTCTTGCTCCGCTTTGAGATGTGCTGTTGAGATACAGATGACCAGCCAGGGACTGCATTTCCTCACTCCCCTCGCTTCTGTGTAAGGCTGTGCGGCTTAAGTTCTGGGAAATGAGACACAGGTGTGGTAATCTAGGCCTGCCCCATGAACATTTCTTGGATGATCCTCCATTCTCTTTTCCCATTTGCTGGTTGGATGGCCATACGCAGGATAACTTTGGAAGCCACTGAAGATGGCAGAAATTGTCAATTTGAGTCTTAGAATGACTGTGAGGATTAAGTCTTCCTTTTATTAACTCACCTCTCCCTCCAGCTAATTTGACTTTGAGCACTCTCCCCTCCCCCCTGCCACCCCTCTTCCACCAAGGTGTTGGTGAAGAGTTGTCCCTGTATCTGAGGGTCTCTACCTGCCATTTTCTTTATGTAGACCAGTGGTTTTCAAAGTGTGGTCCTGGACCAGCAGTGTTAGTATCACCCAGGGACTTGTTAGAAATGAAAGATCTCTGGTTCCACCCCAAACTTTGTGAACCAGAAAACTCCGGGGGTAGGGCCCAGCAGGCTGTGTCTTAACAAGCTTTCTATAATATGTGATTCTAATACATACTCAAGATTAAGAACCACTGGTAGCCGTAATGCCTTTTCCTAGATGTCCACTTTTTTTTTGAGACTAGAGTCTCACTCTCTTGCCCAGGCTAGAGTGCTGTGGCGTCAGCCTAGCTCACAGCAACCTCAAACTCCTGAGCTCAAGCAATCCTCCTGCCTCAGCCTCCCGAGTAGCTGGGACTACAGGCGTGCGCACCATGCCCGGATAATTTTTTCTATATATATTTTTAGTTGTCTATATAATTTCTTTCTATTTTTAGTAGAGACGAGGTCTCACTCTTGCTCAGGCTGGTCTCGAACTCCCAAACGATCAATGCTCCCAACGCTCAAACGATCCACCCACCTCGGCCTCCCAGAGTGCTAGGATTACAGGTGTGAGCCACTGGGCCCAGCCTAGATGTCCACTTTTGATTCCTCTGTTTGTCTCTGGTTTCTGACACAGGGATTTGCTCCATTTGCTCTCATTGGCCCTCAAGCTAGTGAAATTCAAACAGCTACAGGCTACTTCTATGTGAAATGTACATTGTTTGCCTTCACAGATCCAGGGAGTGTAGACACTTGTTTATCAGATAGGCAGCTAGTTGGCCAGTCTTGTTTTTTTTCTGCTATGTGTTTATTACAGACCTTGGGCGACAGAGACTCCAGAGGACACGGTCCAGGCTTAAGCTTAAATTGGAGGTGGGAGCACCTCCCACACCCTTGTGAGGGAGCAAGGTGGAAATTGTATAGCACTTAAACATCTCTTTCCTTCTTTGACTCTTAGAACCTTGAGGAGGGTGTTGTACTGAGTTATAAAACCAGTTTCTGGCTACTTGAAAAATCTTTGCATGTAAAAACCAGGGAATCACATGGTGTTATAAGTCACAACAGTTATATGCATTTGTGTGTGTAGTAGGGGGAGGGTTGAGGGTTGAGGAATTAAAATGTCATCGGGAATCTTCTTCAATTTAGACCTCTGGAAGATCCGATCTTGCAGGTCTGTGAGTGTGACCTGACATAAACTTTTAAAGGGTTCTGATGTAAACTCTCGCTGTTACTGTGGAATGAAGAAGCACTATGGTCTCATAGTGGTCACAAGTTTAAAAGCTTATGGCCAAGGTGCGGTGGCGCACACCTGTAATCCTAGCACTTTGGAAGGCTGAGGTGGGAGGATCGCTTGCGGCCAGGAGTTTGAGACCAGCCTGAGTAAGAGTGAGGCCCCGTTTCTACAAAAAATAGAGAAATTAGGTGGGCATGGTGGCATGCGCGTGTAGTCCCAGCTCCTTGGAAAGCTGAGGCAGGAGGATTGCTCCAGCCCAGGAGTATGAGGTTGTAGTGAACTATCATGACGCCGTATGATGACGCTATGATGATGTACTCTAGCCTGGGCAACAGAGCAAGACCCTGTCTCCACAAAAAAAAAAAAAAAAAAAAGAAGGTCTTTCAATCTTGTAAGGATTAAAATACATGTCTGCACGCCTGCTTATAATGAATATTCTTGAAAGAGTGATTCATTGAAGTGAAATATCTAGAAGAATCAACTGAGTAGCTCTTGAAATTTACCAATGCTCAGGCCCCAGACTGCAGAGATTCTGATTTCAGTTTTTTGGACTGGGGCCCTGGCATTGGTTTTCAGAAATCTGAAGATGATTCTACTGTGTAGTGGTTAAAGAGTATTGCACTAATCAGTGGTCCGTTTTTGGTGACAAAAACCTTACTTGAACTAATTTAAGCAAAAAGATGAAGTTATTGAAAGAATATGGGGTGTGTTGATTGAAGGATAAATTGAATATCCAAACTGTGAGGAGGACAGAAAGGGTCGGAATGAAATTTTCAGTTAGTGGCCTGGAGACCCTCCCTGTTGGTGTGATTCTCTTTACAGACCAACTTCTTTAATGATATAAAGTGGAATACGTGGCTACTAATATTTCCCAAGTGTTAAGTATTTCTATATCTACTATGTCTGGGAGTTACCAACTTAAATACAATCTTAAACAACTCGCGAGGGGAGGCTAATCAGCTAGGCATGAGGAGTTAGGATTTGTATACCTGATTCCACCTGGACAAATCAGCGTGGACCTGGATCCCATAAGAATTTGACGGTCCCCAGTATGTGCTTGTGTGGCAGGGTCAGTCCATCTTTCAGAGGAGGAAGGGGTGCTGAGCTAACAATACTGTAGATATCCACTACAAATTAAGTACGTGTAAACTGTTGATATAAATAGTGAAAATGAACATTGTACAAATTCACATTTCCTTCATCTCTATGATGGTAGTTTTCCCCAACTATTCATTTATTCCCTGTATTCATTTGATGAATACTTTTTGTGGTCCTGTCTATATTTGACATTGTTTTAGGCATTGAATATGTAGAGAGAGGAAAGGAAAATGTAAGACAGACAATAAGAAAACAAATGAGGCTGGATGTGGTGGCTCGGGCCTGTAATCCTAGCACTTTGGGAGTCGGAGGCAGGAGGATTGCTTGAGGCCAGGAGTTCAAGACCAGCCTGAGCAAGAGTGAGACCCCCGTCTCTACAACAAATAGAAAAATTAGCCGGGCATGGTGGTGTGCACGTGTAGTCCTGGCTACTCAGGAGGCTGAGGCAGGAGGATTGCTTGAGCCCGGGAGTTTGAGGTTGCAATGAGCTGCAATGGGCTGGTGCCTGGGCACTCTAGCCCGGGCAACAGAGTGAGACCCTGTCTTAAAACAAAAATAAACTAATAAGTTGATTTTTAAAGGTGATAAGTTTGTGTCTTAACCACTCAGCCATTACAGCACCCTCCAAAAAATCTTGCTTCCAATTATGTTTCTATTGCCTGTTCAAAGCACCTTGTCCATGTCATCTTCTCTTTTCAAGGCATATTTATATAGTCACATTTGTTTAGGGCTTTAGAAGGCAACTTAAACTTCTGTGCTATATTTCAGAGAAAAAGCCTGTGCTGGGTGGGCCCTGAGGTCACTGGAAATGGCAAGTGCAAATGTCTTCCTGGGGAAATAAAAAGCATAATTTGGATGAGAAAGGCTATTATGGCTACACACAGTGAGGGAGGAGGATGGTTGGGGTTAAACAAGCACATGAAAGGGCTGAGCGTAGCACTCTGGGAGGCTGAGGCGGGCGGATCCTTTGAGCTCAGGAGTTCGAGACCAGCCTGAGCAAGAGCGAGACCCTGTCTCTACTAAAAAAATAGAAAGAAATTATATAGACAACTAAGAATATATACAGAAAAAATTAGCCGGGCATGGTGGTGTGCACGTGTAGTCCCAGCTACTCAGGAGGCTGAGGCAGGAGGATCGCTTGATCCCAGGAGTTGGAGGTTGCTGTGAGCTAGGCTGATGCCACGGCACTCTAGCCTGGGTAACAGAGTGAGACTCTGTCTCAAAAAAAAAAAAGCAAGCAGCAGATGAAGGGCAGAAGGTACAGGATTTAGAAGGCCAAGGGAAGGAATTCGGTTTTTATCTTAAATCTGATGGGAAATCAATTGCAAACATGCATAGGAAATTGCTGGCAGTATTTTAATTACTTTACATAATAAAGTCATTTTATTCTCACAACCACACAATGAAATCAGTATTATTTTTACACCCAGATTACAGAGGAGGAAGAGGAGGCTCAGAGAAGTTACGTAATTGACCCAAAGTCACCCAACTACTAGTGAGTGGCAGAGCCAGAATTGAAACTTGGCATTCTAGTTTCAAAGCCTACCCACTCAATCTTCATACTTTGTTGTCTCTCCATTCCATGATATTGTTACTAAGTCATATAGGTAAACAGGGAAGCCAAGAATGGAATCCAATATTTTTACCCTAAAGTCCATGCTTGTAAACACTACATGATACTGGACTGGAGGAGGAACAGATTTCAGATGGGAATTATAGGTTCCCTTTGAACATACTGAGGCACTTGTGTCTTAGCTTAGACTTCTGTATCTTAAGGAGATGCGGTGCTTATAGTTCTAATCTTCCTGAAAACTCTTCTTAGGTATTATCCTCATTTTATGAGTAATGAAAATTGAGTATTAAAGTTTCGGTTTGCTTGGGTTGGAATCTAGGTCAGGAATTGGCACACTTTTTTGGAAAGATCCAATAAGTAAATGTTTTAGGTATTGAGGACCATACAGTTTCTGTTGCAGCCACTCAACTTTATGGCTCGAAAGCAGCCACAGACAATGTGTAAACAAATAAAAGTGCTATTGTCTAAAACAGCTTTACATATGGACACTGAAATTTGAATTTCAATAGTTTTTCCATGTGAAATACTCTTTATTTTTTCCAAGCATTTAAGCACGCACAGTCAGTCTTAGCTGTGTGAGTACAAAATCGGACAGCAGACCGGATTTGACTGGTGGGCCATGATCTAGGTGATTGGATTCTAATCCCTGGAGTGTTTTCACAAAGCTACTAATAAAAACTTCAGAAATAAAAATTGCAGAAGCTTCTTCATAGGATTGTGCTAAGCATTGACTAAGAGAATGGCTACAAAGCAGCACAATTTATGGTACTTAGAAAGCTATCAAAGGTCAGCTGGTATCCTTCCTACTGAGTTTTTTAAAAGTTTGATTTTATTTTTATTTTTAGTTGACAAATAATAATATACATATTTAAGGGGAACAATGTAATGTTTTAATACATGTATACCCTACTGAGTCTTTTGTCTTGTGTACCGCAGCCATTTAGCATTAAAGATTTAAGAATTGGTTTCAAGTTGCAGTGTGACAAGGCTACCACTAAGTGGCACTCTTACCTCAATTTTAAGAGATGGTAGCTGGTTGCAGAGGATGGGACCAAAATGAAGAAACCCATACCTTAACTATGATACTCTAACTCTGGGTAGTTAGTGTCAGAATTGAATTGAATCATTAAATGCCCAGTTGGTATCTGTTGAATTAGAGAATTGGTTGATGTTGGAAAACGCCCCAGAATGCTGGCATTTGGTCTCCACTGTTTATGAGCTGTGTATCTTGGTTTGGCATGCGAACCTCCGTGAAACTCAGTTTCTTTAACCACGGTAAATATAGTACCCATCTCATAGTGTAGGTACCATCTAATGTTAAGAATGGAAGAAAGACCCACCATAATTCTTTCTGAAATTCATTTGCCTCCAAGCAACATACTCAGTCAGGTCTCAGGCCTGCTAACCACCTGTGCGTAAGCAACTGACCTGAAAAGGATGTGAGGATGCCCAGGAAGCTTTAAGTGGTGCTTGAGCCTGGGGTTCTGGGTCACTGCTACTTGCAGGGATGAGTCATAAAGAGGAAGGCACAAATAATAGTGGAAATGAAAAAGGGACATTAGTATAGATTTTACAGACAGTAAAAATTACCAAGAAAATATGAATAAGTTTATTCCAATAATTTGAAAATTTAGACAAAATGGACAAATTCTTAGAAAATTACCAGTACTGGTTTAAGAATAGGAAACCTGAATAGTTCTGTAATCAAAAAAAAAAAAAAAATGAGTCAGTAGTCAAAATCTCACAAAGAAAACTTCAAGTTCAAATAGCTTTGCTGGCAAGTCTGCCAAACATTGCCAGAAAAAAAAAACACACATACACATACAAAAATAAAAAACAATTCTAGTCTTATACAGACTCTGTCAGAGAATCAAAAAAAAAAAAAAAGAAAGAAAGAAAGAAAGAAACATTTCCTACCTCTTTTTTGCTCTTATGAACAAAATATTAGCAAATTGAACCCAGTAAAATGTAAACACAGAAGGGAATGTTTTATGACTCGTGTTTATCTCAGGAATGTAGAATAGAAAATGAATGTAATCTAACACAATAATAGACTAAAGAAGAAAAATCACTTGACCATCTCAACACATGTGCAAAAGGAATTTATAAAACTTAGTATTCATTCATGAAAAAGAAAAAAAAACCTTTAGAACATGAGGGATAGAAGAGAACGTCCTTAATAAAATAAATGGTAGCTCCATAAAACCTATAGGATGTGTTAGGCCCAAGATGAAAACTTTAACTTTTCCTTTGAGAGCTGGAATAAAACAAGGATGTCTGCTATCAAAACTTCTATTAAATATGTACTAGATTTCCTAACTAGCATAGTAAGGAAAATAAAAGTAGTATTGAAAGGGGGAAGAAACTAAACTGTCATTATTTACAGAAAATGATTGTCAACAGAGAAAACTCAATATAACCCACAGATAATTTGTTAATAAGAGTTTACTAATTGCTGAGAAAAATATTCAAAAATAAATTTTATTTCAGTATAACAAAATAAAAATTTAAAAGTTAGATACTATGTAAAATAACATTAGTAATGTCAAGTAGCAGGAATAAAATCAAGAAATAAGTTGAAGACTTCTATAGAAAAAATTTTTTTAATCTTTAAAGAGATATTAAAGAAAACCCAAATATGAGGAGAGATGAAACATGCTTCTGGATTGGAACACTCAACATTGTAAAGAGGCTAAATTAACTCCAAATTGATCTCTGGATTCAATGCAAGCCAACCAAATTTCCACCAGGTTTTTTTTTTAATTTGATAAGGTGACTCTAAAATTTACAGGAGGAGCCTGGCACGCCTGTAATCCCAGCATTTTGGGAGGCTAAGGTGGAAGGATCACTTATGGCCTAGAGTTTGAGATCAGCCTAGGCAACATAGTGAGACCCCGCTCCCCATCTCTACAAAAATGTAAAAAATTAGCTGGATGTGGTTGTGAATGCCTGTAGCCCCAGCTACTTGGGAGGCTGAGGCAGGAGGATGGCTTGAGCCCAGGAGTTGGAGGTTGTGGTAAGCTATGATGATGCCACTGCTCTGAAAAAGAAAAGGAAAGAAAAAAAAAAAGTCTGTTCAGATCATCTTTTGCCCGTTTTTTAACTAGATTGTTTACTTCTTTGGTATTGAGATGTTTGACTTCCTTGTATATTCTGGGTGTTAATCTTCTGGTGGATGAATAGTTTGCAAATATTTTCCCCCATTCTGTAGGTTATCTTTTCACTCTGTTGTTTCCTTTGCTGTGCAAAAACTTTTTAGTTTGATATAATCCCATGTGTTTATTTTTGCTTTTGTTGCCTGTGCAATTGAAATTTTATTCATAAACTTTTTTCCTGGACCAATGTCCTGAAACATTTCACCTGTGTTTTCTTCTAGTAGTTTTATAGTTTTGGGCCTTACATTTTAGATCTTTGATTCATTTTGAGTTAATTTTTGTACAGCTGAATGGTAAGGGTCTAGTTTCATTCTTCTGTGTATGTACATGTAATTTTCCTAGCACTATTTATTGAAGAGACTGTCCTTTCCCCAGTAAGGGTTCTTGGTATCTTTGTCAAAAATCAGTTGGCTTAGATACCAAGATATCAATATATGGGTTCTCTATTCTCTTCCATTGGTCTATTCAAAATATTGAAAAAATATTGAAAAATTTTATTTTAGTATAATAGCAAACAAAATAAAAATTTTAAAGTTAGATACTATGTGAAATAGCATTAGTAATGTGAAGTAGCAGGAATAAATCAAGAAATAAGTTGAAGACTTCTATAGAAAAAAAATTTTTAAGGAGGCATTAAAGAAAACCCAAATGTGAGGAGAGTTGAAACATGCTTCTGGATTGGAATACTCAACATGGTAAAGAGGCCAAATTTACTCCAAATTGAACTCCTGAGCTCAAGCAATCCTCCCGCCTAGGCCTCCCAGAGTGCTAGGATTATAGGCATGAGCCACTGCATCCAGCCTTGGACTTTTCTTTATTGGGAGAATTTTTTATTACTGATTCAGTCTCTTTACTTGTTATTGGTCTGTTCAGGTTTTCTATTTCTTCTTGGTTCAGTCTTGGTAGGTTGTATGTGTTTGGGAATTTATCCATTTCCTCTAGATTTTTGGCATATAGTTATTCATGGTAGTCTCTAATGATCCTTTATATTTCTGTGGTATCCATTGTGACATCTCATTTTTTGATTGTGATTTTATTTATTTGGGTCCTCTTTTTATTTTAGTCACTATAGCTAATGGTTTGTCAATTTTGTTTATCTTTTCAGAAAACCAACTTTTTTGTTGATTTTTTGTATTTTTTTTTTAGTCTCAATTTCATTTATTTCTGCTCTGATCTTTATTATTTCTTTCCTTCTACTAATTTTGTGCTTGGTTTGTTCTTGCTTTTCCAGTGCCTTGAGATACATCACTAAGTTTTTTATTTGAAATCTTTCTAGTTTTTTGATATAGGCATTCATTGCTATAAACTTGCTTCTTAATACTGCTTTTGCTGTGTCTCACGGGTTTTGATATGTTATGTTTCTATTTTCATTTGTTTCAAGGAAACAGCTATTAATTTATTAATTATGTTTTCTTTTTTTTTTTTATTTTTAGTAGAGACGGGGTCTCGCTCTTGCTCAGGCTGGTCTCGAACTCCTGACCTCGAGTGATCCACCCGCCTCGGCCTCCCAGAGTGCTAGGATTACAGGCGTGAGCCACCGCGCCTGGCCTAATTATGTTTTCTATACCTTTTCCCTTCTCTTTGCCTTCTGGAATTCCCATAATGCAAATATTTGTTCACTTAATGGTGAACCCATAGACCCTGCAGGCTTTCTTCATTATTTATTTTTGTTAGCCTGTGGTATTTCAAAAGACCTGTCTTCAGGTTCATAATTTCTTTCTTCTGCTTGGTCTGAGCTCTTGCAGAAGTTCTTGATTGTATTTTTTATTTTATTCATTGAATTCTTCAGCTCTAGGATTTCTGTTTGGTTCTTTTTTATGATGTCTATCTCTTTGCTGAATTTCTCATTCAAATTATAAACTATTTTCCTGATTTTGTTGAATCATCTATCTGTATTCTCCTGGTGAAATAGTTGCCTCTTCCAATTTTATGGAGTATGTTTCATAGGCAAAGACTTATTTGTATAAATGGGTCTTGGGCTGTTGGTTCAATGGAGTGCATTCTCTTTGGTTGTAGGTGGACACAGTAGCTCACTCTCCATGCAGTTTTTTCAGCTGTAATACACAATAATGACATTTGCGAGTATCTCAGTGGCATAGGCTGAGATAGTTTGTGGCAGTAGTGGGGTGACTTTGCTGGAGGTGAGCTAGCTGGGTTGTTTCTCAGGTCAGGGGCACATGTGAATACATAGTGGGTTGGCCAACTTAAGGTCTGGCTCTTTGGAATTGGGGCTGTGGGGCTTTTACTGTGGTTGGGGGTATTGGTGCACTATCTTAGCTAGCCTGGGGGCGTGGCTCTTTTTTAGCTTCAGGAAGTGGGCAAAGGGGCATGTCTCCCATGGGGCTGTTTCTTAGGCTTTCAAAGAGGCTCCATGGCTTCTCAGGTGGCCTGGGTGCATGTCTGATGGGGGTGGACCATGGGGCTTTCTTAGGCCCAGTATGGGTGCACACAGCTACACAGTTGGCATGGGGCTTGCCAGCCAAGAACACTCTTGGGCTATTTCTCAAATCCTGATTGCTAGTGTGGGGCCTTTGGGCAGGTCAGGGGAATGTCCAGGGGTTGGGGGTAGACATCACAGGGCTGGTTTTCAGGCCTTGCGCACAAGCGTGTAGCTACCCAGCTGGCGTAGGGTATATCAGCTGTGCAGGGACCTCTTTGCCCTGGACAGAACTGCAAGATTGTTCCTCTGGCTGGAAGTGTGAGTGGTAGGGGTTGGTTTCCCTGCTGTGCAGGACCAGAGTCACAGCTGATCATGGGCCCATTCTCCATGCAGTTGGGGTGTGGCATTCAGCCGCTTGTGTGGGCTTGGTGGAATGAAGATGGGGCCCTGGTGCTGGAGAAGTGCAGTGGAGGAGGGTACATTTCAGATGTAGCTCTGGTCTCAAGATGGCACCATGCTGCAGCAAGTTGGCTCACCGGGGTTGAGGGGGTGGTCATACCTTGTGCTCCTGATCTGAAGAGTACAGCTGCATGAATTCTTGGTAGCTCTCCAAATTAGGCTTAGGGCTTTTGGAGACTATGGGGTCCTCCTCTAGTAAGGACTGTAGGTATTTGTTGTTGTAATGGGGGCTGGTGGGTTTCTGCTACTTACCTCTTCCCTGCAAGGGATAGTTCCTCTTGTCTCCAGCCTGATCCAATCTGGGCAGCAGAGATGGGGCTACAGAGGCTGAGTGCCTCCATACTGTCCTCCTGGCTTCCAGTCACCACAGGTGCCTCTCCACTTCTGCACTGCACTGCAGCCACTCTCCCTTCAGCACTCCAGTCATATCTGACCTGTTTATTCATTGCTTTGGTCCTTTCTTGCATAGGAGATGAGTGCCAGTGTCTCTAGTTAGCCATCTTGCTCTGCACGATTTTTAAAATGTAATAGAATGACATTACAAAGTAGTGGGAAAACATGCAAAAATCAATTCCAGGAGGATTAAAGACCAAAGCATAAAAGACAAAGCTAGAAAGATTTTAAAGTGAATATAGGCAGATATTTTCATAATTTCTGGATAAGCGAGGAACTTCTTAAATAAAATACAAAATTTACTTCTCACAAAAGGAAAGATTGGTCAATTTCACTCCATTAAAATTAAGAAATTGTGTTTAAGAAAACATGCCATAAATAAAGTGAAAAGCCCCAATGTGGGAGAAAATATTTGCAACAGCTTAAACCAGCAGAGAACTAGTATCCAGAATACATAAATTATTTATTATAAATCAATAAGAAAAATATAGAAACCGAATGGAAAAATGGGCAAAAGACTCGAACAAGCATTTGTCTAAGAAAAGAAAAATACAATGGTTCATAACTAAAATAAAAGGTGCTTGGCCAGACACGGTGGCTCATGCCTGTAATCCTAGCACTCTGGGAGGCCGAGGTAGGAGGATTGCTTGAGGTCAGGAGTTCAAGACTAGCCTGGGCAAGATTGAGACCCCATCTCTACTAAAAATAGAAAAAAATAGCCAGGCGCGGTGGTGCATGCCTGTAGTTCCAGCTATGTGGGAGGCTGAGGCAGGAGTTTGAGGTTGCTGTGAGCTTGGCTGACGCTGGAGCACTCCAACCCAGGTAACGGAGTGAGACTGTCTCAAAAAAAAAAGTGCTTAACTTATTAATAACTAGGAAAATGCAAATTAAAGCCATAGTGAGATGCTGTTACATCCTTACTAGTTTGGCAAAAAACAAAAACAAACCCAAAATTAAAAAAATCAAAAAAGCCAACTCTGGGCCGGGCGCGGTGGCTCACGCCTGTAATCCTAGCACTCTGGGAGGCCGAGGCGGGTGGATCGCTCGAGGTCAGGAGTTGGAGACCAGCCTGAGCAAGAGCGAGACCCCGTCTTTACTAAAAATAGAAAGACATTATATGGACAACTAAAAATCTATACAGAAAAAATTAGCCGAGCATAGTGGCGCATGCCTGTAGTCCCAGCTACTTGGGAGGCTGAGGCAGTAGGATCGCTTAAGCCCAGGAGTTTGAGGTTGCTGTGAGCTAAGCTGACGCCACAGCACTCACTCTAGCCTGGGCAACAAAGTGAGACTCTGTCTCAAAAAAAAAAAAAAAAAAAAAAAAAAAGCCAACTCTGGCAATACCAACTGTTGATGAGGATGTGGAAAAAGAGACATTGTTATATGCTGCTGGTGGGAGTCTTGGAAACGAATTAGGCATATCCAATAAGGTTCAACATGTTTATGCCTTCTGACCCAGAAATTCTACTCTTAGAAATATACTCCAGAGAAGCTTCTTTACATGTGTACCAAGATTCATCTATGAGAACATCCGGAATGGCATTGTTTATGATAACCGAAACAAAAAATGAAATGTCCATCTGAAGTATTATAGAATGAACAAAGAATTTAAGGTACAGCCATTCCCAGGAAAACTATTAAGTAATAAAGATAAACAACCTATATGGACACATAACACTATAAACGGGTTTAATAAATACACTGTTGAGTGAAACAAAACACAAAAGACCACAGACAATATGATTTCATTCATATAATGTTCAAAACCAAGAAAAACTATACCTATAATTTTGGGATGCCTAGGTAGGTAATAAAACTATAAAAAGACAAAGAAATTAGTATTGCAAAGGTGCAGATGATGATTACCCATAGGAGGGAGGGAAGGTTTTGTGATCAGAAAGAAACCTATGGTCTTGGAGTGGGGGACCAAAGGAGCTTTGGGAGACTGGTAATGTTTTATTTTTTGTTGGAGTCCTGGTTACTTGAGTGTTTGCTTTATAAATAGTCATGAATTATAAATTTATGTTTATGCAACATTCTGTCTTCTGTTATATTTTCCATTAAACGACAGTTTAACCTTAAAGCCACATTGTGACATCATCACATACCCATCATTTTGGAAAAAGTTAAAAAGTACTGATGTTGACAATGACGTGGAACATTGGAAGAGTTCTCACTGTCAGCGGGACGGGAAGCTTTGGAAAACTGCTTGACATTCTCTTCTAACATGGATGTCTATGACAAGAAAAAATGAGAATTGGGTCAGAGACAAAGGGGGAAAATAGTCAAATGAAATAAAACAAGAAAGGGACCTCATCAGGACTGATGATGAGTATGTCTGTGAACTGAAGAATATGATGAGCTTAACTATCTGAACCTGGAGTAAAAGACTAGTAAATAACCAGGAAACAGAAAGTAATAAGTGGTGCCTCCCTGGAGAACGTGGTCAGAATGAGAGACCACCCATGCTGCTCCCCCACCAGCGAGGCCTCTGTGGTAAGTAGTGGGACCTGAACTTTCAAGATGACACTGCGGGTGGGCTTTCCCACAGTGACTCACAGCCCAGGAGATTTTTTTTGATGGTGGAACCCCTTTGATTCTTTTCAGTTTCTTTCTTCTTTCTTTCTTTCTTTCTTTTCTTTCCTTTCCTTTCTTTCTTTTCTTTCTCTCTCTTTCTTTTTTTCTTTCTTTCTTTCTTTCATTCTTTCTTTCCCTTCCTTCCTTCTTTCCTTCTATCCTTCTTTTCTTTCCTTCCTTATCTCCTTCTTTTCTTTCCTTCCTTCCTTCCTTCTTTCCTTCTTTCCTTTCCTTCCTTCATTTCCTCCCTCCCTCCCTCCCTCCTTCCTTTCTTCCTTCCTCCCTCCCTTCCCTTCCTTCCTTCCTTCCCTTCTCTCTTTTTCTTTCTTTCTCTCTCTCTCTATCTATTTCTCTTTCTTTCTTTTAGAAAGGGTCTCACTCTTTCACCCAGGCTGGAGTGCAGTGGTGTCACCATGGCTCACTGCAACCTCAAACTCCTGGGCTCAAGCAATCCTCCTGCCTCAGCCTCCCAAGGAGCTGAGACTCCAGGCATGCACTACCACACACAGCTAATTTTTTCTATTTTTGGTAGAGACAGAGTCTTGCTCTTGATCAGGCTGGTCTTGAACTCCTGGCCTCAAATGATCCTCCCACCTGCGCCTCCCAGAGTGCTAGGATTACATGCCCGACCTCTTTTCAGTTTAGTTACTGGGAGCCTAGCTGAGCTATTAAGGGTGTATTATTTCCACATCCCTCTCTTTCCATTCCCTCTACTGTGAAGATGTTTGGTTACTCAGGCAGAAGCATTAACTTCCCTTATAAGTTACTTGCTGGGTAATTGTTGCAATACCTCAGAATGCTGACTTGTCCTCACCGGCCGCTGATTTCTGTCCTGTGGGGCACAGAGCACTGGGGAGGGCTCTAAGCTGGCTCTTGCACTCGAGTGTGACCTCAAGCTAATCTCTCTGGCATCCATCCATAGTTACTAAATATAAAAACTCTATAAACACAAGAGCTTTTTATCATCTCCTGGGGTTGTGAAGAGCATGTCCTTGTAAATTAAAAAGCACTGCATTAGTAAAATGCCATTTTTTTTATTGGTAAGAAAAAGAACCATACATTCTTGGAGAAGCAGGTTTTTTTCCCCATCTCCCTGCCTCATCCCTTTTGGGGTGAGGAGTTTCTAGTGGACGTTTGTTTTTACTGCCCAGCGCCTGTTTCTTCTGAAATGCACTGTAGTTTTTACTTGGGAGAATCACTTTTCTCTCACTTTCAGAACATGAGGTTTGGGGAGGTGACCCAGGCCTAAGCCAATTAATGCTTTTTGACCTTTTGGGCACAGGGATTGTTCAGGAATGACTCTGACCCGAGTTGGGCCTCTGAGGGAGTGTGAATGCCTGGACCTGTGTGAAAGCAACCAAGAGATGTCCCCGGTGTGTGGGTGTGTGATCGGCATGTGCAGGAGAGGGACACTGCGTGGAATCTGAGAAAGGAGCCAGCGCTGGAGACAGCCGAACGTTGACCACAGCTAGAAACTAGGTTCTTGGTGACCTCACTGGAGGCCACTGAATCAAGTCTTCCCTGAACCTGGATTTTTCAATAATGTCAGTCAACAAATTCACTTCATAGTTTAAGCCAGTTTGAGTTGTTTTCTGTCATTTGCAGCATAAATAAAGTATGGGGTCTTTGATGCAAACAGTTTGTTGGCTTATGATCACATAAAAATCAGTGTAGGAACACACACCAAAATCATGCTATGAGAGGTGGTCCATGGCAAGGGAAGTTTATTTGTGTTTGTAAATGTGTCATTCTGAAGACCCTGAAAGACCTGGAGTTCCCTCCAGGTGTACCAGGATCTCAGTGGTCTGAAGTAGCCCCCTCCATGTTGGGATGGGGGACAGGGGACGACGAAAGTGTCCAAAGTACCTTGACAGATGTGAGAGGACCGAGACCACAAAGATAACAGTGCTTCCCTCTGAGGTAGAGTCTACGAACTAATAGGTGATTTAATGGGGAGTGCAAAGAAATGTTCCATACCTGCTCTTCGATCTGTGTTCATGATGTTCCCAGTTGTCCAGGAGTCAGTATTTCTTTTTTCCTGGTAATGTACCCATGGGGTGTGCTGATATTAATGAGGAGTTACATGTTTGTATGTGTACAGAGGTCTATAGAGAAACAGCTGCAAGAAGACCCGTATGTTGAAAGTGGTTATTTCATGGTACTGGGATTATGGCCTTTGTTTCATTTATTTATTTTTCATTCTTATTTTTCAAAATTTTCTACAGTGAATATGACTTATACAATAAAAAAAGGTTTTTCAAGTACTGTACAAACATACAAGGTAACAAATGCTCTTAAAGGGAGGTCACATAGCTAGCCGCAATCTGGAAGTCAGAAAATCTAGCTCAAAATTACTTAACCACTTACCCTTAATATTCAACTTCAATGTCTCCCTTTGCAAAATATGGGGACTAAGGGTCCACGTGACCTAACTGAGATGTTGTAATTTAAATAAGAGTGGATAATTGATTCAAATCAAGTACATATAGGGTCCCCACCTTTCGTGGTCAGTTACTCCACAATATCCACTCTAGTGTAATTCCCAATTGTGTAGGGAAGATTCTAGTTGGAGTGAGCCTTCCCTGGTAATCCCATCTATATTGCCCATGTTTTCTTATCTCTTGACCTGGATAAAATTCTCTAATTTCCACTTTACGAATTTTGTCAAGCGACCCCTTAGTTATCTATAAAAGTGTAATTCTAGTTATGCAAATTTCTAATGTTTCCATTTGGAGCTTGGAGGCTATCTTTAAAGGAATCTGAGCTTTTTCTGTGACTTTTCCTGCTAACTAAGGGGAAAAACAAAACACAAACTTCATCTCTAGCAGAGCAGCCCTCTGTTAGATTTCAGCCTGAAATGTTGGTTCTTGGTGCGCTCATGGCTGAAGAATGACCAGACACGCCAAAGTCAGGCAAGCATGAAAATGAGGTTTATTGAGGAGAGAAAGATAGGATTACAGGGCAAGAGCAAGATGTAGGTTTACAGAGGATGGTACATATGCCACAGATGACAACCAGATCCACTGTCACAGCAAAGGGAGAGCCAAAGGAAGGGCACAGAGAGAGAGATTGGCTATGGTCTGAGTCTTATTTTTATAGTGCCTGGGTAGGGACCTCCCTTGTGGTTCAGATGTCACCATGGAGCCACTTTGATTAGACAGTTGGGAGTCACATGACCTGAGCCTTAACTACGGCACATGTGGATTCTAGGTCACTTTCTGGACTTTATGATACCCATGTGGCTTGGCCCATGGGCTAAAGAGTCCTCTGCATTCTTTTGCAGCTGGCACGCCAAGTTCTGATTGGCAGATTCATAGGGAATTACCTCTTCCCCCAGGTATGGAGAGTTAGGGTTGGGCAGGACCAAGATGGCGGCAACAACACGTACTTTTGTTCCGAGGAGACCCGGACTTTTGTTCCTAGGAGACCTGGAATCCTTCACTATCAACCTAACACCTCCACATATTAGAGCTAGCTAACACTCAACAACTGGCCCTTAAGAAAATTCATGATACAGCTTTCTAAACACAATTTAGAAACTAATTAATTATAATACAAAAGACTCCTTTACCAAAACACATGCAAAGTTCCCTTTTAAAAAGCAAACTCCCCTCTGAGAGGCTGAGGTGGGAGGATCGCTTGAGCTCAGGAGTTCGAGACTAGCCTGAGCAAGAGTGAGACCCTATCTCTATTATTAAAAACAATAAGAATAAAAAAATAAAAAGCAAATTCTCATTGGCCAGGCGTGGTGGCTGACACCTGTAATCCTAGCACTCTGGGAGGCCAAGGCAGAAGGATTGCTTAAGTTCAGGAGTTTGAGATCAGCCTGAGCAAGAGTGAGATCCCATCTGCGAAAAAAAAAAAAAAACCCCGGCTGGCATGCCCGTAGTCCCACCTACCTGGGAGACTGAGGCAGGAGGATTGCTTGAGCCCAGGAGTTTGAAGTTGCAGTGAGCTATGATGATGGCACTGCACTATAGCCTCGGTGACAGCGAGACTCTGTCTCAAAAACAAACAAAGAACAAAAGCCCTCCCGTTGAGTATAATTAAAGAATCCTAGTCTTTGGGTGGGTCTTTTGTGATCATCTTTGCAAATGAGGACCTGAGACAGGAAGTATCCATTTGAAGTGACTGATAAATAGACTTTGTTATTTTCATCCAATGTTTTCATCCAGTGGAATCTATGTAGCTGTAATAAAGATTGAGGATATTTTATATGAGCTGAAATGGAAATATTTTCAGAATGTGATATGTTGAAAAAGAAAGTTGCAAGCTGATCAATCTTGGCATCTCTAAATGCGGACGGAGCAAGTAGACAGTGTGATGCGAGAGGAAACACAGAGCACCAGCTGTGATGTGCTTTTGCCAAAATGTCAAACCTGATTCTGACCAAAACCTTTAGAGCTCAGTTTCATTTCATACCCGATGCTGACCAGAACCTGCAGAGCTAGGTTTCATTTCATACCCGATGCTGACCAGAACCTGTAGAGCTAGGTTTCATTTGCAGGAAATACAACGAAAAGAGGAACACTGTAAATGACTCCACAAGGTAACAGACAAATCCAGGATGGGGGACATTCCATTGGTTTGTATAACGAGTCGATGGCAGGAGGAAAAGAGGAAAGACTGTCTTAGATTAAAAGAGACTTCAGAGACATAACCAAATGCAATGTGGGTAACTTGTTTGGGTCTGGATTTAAACAAACCGATTGAAAAAGGATGGTTTTGAGATAATCAGGGAACTTTGACTATGGACTGAAGTGTCAGGTGCTGCTGAGGCATCATGATTAATTTTGCTATGTGTGATAAGGGTATTGTGATCACATAGCAGAATGTCTGTTAAAAAAATTTTTTTTAAAACAGAGTGACGAACACTGGAGTGAATTTATATGAGCCTGAATATCAAATCAAAATATAGAGTGCAATAAATCATAAGGACTATATTAAAAAAAACAAAAAAAAACAAAAAAAAAACAGAGTGACGAAGAGTACAGAATATCCATTTGCTAAAAGAAGATGATGACGCCACTGCACTCTAGCCCAGGCAATGAAGCCAGATCCTGTCTCAGGAAAAAAAAAAAAAGAATTTGAAGGTCAGTGCTTTTAAGAGCCTTGCCCAAACCAAAGTCATGCTGCTGGTGACAATGATCCCTGATCCCATGTTTAATCTACTCTACCTTACACTTGAATATGGGCATTTGCTGGTCGTTGTTAGTTATGTTGGCAGACATACTAAAGACAAATAATAAATTAATGAAACCTAGTTGATAGTAGGAAAAATCTAGCACTTAGGGGACTTGTGTTCTCATTCTAAATCACCAATCATGTGTCTTTGGGCAAATCAATCTTCTGGAGTCTCAGATTCTCCGTCTGTAAAATGAGGAAATTGATTATGATCTCTCGAGTAACTGCCACTCTGTGATGCTACGGAGGTGCACACACACTGAGAAAG
Source organism: Eulemur rufifrons (assembly GCF_041146395.1). Lineage (NCBI taxonomy): Eukaryota > Metazoa > Chordata > Mammalia > Primates > Lemuridae > Eulemur > Eulemur rufifrons. The sequence goes on from NC_090992.1 coordinate 26,146,815, forward strand.
CTGGACATTTATATTACATGCATTTAGTGCCATAGAGGTGAGTGACAACTCAGAAAAGCAAGACAGAGAGGAAGGCCACTGGGTTTTCAGAAACCGCTCAGTCTGAGATCATTTCCCTTTTGCAAAAAAGCTTTGGCTTTTAAGGTATCCAGATAAAAGTCACTCTCCCAGAGCTGAGACTATCTGGGTCTGAGATACTTACTCAATGATGGACGTTGTGGCCGGAACTCAGCACTTTCTGACGATTCACGCCCAAAACCTCTTGCGTGGGAAAAAAGGGAGGAGAGAGGACACCTTGTGTGCATGAGATGAAACAGAATATTGAGGGCCCCTCAAAGTAGAGAAAATATCAACGCCACTCAAAGTAGAGAAAAAGAAGATTGTAGGAAGGAACATGTCTTTCCTAAATTGCAGAGTTTGAAAGTTTGAAGTTCAAAGTCAGATATTAGAGCAAGGAGCTGTGCATATATCATCTAAGGCAATTTCCTCATTTAATAAATTTTATAAACAAGGAAACTGAGGCCCAGCAAGGTTATATGACACAGACTAACCTGTGTTAGAGGAAGGATGAGCATTGGGCTCATGACTGGAGTGGAAATGGCTCATAAATGTGAGGATAAGAAACATGTCATTCATCATTGTGTCCTCCAGCTCCTGGTCCAGTGCTGGGCACAAAGTAGGGGCTTCATAAACATTAGTCACAGACCTGCCCGATGGACTGACTTGAATGAATGAATGAATGAACAAATGTTATGTTTGTGCTTTGTGTTCCCTATTAGCCAGCTGGGCTCGCACACGGTCCGTTTCAGACCTATTTCATCTAAGGTGTTAGAGGGCTGTCTCTACTTGCCATGACTAATACTTTTCTTCCTCTGAAGTATTGCTTCCTCTTTGATGGTATAACAGGATAAACATCAGAACGCTTATGGGATGCATGTAGTGCGGCATGACAGAGAGCTGGCGTTTCCTTTAACGTGACTGTAGACCCGGCAGTGCTAATATAGGAATCACTGGTAGTCAGACACCCCCATGTGCTGGGCCGGGGTTCAGCGAGGGCGGCTACTGGCTTATGTGATCATCGTGGAGTAAGCGGTTGGAGGAAGTACCCAGTTCAATCGGAGAGTTAAAACTGCGCCTAACAGAGCTGTCCTTTGACTTTTCTTCCGCAGAACCCATGTTTTCACATCTCTCCTTCAACTGTGTCCTGCTGCTGCTACTGCTTCTACCTACAAGTAAGTCTGGGCATGAACATTTCCAATTGAATAATGGTGTGCAGAGTGCACGAGAGAGATATGAGGGTGGTTGTCGTAATGTTGTTTGCAATAGCAAAAGTTTGAAAGCAACCTAAATGTCCAACAGTGGGGGAGTGGGTAAATAAATGTGATGTATCCATGATGCAAACAGTGAGGCTAACTAAACATACTGGTATAGAACGTCTCCAAGTTACAACGTTATTGAAAAAAGCAAGGTGCAGAATAATGTATATATTAGGCTTCTATTTGTGTGTGTGCATTGTAAGGGAGAAGGAATATGTTAAAACTTCTTAATGTATAGGCTCTAGGAGAAGGAGCTGGGAAATGGTAGAGTTGGGAGAGGAAGTCATATTTTTCATATACCCTTTATACTGTTTGATTGTTTCATATTATATATACAAGTATATGTATATATGTGTAGGGTTTTGCTTTTTTTTAAGGAATTAACTTTAAACCTCAAAACAACCTGTGAGTAGTTTCAAATATACAAGCTTCTTATTTGGCCAAGAGTTTTTATTCACTGTATACCTGGTGCTTAAAAAAAAAAGACATTTATGTTAGGATAGCCACCCTTTGTTGATGAAGACAACTAGCCCAGATGGTTAGGCTGCTTTCCTGGCTGACAATAACCCATTTTCTGATTGTCTATTTCCATCATCCCTGAATTCTCATGTTCACAGAGCTGGTCCACAATTCTCTGCTAGGGCAGTGATTCCGAAAGTGAGGTTCCAGGACTAGCTGTGTCATTACCACCTGGAAACTTGTTAGTAATACAAGTTCTCTTTCAATACATGAATTTTGGAGGAAAAAAATATGTAAGTTCTCAGGCTCTACCCCAGACCAGCTGAGTCAGGAACTCTAGCAATTGAACAATTGTAGCCCACTGCAGCCTCCAACTCCTGGGCTTAAGCGATCTTCCTGCCTCAGCCTCCTGAGTAGCTGGGACTACAGGCATGTGCCACTACACTTGGTTATTTCTTCTAATTTTTTTGTAGAGACTGGGATCTCACTACATTGCCCGGCTGGTCTCAAACTCCTGAGCTCAAGTGGTCCTCCTGCCTCATCCTTTGAAAGTACTGGGATTACAAGTGTGAGCCACTGCACCTGGCCAGCCATCTGTTTTAAAACGGCTTCTCAGTGATTTTAATGCCTCTCAGGTCTGAGAAGCATTGTCATAGTGAATCATTAGCCAAACAGGACAGCAACAGTGGTTTCCTTTTTTTTTTAATTTGTATTTTATCATTTTATTTTTTAGTGGTTTCTTCTTTATTCTATAAGGCATTGCTTGCAGTTTTCCTGAGATGGACTACCCTCACTCATTGCCTGGGTCTTGGACTTCCTTCCCTCTCTGTTCAGGGTCTTTGGAAGATGAATACATAGTGGAGGTGGGTCGGAATGCCTATCTGCCCTGCTCCTACACTCCCACCAGCCCAGGGCACCTCATACCTGTATGCTGGGGAAAGGAAGCCTGTCCTGTGTTTGGATGTGGCACCAAAGTGCTCAGCATTGATGAAACGAACGTGACCTATCGGGCATCCAGCAGATACTGGCTAAGGGGGAATTTCCACAAAGGAGACGTGTCCCTGACCATAGAGAATGTGACTCTAGCAGACAGTGGGACCTATTGCTGCCGGATCGAGGTCCCAGGCCTAATGAATGACAAAAAATTTGACCGGAAGTTGGTCATCAAACCAGGTGAGTGGACCTCTGCATGCCTTCTTTCTGCATGAGATTCATCTGAGGATCATGTTAAAGTTACTGATTGTTTTCACCTCTGATCTCCCTAATTACAGTCCTGGAAGTGGGACCCCAAGACCTAAGGTTTAACTGGCCCCATCAGTGATGCCCAGTGGTGTTTAATACCCTCCATCTATTTTAAAACTCATGCTCGTTCTATAGAATGGGAAGAAAGGCCTGGGTCAGTGGTTGGAGACCCTGACTGCTCATTAGAATCACCTGGAGAGTTTTTAACAACTACAGACGCCTGGGCTCCACCCACAAACCAGAGAAATCAGTATCTCTGGAGGTAAAAACCTAACTAAACATTAGCCTTTTACAAAGTCTACCCCAGGTGATTGTACTCCAGGTGCAGCCAGGATTGTGAACCGCCGGATATTGCATAGATGCTTGGAGGTAAATGGGCTTGCATGTTTTAAGATTTATAGAGCACATACTTTGTGGCCAGATGGGGTCAAGTTCAAATCCAACTCTACCTCTTACTAGCTATATAATCTCGGGCAAGTTATTTAAACTCTGTGTTGTCCTCCTCTGTAAAATATGATAATAATACTTATCATGTGGGCCACTGGAAGGGTTTTCTTTTTAGTCCACTGAAGTAGTAGCAGAAAGGATTTTATAAGATAATATTTTATGCAAAGCATTCACAATTTGGGCATCCCAAATCCAAAACCCAAAATGTTCCAAAATCTGAAACTTTTTGAACACCGACATGACACTTGAAGGAAATGTCATTGGAGCATTATGCTCACTGGAGTATAGGTATAATGCAAATATTCCAAAATCCAAAAACATCTGAAATCCAAAACCCTTCTGAGCCCAAGATTTTTGGATAAGGGATACTCAGCCTATAGTATGGCCATTTGTGTGGCTGTTAGTTCTATTATTAACAATTAGAATGTGACAATGATGACGGCCTCTCACCTCTGTCAAACATTTGAAGTGTGTCATACACTCTCAACAAAGATGTCCAGGCAGGTTTGGAAGCTGAGGATGTATTTCGCTTCATCTGCTGTCTTTCACGTGTTTTCTCCCGTGTTTTCTCCTGCCTCTTTGATTCCCTGAAACAAGCTCTCTGCTCTCAGAGAAGTCTCATCCTTATGTTGGTTTCTGACAGTGGCCAAGGTCATCCCTTCTCCGACTCTGCAGAGACACGTGACTGTGGCCTTTCCAAGGATGCCCACCACCAGCGGGGGATATGACTCAGGTAATTACACGTGAAGTGTAGGAGGAAGCCTTCACCCAGTTTCTGAGTTCAGAGGATTTTGAATATGGAAGAAGAGGAGAGACAGTTTCCCTGGGTCAGGATTCTGGATTAACCACAAACTGGCCAGGTGACCTGGGCCAAGGTCCTTCATGTCTCTGGATCTCAGCCTCCTCTTCTGTCCAAGGAGCAGGTTTAGAGATTTTGGGATTTTTGTGACTCAGTAGAATTCCCTACCTCCAAAGAAAGAGTTTTGGTGATCTACATATTTTGCCAAATAAAGAAAAAAACTTCTGCTATTGCCACCATTGCATTAAAAGACAGTCTTAGTCGTTATTTTACTTAAATTTTAACTTCTGAAAAAATTTGAATAAAAAACTTTAGTCTTTTAGTTAAATATTAAGTAAATTTAATCTAATGAAAAACTGATTACATTGTCCTTATTTTCTGATTTACTCACAGACTGGTAACAGTTCGTCATGAATCGGTCCCAGTCTGTGTTTGGGGACTAGGAGGTTTGGATTGAGTGATTTCTAGGATGGCTGGTAACTGGAATGAAGCCCATTAGCTTTCCTGGGTTCCAACCTCAGGGGGAGTAACTAAATTCTTCGTGTATGTAGCCAGGACTTTTCCAGGCTGTTCCAGAAAAGAACATGGGGCAGAAGGAGCAGAATTCAGGTCACACTGATCAAGGAGGATAATTTTAAGTCATTTCCTGTCAGAGTGCTGGTCTCTCCTAAAGTCTCTGGACCTCTTTTTTTTCCTGTAAAATGAGGTTAATAATAGGTAACCCCCACCTCATAATGTCATAAATCTTATAAATCACACCTTGGGAGATTTAAATAAGAAAATATGTCTAAAATGCTTAGCCCAATGTCTGATCATAGTATATACTATAATCCTAGCACTCTGGGAGGCCGAGGCGGGCGGATCGTTTGAGCTCAGGAGTTCAAGACCAGCCTGAGCAAAAGCGAGACCCCCGTCTCTACTAAAAAAATAGAAAGAAATTATATGGGCAGCTAAAAATATATATATAGAAAAAATTAGCTGGGCATGGTGGCGCATGCCTGTAGTCCCAGCTATTCGGGAGGCTGAGGCAGGAGGACAGCTTGAGTCCAGGCATTTGGGGTTGCTGTGAGCTAGGCTGACACCACGTCACTCTAGCCAGGGCAACAGAGTGAGACTGTGTCTCAAAAAAAAAAAAAAAAAAAAAAAATATTGTCAGTAAAATCAGGAGGCAGAATGAGATTGTGTTGGCCGGGCATGGTGGCTCATGCCTATAATCCTAGCACTCTGGGAGGCCAAGGTGGGAGGATCACTTGAGCTCAGGAGTTTGGAACCAGCCTGAGCAAGAGGGAGATCCTGTCTCTATTATTAAAAAAAAAAAAAAAAAAAAAGGAATGAGATTGTGGTTAAGTACTTCAGTGACAAGGAGAATGAGTTCTCATTTCAGCTCTTCTTACTGTGAACTCAGTAAAGTCACTCAAACTCTCTCAAGCTCAGTTTTATCATCTCTACAATGGGGATAATTCCAGTGCCTACATCATGAGGTTGTTGTAAAGATGAAACATGCTAATGTAGATAAAATGCTCAGCACAGTATCTGGCCCAGAGAAAGCACTCAAATGATAGTTAGTAGTATAGTTATTCACGTTAGTTCTGCCAGGGTTCAATCTTTGGTTGTCTTTTAGTGATTGGTAGCCAACATCTCTTATGCAATTAGTTAGTGAGGAAATTAAATACGGTGGGAACAGATGATCACCCATTTTGTGGGCTAATCAAGTCATACCGGATATTAATTGTATGCCATTGTTATATTTTAAAGAATCCTACAACCGCAGACCCAGAAGGGACTTGAGGGGTCATTTAGTCTCCCTTTCCCTTCCTGTGCTTCCACGCTCTTTGCATCACCACCAAGTGGACGTTCCCGGCGTGGGGCGTCCACTCCCTCAGGAGGTGGGAGGAGGTGGTGCATTTCCTGATGCTCATCTACCCCAAGGGCAGGTGTCTCCTTCCCTTTTATTTGTGTGTTCCTTCCCTCTAGGGCAACAAAAATGGGGCCAGATTTTGCATCAGGGAATACAGACACAATACCTCGAATCTCTGAGCTTTTCAAGAACCTGACTGAGAAAAATATTTAAACGAACAAAAATAGGGCAATGGCTCCAAAACAGGGAAATAAAATGAAAAATTAAAATTAATGACTATTTAATGGCTTGTCTATAATATTAATATGTAACATTATGTCCATGAGCCACTGACAAGTCAACTCTTATGTAATTATGTTATATATACCTTTTGTTTAATGTGAGTTGTGTGTGTGCATTTAATATATTTGATATAAAATGGACGGGAGCCTTTAAAAGTAAGAGGTCCAAGGATGTGGCGTCTCCTAAACCCACTTTGAACACAGAACAAATGCAAGCTCTCTCTGACCTGAAGGAGGACGGGCTGACGGCGTCATGGGAGAGTCCTCAGCTCTGGAGTAGACCTGGTTTAAATCCCAGCTTGCCCAACTAATAGCTGTGTGATCTTGGGTACAGTAGCTCTCTGAGACCCAGTTTCTTTACCTAAAAAACAGGAAAAATAATAGTACCCACCTACTGTGGTGAGGACTAAATGAGACTGTCTGTGTATAGCACTAAACACCATGTCTGGCACATAATACTTACAAGTGGTGAATGGATGGTAACTACTACATTTATGAGTTTTAAGCCCATCCCCTCCCCCCTCGCCGCTGCCCCCACCCAGCCAAATCTCGGGTTCTCCGGGATAAATGCCGCTGTTCCTCCACTGTGTCACCTGTCTTGGGTGATGGCCAAATCAGTGTGGGGAAAAAGCTGTGATAACACAACAGTGCTCAATTTTACAGATAATTTTCACAGCAAAATGAAGTTAGGAGGAAAAAAAAAAGGAAGTCTGTCAGTCTTACCATTTAGATCAAGAAAAGCAATCACAGGGAAACAGAAACTGGATTTGAAAATCTTGTGTGCAGTTAGGATTCATGTTTACTAAAGAGTGCGATGAGCACTGTCTGGGGAATGGACACGCTTGAAGCTCTGACTGAGGGGGTGGGGGGGCATGGGCAATATACATAACCTAAACTTTTGTACCCCCATAATAAGCTGAAATAAAAAAAAAATCATGTTTACTTAGCAGTTCCACCAATGTGGTTTTTATGCTTCAAATTCCTTTCAGGCAATAAGAGCACAGGTACATGGACCATAATCTCTTTCTTCATTTTTTCTTAAATCATTTTGGGCTGAGGCTACGTTTTTATAATATTTAAACTGTCGTCTGTTAAACCAGCGTTGAGTCAAACCCTTTACAAGGGTTTAGGCTTTAAGGTTTCCAGAAGGTGATAGTGACATTTAAGGAGTTTCAAAACTTCTGACTCAGCCCGAAAATGAGTAAGCGTGCTTCGTTTTCCCAAAGCTGACGACCTCTTTATTCTCAGAATGCTGTGTCCCTGTGGTCAGGGCCTGTGCCCGTCTCGTTCTCTGCTCTGTCCCCTGTGCCTGGCGTCGAGTAGGGGTGTAGCACATATTCACTGAGTAGATAAGCAGATGAATGAATAAATTAACAGAGAGGAAAGATGGTGAGCTGACAGCTGAGCAACGTGACCCTCTTCACAGTAGTGACAATCCTGAGATGAAGGCTGTTGAAGGCAGTATAGTTAACAGTGCTTTTAAAGCCATGTGGACCTAAATTGGAAGTCCCTTTCTGTCATTTGCTAAGCTGTGTGACCTTGGGTAAGTCACTTCACTTCCCTAATTCTCAGTTGTTTCATCTGTGCAATGGGGATAACAGTGCCTACTTTAGGTAGTGGTTTTACAGGCGTAAGCCACTGCTCGAGACCGGTACCGGGGGTTGAGGACCGAAGTTCTAAGGCATAAATGTGAAATTTTTAAAAAAACTATTTTTTGTTATCTTTCAAAATCTCGTTAGAATATAACGACTGAGGCCGGGCAAGGTGGCTTACACCTGTAATCCTAGCACTCTGGGAGGCCGAGGCAGGAGGATCGCTTGAGGTCAGGAGTTCAAGACCAGCCTAGCAAGAGCGAGATCTCGCCTCTATTAGAAGTGGAAAAATTAGCAGGTCGTTGTGGCATGCACCTGTAGTCCCAGCTACTTGGGAGGCTGAGGTAGGAGGATAGCTTGAGCCCAGGAGTTTGAGGTTGAGTGAGCTATAATGAGGCCACTGCACTCTATTTGGGGCGACAGTGTAAGACCCTGTCTCAAAAAAAAAAAAAAAAAAAAAGAAAAATGTAAAAATGCCTGAGTGTTAACAATGTTGTTGGACTTTTGTAGAACCCGTTAGGGTCCTGTGGACAAAAAACAAACAACAAACCTATATATTTAACATAGGTCTTTCTGGAAGAAGTCTCCATTTCATAAAACAGTAGGGTTCATTATCTAGATGAAAAAAATATGGTTATCCTAAAGTTGATTTCAAAATATTCAGTAAATTTTGTTGGTCTCCCAATTAATGATTGCGAAGCGTATAGAGTAGAATTAGTTTCAAGTAGTATTATAAGCATCTTTAAGCATAATTTTTTTTTAAACTTAGATAAAAGAAAACATTCTTAACTATTTATTCTATTGGCTATTTTACCTCTTTCTTTCTTTCTGTCTTTTTTAGCAGAAACACAGACACTGGGGATCCTCCAAGATAAAAATCAAACAGTAAGTAACTGTTTTTGGTGAGCTAACATCACACTCGACTCAGAGAAAAAGAAGTATGGCTTTAGATTTCTCCTTCCTGCCCGTCCTTTCCTTGGGGAAAAGGCCTGAACCTCCCTTAGCTTCAGATCCTTGGCTGTGGCATGTTGATGATGACAGTTCTGACCGCATAGGCCTGTTGTAAGGAAGGAAGGGGGCTCTGAGTGTAAAGTGCCCGGCGCATAGTAAGTGCTTGAACACCAACAAGATGAAACCTCAGCATTTCATCCCATCCGTCTGCTCCAATCGCACAGCCGTGCGTCCTGGGGAGGTTTCAAAGACCCTTTATCTCCCAAGAATATGTTTCTTCCTGCTTCCATTGCAATCCTGATGGGAAAGATTATTGGCTTATTTAAATTTTTTAAATTTATATATGATAAGACACTGACCAGGAATAGTCAGAGCCAAGAGTTTATGTATTTGATGATAAATAAAGCAATATTTTAATTAACCACAATTTTAATGCCCCTCCCCCCAACCTTCTCTGAGTAAAAGGAAAACAATTAGAAAGCACACTTGCAGCAGGGACTTAAAAATTCTTCGAGGACATCTCCAGGGGCCCACACTATTTCATTCAGTCTCCTGCTTGTATATTCACAGTGGATGCTCAGCATCTTGTGTCTGTCCCTCCCCTCTCTGAGGTCAAGGCCTTTTAAGTACCTGTGTGTGCTCCTCGTGCCTCGTGAACAATAATTTGCATACAGGACTCCTGCTCTGGCAGGAGTAATGTGTATTGAATAAATGGAAGATTTAACTTTCTTGACTTCTTTGTTTTAAAACTACGATTACTGTTTTTAAAAGGAAGACATGGACTACAATTTTAAAAACAGGAGGATTTTTTAGTGTGAGTCTCAGTTATCAGAAAATCAAATTAATTATAGCAATAGCAATAATAGCTACTACTGATTAAATATTTATTATATACCAGGCCTTGTGCTACTCGTTTTATATTTTTTGTCGCTTAATTTTCCCAATAACTCTCAAGGTCACTTAGCTCTTAGGGACAGGGCTGGGATTTGATCCCAGAACTGTCTGGCTGCAAAGTCCTGGCTCTTGAATCACTGTCTTTTTGTGGACATAAACCACCAAATGTAGACCACTCTAAAATTGCCTGGGGAGTACCAGGGGATGTTGAACCAATAGGACTCCACTCTAAAGCTCATTTTTGTTTTTGGGGGTAGGGATCCATTTACTAAGAGCTCCTTTTCTACTCCACAGTACAGAAGGACACATTTGTTTTCTTGCTAACTCCAAAGATTAAGCTAATCCCTTTCTTGGATGTGGTTTGAGGCTTGTCTAGAAGGGGATATAGATCAAGGGTGGTTTCAAGGACCCTGTTATCCTGCGATGTTGTAAAAGGGATGGTCTGATTTGCAAATCACGAGAGTAAGTACACAACGATTTGGCCCTTGGCTGCTTAAATTCCGTTTGTGTTTCCACAGCAAATATCCACATTGGCTAATGAATTACAAGACCCTGGAGCATCTACCAGAATAGCTGTCTACATTGGAGCAGGGATCTCCGCTGGGCTGGCTCTCGCTCTTATCTTTGGTGCTTTACTTTTCAAATGTAAGTCATTTGACCGTTGCTTCTCTCCCTCAGATAAGGAACTGTTAACATAGGAACCAATACAAACCTAGATAGAAATGTAAGTTTAGAATTATACCTAAAGGTCCTTAGACTAAATGCCCTTTTGCCTTTCCAGATCCTAACAATCATAGCTAACTTTTATTCTGTGCTTACCCTGCGTAAGGCAGGTACTGTGCTAAATGTTTTCCATACATTTTATCATCATCATCTTGTAAGATAGGTAGTATTATCTTTCCCATTTTACAGTAAAGGAAAGGAAAGCTCAGAGTAAGCCAAGGTCAAGGACTGCCTTTTAAGTAGCTGTGTGTGCTCATAAACAATAATTTGCATACAGGACTCCTGCTCTTGCAGGAGTAATGTATATTGAATAAATGGAAGATTTAACTTCCTTGACTTCTTTGTTTTAAAACTATAATTACTGTTTTTAAAAGGAAAACATGAACTCAAATTTTAGAAACAGGAGGATTTTTTAGTGTGACTCTCAGTTATCAGAAAATCAAATTAATTATAGCAATGGCAATAATAACTACCACTGATTAAATATTTATTATATACCAGGGCTTCAGAATCAGTAAGTGGTCCCCTATGTGAATTGGACTTAAAAAACAAAACAAAACAAAACAGAATTAGTGAATGGAATCCAAATATAGGCAAGCTGATTCCAGTATCTGTTCTCTTATCTTTAGTTAAGAAAACTAATCTTTTTGATTTGTAATACGTGTAGGTTTATTAGAAAATGCAGCCACAAAAAGCCATTTCCTTCTGTTCATTTTTCTGTCATTTGTTTCTCAGACATAGCTCTTTAGAGAGGGGTAGCAGACCCTTTACCACTGGGTCATGACCAGGTTACAGAAGGTTCTCCTCCATCATGACACTCAGCACACATAGTTTTCTTCTAAGTTACTTATCTTTATTTTTAAAAAATGTTATAAAGTATAATTTATGTACGATAACCTGCATATTTAAAGGGTGTTCAATGTGATGAATTTTGATGGATAATTACAGTGGGAGCCAGCACCACAATCAAGATCCAACTCTCGTTTTGAAAAAGGGGAAAAATTCAAATATTTCCATCACCCCAGAAGCCTCACACATTTTTATAATTGGATGTATTTTCTTTTCTTTGAGGGCAGAGGCCCAGGCCTTACACTCCAGAGTGCAAAACATTATAGCAGCCTTTCTTACTAATTCACAACCGGGGACTAGGTGTGAGGTGACCAGCTATCCAGATTGGCCCAGGACTGAAGGGGGTTCCTAAGATCTGGGGCTTGCAGTGCTAAAACCAGAAATGTCTAAGGAAAATAGGGATGAGTTGGTTATCCCAATTGTGGCCTGAAGCTGCCAAGTGCTTTACGTGCATTAAATCCACGTAACTACTGTATGAGATGGGTGTTAATACTAATGTGATTCCAGTGGAAAACCAGCAGGCTGAAAGGTTAAGTAACTTGCCCAAATTCACACAGTTAATTGATAGATAAAGGAGTTGAAATTTGGGCTGTTGTACTCTCCACCACCATGTTTTCTGCCATTATTGTTAAATGGTTTCCAGAGAAAGAAACCACTCCACTCATAGTTACGTGGGTTTGCCCAGAGGTAGTAGAATTTGTGAGTTGATCACATGAATATGAAGCCTCAGAGCAGTTAAGAAGCAATGATAACACTCACTACTTTCTTGAGTTCTGCCAAGGCCTATATATTAGGGACCATTCTAGTTTGTGTAAAGGGTTAATGGGGCATGGGAGAAATCTGATGCTTTGAACACACACCTATAAGGTATGTTACTCTGAAAAACGTGGCTACTTAGAAGAAGAACAGATGAGAAGTTCTGATCAGTTTGCAATCTTTTCCCTGGAAGTTGCTGGAGAAAATCTTACACTCGAGGTGACAGATTTTTAAGTCATAACCTCATAGACACAGACTGGCCCTCAATAATGTCCCAAAATCCTACATGTTTCTAGTGCCCTCTCTGAGATGACCACCTCACTGCCACTCAAAACGCCTCTGCTCCTCTCTTAACTGATGCTATATCAACTGTTCCATCTCTTTGCCTTTGCCAAGACTTCATCCCTCTTTTTATCCCTTTCTTCTGAGTCATCTGCCCCTTCTTTTCTGCTTATGCTGCTAGTTTCATTAGCATGTATGTTCTAGTCCATGCATTCCTCTTTGGCTACTCCCATTTCTCCACTCTCCTTCACAGCCATGCTTCTCACCCCTCTGTGTTCTTCCTCCCACCATCATCCAGCTTCTATCCTGAAGAGCCATGGAAATGGTTGCAGTCAAGGTCACCAATGACCTCCATTTCGCTAAATTTAATAGATACCCTTGTCCTCAACCTTTAATCAGTATTCTTCCAAGTTGACCTCCACTCATTCTAGCAAGCTCCCTTCTCTTTGCTTCCAAAACACCATTCTCCTACCTGATTGGTCATTCCTTTTCAGTTCTTCCTCTCCCTGATCTTTAGATGTTGAGATTCCACAGGGCTGGGCCCTCTTCCTCTCTCTAAACCTTCTAGGTAATAACATCTATTCTTGTGGACTCAAAGGTCATCTTTAATTTCTCTCTCCAACTCTTAAAGTTTTGGTACGGCTAGTGTAACTGTCCAGTTCATGGCTCCACTTTGACGTCTCACACATTTAATGTGTGCAAAGTGGAGCTCTAGATTCTGCATTTCACCTTCCCAGAACTCAGCCTCACCCTTCCTGGTTTTCTCCACCATCCATCTGGTTGCTTAAACCAGAAATGCAGAAGTCATCCTTGAATCCTGTCTTTCCTCACTCCTAATAAGCAATCCAACTTCAATTCCTGCCCCTTTTCTCCAAAATATATCTAAAATCCTTCATTATTCTGTAACTTTCTTGGCCACCACTTTACTACAAGGCACTATCATCTCTACTTATCTCCTCATTTCTTTCTTCCTCCTTCTAATCCATTTTCCACATAACAGCCAGAGTGATAGTACGACCCAACTCATTGAAAGACATATGTCTCTGTCTTTCAATGATTTCCTACAGTTCTTAGAACAAAATCCAAACTCCTGATTATGGCTGAAAACGTCTTACAGGAACTAGCCCTAGTCTACCTTTCAGACCTTATCTTGGGTCGCTTTCCTAATCTAGCCATGTTTTTATTTTCAGACACTTGCCAAGATTTTTCCTAGGAGCTCTTTCTACCTGGAGCGCTCCCTCTGGGTCTTCAATGGCTGACTCATTCTCTCCTTTCAGAATGAGCTTAAAGGTCATCTCTGAGAGTTCTTCCCTGACCATCCTTTTTATTATCTGTTTCAGTGTGTTGTGTTTTCTTCATAATTCATCACAATTTGAAACTATTTTATTTTCATATTTGCTGTCTGTCTTTCTTTCTTTCTCTCTTTCTCTCTTTCTTCTTTTCGTTCTTTTTGTTTGTTTGTTTTGTTCTCCACTAGAATGCAAGCTTCATGAAGTTAGGGCTCACAATTCACATTTATGTTCCCAGTGCTTAGCAAACTGCTGGACATATAGCAGATACTCCATAATATTTATTAAATAAGAAAAATGTGTCTTTGTTACTTTCTAGCATAGTCCATGTAATACACTGTGAAACACACAGAGAGTTTGATTTAATTCAGTGTAAGGTGACAGGATTTCCCTAAACAACTCTTGCCTCTGGTGGGCCTATTTTATTTTTTATCTTGTTTATTTTATAAAAGCATTTTTATTGCTGTTTCTTCTTTTATCTAGGGTATTCTCATAGAAAAGAAAAGTTACAGAATTCAAGGTAAGAATAATGGAATGGGGTAGGGGAAAGGTGGGGATCTTGGAGGTCTCTAACATGGCTTTGATCTTTGCTCTGAAAAGTCCTTCCCTGGGGCTTTGGGATCAAAGCTTATACTTCCTTTTTTGTTGTTGTTGTTTGTTTGTTTGTTTTTGCTATTGCCCTGAGTAGAGTGCTGTGGCATCAGCCTAGCTCACAGCAACCTCAAACTCCTGGGCTCAAGCAATCCTCTTCCCTCGGCCTCCTGAGTAGCTGGGACTACAGGTACATGCCACAACGCCCAGCTAATTTTTCCATTTTTAGTAGAGACAGGGTGTCCCTCTTGCTCATGCTGGTCTTGAACTCTTGACTTCGAGCGATCCTACCACCTCAGACTCCCAGAGTGCTAGGATTACAGGTGTGAGCCACCTCCCCTTGGCCGGCTTATAGTTCCTTTTTGCCCTAGGCCTAATTATGAAGTGAAAATTTAACATGCTGCTGTGTGTACTTCCTGGTACCTCTAGCTTCCTTAATTCTAAAGGTATAAAACTTATCTCCCTAATAATAAGAAATGCTTATTTATCCCTAAATTAATGGATTTTTTTTTGATGAACTGAAACTTCAACCCTTCAACTGATTGAGTGCCTACTATATCCAGGATCTGGGCTGGACTTTGGGGGTCACCGAAGTGAACAAAAACCCAGAATCGCTGGGCGCAGTGACTCACGCCTGTAATCCCAGAACTTTGGGAGGTCGAGGTGGGAGGATCACTTGAGGCCAGGATTTTAAGATCAACCTGGGTAACATAGTGGGCCCTGGTGTCTATAAAAATGTAAAATTTAAAAAAAAGGAAAAAAATGTTGAAGTAAAATTAAAAAAAGGAACCCAGAATCTAGTCTCAGGGTTTCTATAGCCCAGCCCATGCATTTGCAACTTTGATTTCCTATTAGAATCACCTGAGCACTTAAGCATCCTGACGTAGGGCCAACCCCAGAGCAATGAATCAGAATCTCTGGGGGTGAGGCCTAAGTACACATATTGCTCTAAAACGTCTCCAGTTTGAATATCATGGAGATATTATAATAAAACAAACAAATAAACAAATAAATAAATGCTCTCCAGGTGATTCTAGTGTGCAATCAGGTCTGAGAACCACTGTTCTACTAGATAGCCCTGTCTTAATTTCCGTTCCTGACTATACACACACAGCCATTCCAAATAGGCAGAGCTTATATAACTTTTACTAGATTTTGGAGTTTTAGAGACATTTGGTACATAAATAGAATGCAATATATTTTCAGGAAAAAAATGACTGCCCATTGAATGCTCTCTAAACTACTAATAATTTTAAATTAAGTAAAATACAGTGTATGATGAAGACAAAATAATCTGCACTAAAAAAGTCACATAAGGTCCAATAAAGTATTTAATTATCAGTGCTTTTAGATTACCTATGCCAGTATTCTTTACTAGAGCCAAAACTTAGATATATCATAATGGTCATAGTTAACATGTACATGTATTCATTCATTATTTGTGAAATTATATGGTTAATGTTCATCTCTTACAAATTATCAATTTACTTATACATTGTAAACTCCGTGGAAAGTTAAGACAATTAAGAACTTGCCTAAGGCTAGGTGTGGTGGCTCAGGCCTATAATCCTAGCACTCTGGGAGGCCAAGGTGGGAGGATTGCTTGAGGTCAGGAGTTCAAGACCAGCCTGAGCAAGAGTGAGACCCTGTCTCTACTAAAAGTAGGAAAAAAATTAGCCAGATGTAGTGTCTCATGTCTGTAGTCTCAGCTACCCAGGAGGCTGAGGCAGGAGGATCGCTTGAGTCCAGGAGTTTGAGGTTGCTATGAGCTAGGCTGATGCTATGGCAGTCTAGCCCCAGCAACACGGAGAGACTCTGTTTCAAAAAAAAAAAAAGAACTTGTCTGCCTCTTACCTACTGTGTCCCCAGCACAGTGCCTGAGGCATATTAGGCACTTTGTCAATATTGATGATTGAATACTCCTCCCAGTGGTACAGGTCCCACCATCCCTTTCACAAGTAAAGATACCAAGACACAAAATTCATTAATATGCAACTTATATGGAATTTTTTTGTTTTGCTCACTGCTGTATCTCCAGGTACATAGAATCGTGTGTGACACACTAAGTATTTCTTAAATGAAAAAAGACTCCACAAAACACAAAGTCACATGGCTGGTGCGTGACAAAATTCAAACTCAAGTCTGATTGGATTCATAACATATTCATTTCTTTGTCTTTTAAAAACTGTTCAAGCCCACAGACGAATTGAAATAACAGTGAAGTTTGAGTATCCCTCATCTGAAAATCCGAAATCCTCCAAAATTCAAAATTGTTTGAGCATCAACATGACACTCAAAGGAGATACTTATTGGGGCATCTTGGATTTTGGATTTTTGAAACTGGGATGCTCAACTAGCAAGTATATATAATAAAAATATTCTTATACCTAAGAAAATGAAGATTAATTCAAATTTACTCAATTGTTTCCATATTCTTTTTTTTTTCCCCCTTATTTACTGGAGCCACACCCAAGAAGACTTGAGCAAGTGGACTCCTCCATATTCTTTTATGGCAGTTTTACGGCTTTACCTTCCATTGAGCACCTGATCCAAGGATCATGCGCTGCATTTGGCTGCTGTCTGTTTAGCAAAGCCTATTCTCTTAATCCAATTCTGTGTTGCCTGGGAAATGCGTAACTCAACCACAACATTTTATTTCCACAGACTCATCTCTTTTGCCAACCTCCAGCCGTCAGGACTAGAAAATGCAGTAGCAGCGGGGATGCGCTCGGAAGAAAACATCTACATCATCGAGGAGAATGTATACGAAATGGAGGATCCCAATGAGTATTACTGCTCTATTCAGCAGTGAGTGGCGATCCTGACACCCTCTGGGTTTGTCACTTGCAACACCATGGATCCAACCATTTCATTTTTGGGCTTGGTATTATTATCTTTTTCGAAAACTATGAGATGTGTAAGCTGGCCAGTTTTAGAGGTTCTGTCCACGACGGCCAAACAGAGTCTTCCTATTTCTAAAGATACTTAGCTCACATGGGGATTGAACTGTGACCTGCACTGAACTCAGACAGGCTTGTCATCACCTCTGTATTTAAGCCAACAGGGCTACCCACCCCAGAGACCGTTAATCATGGGTGGTTAGAGCTCAAGCAGGCTTTTATATACATTAGGAATTCTGGACATGGGGTCTCTGGAGCTCCGGGAAATCCAGGCACACGATGTGTCCATGAAGCTCCTGAAGACCAAGGGAAAATTGTGTGCCGAGACAGGTGCATGTCTTTTTTGGTGCAGAAAGTCTAAAGGGGGCCACTGATTTTCAAGGAGATCTGTGATTATTAAAAGGTTAAGAAACAACTGGATCAGGACCGCATAATCTTGAGGATTCCCTCCGGTTGTCGAGGTTTAGGCTTCCCTGAGCATTGTCTCTCTAACAGTACGCACAGCTCTGCACAGCTCTCCTTTGCCTCCGTTAGAAAGACTGGCCTGGGGAAAAAGGAAGTGCATTTGCTTGGTGTGTGTTACCAAGTTTTGCTTGTTGTGCACTCAAAAGGAAATACCTCCGACCAACTTCTCCATTCGGGGAGCGAACTGGAGCTGTATTTTTCACAGAAGGAGAAGCAGTGACTGGGACACAGATTCTGCTTCCTGGTGGAAAGAAGGCAGAGGTCTCCAGCCAGCTGTCTTGTCAGCATCAGATCTTCAATGGAAACACAGCGGTCCCTAAACTTATATTCCAAAGTGGTGGAGGCGACGTCTGTCTTGCTTATTGTTGTCTCCCCAGAGCCTCGCATGACTCTGACACATAATAAAAATTTACTAAATATCTTTGGAGTGAAAAACTTAAATCAGCAGAGAGATGGTTTTCTGGAAAGACTTTTCCATTGGAGAGCTCAGTCAGAACGTGACTTTGTAACTGCACTTTGGAGAATTCGTAAATTCCCTGAAGCTCCCATATCTGCTCTTACCCAGGCCAAAGTGGCCTTTGTTTCTCAACATCATCTCCCAGCTCAGGACCTTGGGACTCTGTTACTCTTTTGTATGTTTCTCTTTTTCTGCAGAGCCCTCCTTTGCATGTAAAGAATGAATCAACAACACGGGCCTATTGCTGCCTGAAAACTGCTGCTCCCCAGGCGATGACTAAGCTGCTACCGTGCTGCATGCAGAAGACGTTGATCGCCAGGGCTACAGGCAGCCTGTTTGTTTCTAGAAGTCACTTTGGCAGTCTTGTCGTGTGAATTATAGTGTTTGGGCTGTATCTAGAGTTTCAGAAGACACTGGATTTCTACAGGGAGAAGTGTAAGGTAGATCATTTTGCAAAATTAATTATGGGAACCAGCCCTCATACAGGCTGAAAAATTAATCCCAAGTGTTTTAAAGTCACAAAATTCAAAATCATTTGAACCCAATCAATGATTCTCCCCAAAAGAGATTCTTATCCTACAAAATTCTTTAAACGAAAGTAGGTGTACAAGGATGATCATTGCAGTGGTATTTGTAAGAGACATTTACATCAATAGGGGAATAGTTGATTGCACTGTGTTATGTCAATACACTGGCGCAGCTAAAAAGAATTAGGCAGTTTCATCACTAATCTTTTTTTTCTAATTTGGCAAATCCTTATGAAGTGCATATGATGTGCCAGGTATTTTTGAGCTGGAACCATAGACGTGGACCAAATAGACACATCCCCGACCCCATGGAACTTCTAGTTGATCTCACAGAAAGGAGGATTCATGTCCATTCATTCATTCGGTGAACATTTATTGGTATCTGCTCTGTGCCAGACACTGTTCTAGTCTCCAGAAATATAGTGGTGAATGAAGCAGTCACAATCCTTGCTCTCATGTAGCTTATATTACTTGTCAGAACAGAGTGCTATATTGTTAAGTCAAAAGAAAAAAAAGTTCTATATTGATATATATAATTGATGATAATTTTTTTTGCCCTAAAAAATATGGAGGAATATACCCAAATTAATATGGTTACCCCATGGAGACAAATAATAGAGAGAGACTTTCATTTTTTCCTTTTACCTGCTTCTGCTATAGTTTGAATTATATTTTCTCCATTTTCTTTTGTAATGAAAAAATTAAACTTAAGCATTACAGCAATGTTTTTCTGCCCACCCTCCTCATCACAGAAAGAAATGAAGACATTGGATGGGTTAAGTTCACAAGGTCAAAGTCAAGGTCAGCAGTATGGTGTAGCTATCACTTAGGACTAGAACCCTGGTTTTCTGGATGGGATCCACTCTACATCAAGTATTTGGACCGGGGAAGATGGCACAGAAAGACAAAAGTGAGAGAGTTACTACAAAGGGCCCAGAAGATGGCAAGTGGTAACTCAGAGAATTAAAAACAATACTATAAGGCCAGGTGTGGCTCACTCCTATAATCCTAGCACTCTGGGAGGCCGAGGCGGGCGGATGGTTTGAGCTGAGAAGTTCGAGACCAGCCTGAGCAAGAGTAAGACCCTGTCTCTACCAAAAAAAAAAAAAAAATAGAAACAAATTATCTGGATAACTAAAAATATATAGAAAAAATTAGCCGAGCATGGTGGCGCATGCCTATAGTCCCAGCTACTTGGGACGCTGAGGCAGGAGGATCGCTTGAGCCCAGGAGTTTGAGGTTGCTGTGAGCCAAGCTGATGCCATGGCACTCTAGCCTGGACAACACAGTGAGACTCTGTTCCCCCCCCCCCAAAAAAAAACCAAAAAAAAAAACAATACTATAAGATTGAATGTGTGGTTTGCTCTTAGAAGTGCCTTAGGATTTTTCTTCCAGAGCTGCCAACAGAGAGCCCTCAGGCTCTGAAAAGAGAGGGGGATCCCTGATCTTCTCTTTAGACTGAAAAAAGTAAAGTTTTACCATGTTTTGTCTATCACTTCTTCTATTAATAGATTTAGAGTTCCCAAGGTAGAAATTCCAAGCAGTTCAATCTCTCACTGATTCAGATAACATCAAGTCAATTTATATGAACATAAATTGTTTTTTTCCCTTTTATTAAATATCATAAGAGAATGTATTTATGGAATTAACGTATTGCTTTTTTAAACAGATATAATTTACATACCAAAAATGCATTCCTGTTAAGCATACACTTTGAATTTGACAAAGGTATACACGTATGTAAATATCACCCAAGCAAGATATAAAACATTTCCACCATCCAGATGGTCCTCATGCCTACTCCCATGATGATTTACTGATTTACAAAATTAAGGTGAACACAATTTTGTCACTAGATTTCGATTGAAAAAGTCGGGATGCTTCTGGAGATAAGTAGAAATGCCCAAAGGCAATCATTTTAAAGATTTTCTATCATCCTTTTCTGGGACTCAGGTGGGAAGTGGGGAAAAGGTGAGGGACAGCTGGCTGCGGGGTTCTCAAGCTTGAGAAGGTTTGGGTTTCGATCACTTTTCAGTGGAAAAACAGTGCAAGGGAGCTGTATGAGTCAGAAATGTCAGTTTCAGGCTTCTAGATCCTCTGTTTCTTTTTCTCAGCCATAGAGACGGTGGTGGTAAAGGTTATTCCAAAGTCACTCATTCAATCACAATGGTGAATCTCTTTTGTAAATTCTTGAATTTCTTCTGCTTACGGCATGACTCTTTTTCCAAAGAGAGAAGTGGGATTTACAAAAAAAAAGTTTGAGAAGGGTTTAATTTAACTACTTATTTCAATGTTAGACAACATTGGATGATCTCTATTAAGAAAAGAAGGAAATACTAGATTTCTCCATGTATTCCCATCTACCTACCAGCCTTTTTTGTTGTTGTTACATGTGATTTTATTATTACTATTATTATTGTTGTTGTTTTTAGCATAAACAACAGACATTTATTTTCTTACAGTTCTAGAGGCTGGAAATCCGAGATCAAGGTGCCAGCAGGGTTGGTTTCTGGTAAGACCTCTCTCCTCACCGTGCAGATGACAGATGTCACTGTCTCACTCTGTCCTCACATGGCCTTTGCTGTGTGTGTACATAAAGTGGGAGAGAGAGCTCTGGTGTCACCTCTTCTTGAAAGGATACAAATCCTATTGGATTAGAACCTCACCCTTAGGACCTCATTTAAACTTAATTACCTCCAAACACAGTCATAATAGATGTTAGAGCTTCATCCGATAAATTTGGGTAGTGGGATACAATTCAGGCTATAACAGATTGAAAGGATTTTTTTTTTAAAAAAAGGTTATTTAAGCTATTCATACGTGGTAGTGATGGTGGGACATCTGTTTAAATGTGCACATTATTTTACTATAATAATTGTTTTGTGGGTGAGTCACCTTTGGGAAAGACTTTATTATAACTTTCTGTTCTATACTTAAACAATCTGCTTCATGTTGATAAGTTGTCATTTCTATATTTTGTATTTGTTGCAATTTCTATATTTTATATTCGTACTCTTTCATTTGTTTTAAACCTTGTTCATGTAAAATAGAAATATTTTACACTCCAATTCAGTGTTTTATCTTCTTTGGGTCAGTTATGAAGTATCCAAATATCTGTCTATCTGTGTCTCATCTGTTTTTGATTTTATTATCCACAGTTTTACTTGTCATCACCGCTCAATTGCGCGCTGGATTTAGTTCTGTGTTAGCGTAGGTAGGAAAGTGAGATTGAGCAGAGGAAGTATGAAGAGGCCGTGTAAACAAACGGGGTGCCGAGGAAGAAAATGCCCTGCAAGATGAGGGTAGCCCCAAGTGTCACAGAATGTGAGCGTGAGAAAAGGGGAGCATGAGCAGAGAAAATACGAAAGCAAGCAACTTAAATGGGATGCTGAGTAAGAGAACGTACTGGAACAATAACAAAGATAAGGGGAAACACAACTGTCACAAAAAGCATGACAGAAACAACACAGGACACGTTATATGTTATGGTTTGCACCCCACCCACCCCACTGTGGGCTTTGGACACCACCACACATCCGGGCCTAACCATAAGGTGAACCCCCACCCCCACCCACAGCAGGAAGGAAACAACATCCCCATTGGTCAAGGAAAAAAGGAGAAGAGACAATGTCAGGAAGGAGGAGAGACCAGACGAGAGTGAAAGGGATGATGGTGCAGAGACCCCAGTGCCTCTGTCCGCTGGGACATGTGCCCACTCCTACCCCTTCTGGGTCATGCTATCGCTTGCTGATTAGAAACCGGAAGAGACCCCAGGGCCACAGTCCGCTCGGACGTGTACCCACTCTTAAGCCCCTTTAAGAGTGAACTTTCCTCTGGCGGGAGGATCACTCAAGGTCAGGAGTTTGAGACCACCCTGAGCAAGAGCGAGACCCCGTCTCTACTAAAAATAGAAAGAAATAATTTGGACAGCTAAACATCTATATAGAAAAAAATTAGCCGGGCATGGTGGCTCATGCCTGTAGTCCCAGCTACTCGGGAGGCTGAGGTGGGAGGATTGCTTGAGCCCAGGAGTTTGAGGTTGCTGTGAGCTAGGCTGACGCCACGGCACTCACTCTAGCCTGGGCAACAGAGTGAGACTCTGTCTCAAAAAAAAAAAATTAAAAAATAAAAAAAAAAAAGAAAAAAAAATTAAAAAATAAGAGTGAACTTTCACTTTAATAAACTTTGTCACTTGCTGCGTCCAAACTGTCCCTTGCTTTCATTCTTCCATTGCGAGAAGACGAGGACTTCAGCAGCCGGTAACACTTGTTCAGAAAACACTTAAGTGAAAAGTAACAACTGTATAGATGTACGGAAGGTTGTTTCACACATTTTTCTTCTAATAATACAGGTTTCTTGGTTCATGTCTTCATCCCCAAGTTCACTACTAGAGATTAGCAAGAATCTCTTGACTACAGGGTTGACTAAATCTGAGGTTGAAGTAAGGAGCTGGCAGTGAGGGGACTTTAAAACCTGCCAGATGCCCAGGCCTCAGTGACATCCCCCAATTTTTTATTGTTTTCTCCGACATCCCTCTTACTCCAACAATCTTCCTGTTACATAAGTAGCAGTTAAACAGCTTGTAATCACCACGGGAGAAAAGAGTTATCTGAATTAAGAGAAATTCAGGTAAAAACTAAGAAATGTGACATTTATTCTAGCTGCCTTATTTCAAGCGAATGTGTTTACAAGGGACGCTTGGGCGAGACGGCCCAAACTGAAGCCAGTGGCCTTACAGTATGATGGCACTCTATAAGAATCTCTATTTATGTGGAAGACACACATCTTGTTGGATTG
The DNA here is from genome assembly GCF_041146395.1 of Eulemur rufifrons. Taxonomy (NCBI): domain Eukaryota; kingdom Metazoa; phylum Chordata; class Mammalia; order Primates; family Lemuridae; genus Eulemur; species Eulemur rufifrons. The sequence continues at coordinate 26,170,290 of NC_090992.1, forward strand.
CTTGCTTCCTTTATTGTTTTTTTTTTTTTATTTCAGCTTATTATGCGGGTACAAAAGTTCAGGTTATGTATATTGCCCATGTACCGCCCATCCCCCCGAGTCAGAGCTTCAAGCGTGTCCATTCCCCAGACAGTGTGCATTGCACTCATCATGTAGGTGTATATACCCCCATCCCCTCGCCCCACCCGCATCTCCCCGAGTCTTTATTGTTGTTTTTTAACTTTTTATCTTGAAATGATTTGAGACCGACAGCAATATTGCAACAATAGTACACAGAGTTCCTGTATTCACCATTTCCTCTAGTGTCAACAGCTAACACAACCATGGTACGTTTGTCAAAACTGAGAAACTACCATTGGTGCTGGACTGTTAACTAAACTACAGAAGTTACTTGGATTCCTGCTGTTAGTTTTGGAAATTTAAAATTAAACCCTTTTAGAAGAATTCAGTAGAATTTAAGTTGAAGCTGGAATTCCCCATTCTCTGTCTTCCCCATGAAACCAACCCCCCAGGAGCAATTAGAGTTGTTTTTTGGTTTATCCTTCTAGATCAGCGCTGCCCAGTACAAATACAGTGGGAGTGGCATGTATAATTTTGAATTTTCAACTAGACATTAAAAAAAGTAAAAAGAAACAGGTGAAATCAATTTTAAGAATACACCCTCCCCTCCCCTCCTCTCCTCTCCCCTCCCCTCTCCTCCTCTCCCCTCCCCTCAAAAAAAAAAGAATACATTTATACATTTATTTAATTCCATACATCTAAAGAGTTGTCATTTCAACATGGATAAATATAAAAATCATTAACCAGAGAGTTTACATTCTTTTATTCATTGTAAGTCTTAAAAATTCAGTGTGTATTTTACATGTATAGCACATCTCAATTCGTTTTTATTTGTATAAATGTATAGGGTACAAGGGTAATTTTGTTACACGGATATATGGTGCAGTGGTGACGTCAAGGCTTTTAGTGTGTTCATCATCCAAATAATGTACATGGTACCCATTAAGTAATTTCTCATCCTTCGCCCCCTCTCATTTCCCCACCCTTCCCAGTCTCCATGGTCTGTCATTCCACACTCTGCCACATGTTAAGTGCTTAATAGCCACATGTAGATGGTGGTATTAGCATAGTTCTGAGGGGTAGCAGAGGCGGAAGAAGTGGAACAGGTGGCAGGGAGGCAGGAGAGGCAGGCACACTCAGTGTAACTTTTATCGAAAAAAATTTGCATATAAAAGGACCCATGCAGTTCAAAGTCAGTTGTTGAAAGGTCAACTGTAATGACCTGTTGTATTTTCTACTTTGTAGAAGAACATGAGCTTCATAGTACAGCCCTTGTATGTTTATTAAAGCATTATTTCATCATCTTCCGTCCTTCTAGATGCTTGGTGATGTTCAAGTTGCTTTCTTTTCTGTCTTCCTGGGATAAATAAAAGGATGATTGTACTAAGGTTGTGAAAAATATGTCATGTGAATATAGAAGCATTTCCACTTTTGTAAGAATGCAGCTTTGGGACTTTTTTTTTTGTTAAAACATTTTGAATACATTATGTAAACAGTACATTGGTACATTCTTGTTGTAAAATGCTCAAATGATACATAAATGTATAGCCTCAAACTGACACGCCCTCCTGTGTCAGCCTGCTTCCCTATCAGATAGGATATTCAGAATAGTTTGCTGGGTCCTTTCCCATGACTTTCCCATAGAGATGCAGATGCGTATATATGTACATATGTTGTCATTTCATTGTGCTGTTTTTGCAAAATGGGTTCCTATGAAATAAGTGGTTGTGGGAATTTTTTAAATTTAATATTTCTTGGAAATATTTCCATGTTAGAGTGTCCCAATAAAATGTTGACATTTTAATTAATGTATATCGTTAATAAACAGAGTCAAGACTTTTGAAAGCCACAATGCCCACCACCAGCACAATGTCTGGACATGGGTTTTGACAGAACTCGGAGCACATTTTACATAGTTGCTACCAGCACAGGCAGCTCCACTTGGTGTCCAGGTTCCGTGGTGGTCTTTGTTTGGGAGTGTAGAGAGTCCTTTCAAAAATTTCCCTAATCTAGGCCGGGCGCGGTGGCTCACGCCTGTAATCCTAGCACTCTGGGAGGCCGAGGCAGGTGGATTGCTCGAGGTCAGGAGTTCGAGACCAGCCTGAGCAAGAGCAAGACCCTGTCTCTACTAAAAATAGAAAGAAATTAGCTGGCCAACTAAAATATATATAGAAAAAAATTAGCCGGGCATGGTGGCGCACGCCTGTAGTCCCAGCTACTCGGGAGGATGAGGCAGGAGGATCCCTTAAGCCCAGGAGTTTGAGGTTGCTGTGAGCTAGGCTGACGCCACGGCACTCACTGTAGCCTGGGCAACAGAGTGAGACTCTGTCTCAAAAAAAAAAAAAAAAAAAATTTCCCTAATCTTCCTAGAACAGAAGGGGCTTAATGAAAAACAAACAAACAAAACTTCCCCAATTATGTCTGGTAAGAGCCGAATGCTATTAAATCTCTTTGACCCACCTATCTTCCCAAAAATGAAGGTGGAAGAAATTTCTCCATTCATGCAATGCTTATGCAGCAGGGGACACAGGTTAAAAGACAAAGTTTTAATCCCAAAACAGATCTGTGCTGTTGTCTTCAAGGTCTTTAAGCAGACAAAGCACATGGTTTGGGTTCTAGGGGTAGGAAGGCCCCATTGTCTCATAATTCCAAGGGAAATACTATGCTTTACACGGGGTAGGGTCCTGTAGCCTTGTGAACACAACCTGGTCACATCCAGTTTCCTAACACCCTTTTCATACACGGCTTCAAAAGCCCCATTAAAAAGTGGGCAAAAGACACGAACAGAAGTTTTCAAAAGAAGATAGACAAATGGCCAATAAACATATGAAAAAATGCTCAACATCATTAATCAGGGAAATGCAAATTAAAACCACGGTGAAATATCACCTTGCCCCAGTCAGAATGGCTTTTATTAAAAAGTCCAAAAGCAATAGATACTGGTGTGGATGCAGAGAGAAAGGAACACTCATACACTGTTGGTGGGAGTGCAAACTAGTACAACCTCTATGGAAAATAGTATGGAGATTCCTCAAAGAACTAAAAATAGACTTACCATTTGATCCAGCAATCCCACTACTGGATATTTACCCAAAGGAAAAGAAGTCATTTTATCAAAAATACACCTGCACTTAAATGTTTATTGCAGCACAATTCACAATTGCAAAGATGTGGAATCAACCCAAGTGCTCAATTCATGAGTGGATTAACAAAGTGTGGTGTGTGTATACTATGGAATACTACACAGCCATGAAGAAAGATGAATTAAGGCTGTTTGCAACAATTTGAATGGAACCATAGACCATTATGGTAAGTGAAGTATCTAAAGAATGGAAAAACAAACACCACATGTACTTGCTATTAAACTGGAACTAGCCAATGAGCACACATGTGCACAGAGGGAAGTAAAACTCAGTGGAAATCAAACACGGGGGAGGGCGGGATGGGCAAAAACCTACCTAATAGGTATAGTGAACACTATCTGGGGGATGGGCACACTTGTAATCCTGATTCAAGTGTAACAAAATTGATCCATGTAACCAAAAACATTTGTACCCCTGTAATATTTTGAAATTAAAAAAGGAAGCACTGGCAGTCTTAATCGACACATTATTAGCAGCTGAAAGGTGTATATAAATTACACTGGGGCACAGCTTAGCTCTACTTCAGTTTTCAATTAGCAATTATCACGCCTTGGATAAACCTCATTGGCTACGCTACTGCCACTCCGCAAAGCTAGTTTTTAAAGATAACAACTTGTTTTCCTAAACTTTCAAGGGCAGAGACTATAGATTTGTTTTATTTGCTTAGAATGTTCCATTCTTAGCATGGGAGACTCAATAAATATTTATTGAAATAATGTTCGTTGCATGGCAAGAGCAGCGGACTAAGAGTAGTTAAACCCAGCTTTCACTTCTTCCTCAGCACCCCCCCCCCCCCGCCCCCATGACTTCGGTGGGTCCCGCACTCAATTCCTCTTTTTGGATCTCAGTTCATTCATCTATAAATTGATGACGTTTGCCCCACGTAGCTTAAGGTCCCTTTACGAATTAGCAATCTTAAAGTCTGTATGATTTTTCAGGCATGGAGTCTGACTTAAAATCAAGATTTTTGCTGAATCTTTAAAAATAGCCCAGCAGAAAACAAGTACTCCTTCAGCCCACTAACAGCGACCTGTTTTTCAAGTTATAATCTGTTCAAATTAGTAAATGCATCAAATCTAGCTAAAAGATTGGCCAGCTGGAGAAATCTTATTTTCAAACCTACTTCCCACTGTTCTTATGGAAAGGTGTGGCAAAGAGATAGAGAATGGAATTTTGGGAGAAAGTCGTCTTTACATATAAACACCTGTGGCGATAGAGTTACAGACACACCTGGCAGGGGAAGGGAGCCCTGTAAAAGAGGAGCTGGAAAACCGCCTCTTTACTCTCTGGTGAGTACAGTCCTCTGCAAGCCTGTGCCAAAGAGAAAACCAGGACATTGCTGCTTGGACTTTCTCGGTATTAAATGGGATATAAGGACAATGATGATTGAGCCGATAGAAATTAGGGGAGGCCGGGCGCGGTGGCTCATGCCTGTAATCCTAGCACTCTGGGAGGCCGAGGAGGGTGGATTGTTTGAGCTCAGGAGTTCGAGACCAGCCTGAGCAAGAGTGAGACCCCCGTCTCTACTAAAAAAATAAAAAGAAATTAGCTGAACAACTAAAAATATATAGAAAAAATTAGCTGGGCGTGGTGGGACATGCCTGTAGTCCCAGCTACTTGGGAGGCTGAGGCAGGAGGATCGCTTGAGCTCAGGAGTTTGAGGTTGCTGTGAGCTAGGCTGATGCCACGGCACTCACTCTAGCCTGGGCAACAGAGTGAGACTCTGTCTCAAAAGAAAAGAAAAGAAATTAGGGGAAATTTACACATAATGGAGTTCTTTGGATTTCTTGGGAGATAGATTCTCATTTAAATGGAATCATGGACATATACCCTGAGCTATTTAAGCTTTCCTGGCCAAGTTCACGGTGAAAAAAAAATAAGGGAGGAAAAAAAAAACCTACAGAAAATTGTGTGGTACATTTGTGTTAAGCCATATTTCTTTAGGCTGGCTTGAAGCTGACTTTAGGTTCAACACATACTTTGGCTGAGCCTAGCTTCATCTGAAAGGTGGGTATTATATAATAATATGGAAATGAAAATATGTGTGTTGAGGGCAAGGCTAAATTAGCACTTTTATGATTAGTAAAAATATTTACAAAAAATAAGTCATGTAAAGTATAATGTTCAGTAAAAACAGGAGCTGGGCATCAGCTTCTGAGGTTTGAAGGTTTGGGAGTAATCTCTTCTGTGTTAGAAATGACCAAACTTCCAATGGGTACAAATGGCTTAGTTTGGTTGGAGTTTTGGGAGGCTTGGAGTGGAAGGGTGTGGCCTGCCTGGGAAGGTAGGCAGCTCTTAGAGTCTGGACTTTGCCTTGCAGGCATCGGTAAGCCATTGAATGCTTTTAAGATGGTAGAGATATTTAAAGAAATACCTAAGAAGATTAAAAAGTTATCTGTTGATGTAGATTCTCCCCACCCCATAGCCTGGAGAACAACATCAACCTCTTGAACTTGGTCTCCTTTTCATGACCTCCCACTTCCAGTGACACCCGCAGGCTGACAGATGGCTGTGCATCCATCCCTGGTCTATTCGCTCTCCCAAAGCTCTCAAATCCCCCAAACTTCTTCCCCATCTTCACCGTCAGCTTTTAACTGAGTTTCCTACTTCACTGAGGAAGCAATCAACCCCAAGCTTCCCCCAGACACACAGACTCACCTAGCCTGGTTGTGTCTAAAGTGAATCTTCCAATGGGGGACTGGATCCCAAGCCTCCATTGCTCCAGCAAGCTTTCCCTTTCCTCAGTCAATTTTTTTCCTCCTGCTGATCCTCTCCAGATCATGCAAACATGCTGTTAATTTTACCATTTAAAACTAACTTTTCAGCCCGGCGCAGTGGCTCACACCTGTAATCGTAGCACTCTAGGAGGTCAAGGTGGCAGGATCGCTGCTTGAGCCCAGGAGTTTGAGGTTGCTGTGAGCTATGATGATGCCACTGCACTCCACCCAGGGCGACAGAGCAAGACCGTCTCAAAATACAAACAAAGAAACAACATTTCCCTTGACCCTACTCCTCAACCCGCCTCTATTTTTGCTCTCCTTTTTGCAAAACTTCTTGAAAGCATTCCAGGTTTCCAGTTATCTCCTTTTTTTCCTTGTAAATTTCTTACTGAAGTATAAAATCCTAAGATCACTAATGATCTCCAGGTTGCTCAGTCCTATGACAAGTCTCATCCTTTGCCAAAACCCAGAATATTTCCTCCAAAACCTGTGGTGCATGCAGCTTTCCCCATCTGGGTTGGTTGGTGTAAGGTTTTTTGGATTGGCCAGTGCCAGAGAAAGGAAGACGAGCAGAGTTGAAATGGATAAGTAAAGTGGCTTTATTGGAGCGCTCCTGAGTGAGGGTAACGGGTCCCAAGAGAGGGGGGCCGGCAAGGTTCTCAGGCCCGGGGGTGGGGGGAGTGGGGGGGGTGGACGGAGAGGCCTGAGAAGTCACATCACCCAGAAGTCTGAGTGGGTTTATATATGTATTTTAGGGCTAGGGGGTAGGGGTTTCTTTGGCGGAAAGATTTATGGCGGGGAGAGTAAGGAATTTTCCGTTGCAGTTTTAGGGCAGGTGTGGAGAAATAGGAGGGGCTGGTGGTATAGGTGGACTCCAGGAACCATGACGGACTCCAGGAGCCGAGACCCTTGTCAGGGTAACCATCCAGGTGTGGTTATTCTTTTAACTCAGCTGGGCCTAGCAGGCATTGTTCTCGGCAGGTCTCGTGGGCTTTTTCTTTTTTTTTATTAGGGAGGGCAGGGGTGCCCGCCACCAGCCTTACAGTTGGCACCTCCAGTCCTTGCAGTTGCTCAGCCCTGAGTCCCGGGGAGTCATCTCTAGGCTCCTCCTCCTGCTCTCCTGAGAGTGCAGGAAACCGTGTGTGCTCCACCTGCTTAACACACAGAGCCTTAGCGCCCCCACTGCCACCCCTGCCCTTCTGGATAGTTTCCTGACAGGTCTCTGCTTCTCAGCCTAGCAGCTGCAGCAACTCTTCTTGAAGTCGGGGAGCTTGTCACCCCGTGTCCCTGCAGTGGCTTTCTCTCACTTGGAGTGAAACCCTACGTCCTCAAAAAATGGCTGGTAGGTGCCATACATCTGTCCTGTCCCCTGGCCTCTCTGTGCTCCCTGTCCCTCACTCTGATCCAGTCTCACTGGCTTCTCCCCTGCTCTGGAACACACCAGGCCCCTCCGGCCTTGGGGCCTTTGCCCTTCTGTCTCTATTCCTGCAAAGCTCTTTCTGGCTTGGCAAATCCTTGTTCTTTGTCTTTGCTCAGATATCACCTTCTCAGTGAACCTAGTAGACACTCTGTGTAAACCTGGCCACCTTACTAAAAATTGCAACCCTTTAAGGCGAGAAGATGAATTGTAAAAAAAAAGAAAAAAAAAAATTGCAACCCAGCCCTGCACTCCCAAGCTCCTTTACCTTGCTCTGCGTATTCCTTTTCTTTTTTCCATTAGTACCCATCACCTTGTAACATGCTGATAAAGTATATCTTTGTTAGTTTCTAAACATTTGTATATTTGTGGTTTTTTGGTTTTTTTTTCTCTTTTTTTTTTTTTTTTTTTTTGATACAAAGTCTTGCTCAATTGCCCAGGCTAGAGTGCTGCAGTGTCAGCCTAGCTCACAGCAACCTCAAACTCCTGGGCTCAAGCGATTCTCCTGCCTCAGCGTCCCAGAGTGCTAGAACTATAGGTGTGAGCCACTGCGCCGGGCCAAAATTTGTATATTTGTATTCTAGTTAAATATAAACTGCATGAAGCCAGGGATCTTTGGGCCATTGATGTATTCCAAATGTATAGGATTATGCCCAACATATTACAGATAGTAAATTTTGTTAAATGAGTACATTTTTTGGTATTATATTTTTATATATGTTCTATGTGAAACATGGGTACCTTGTGATTTTTATATCTATCTTTATGATTTCAAAATGTTATGAGCATCGTATTACTTTTAATTAAATCAGTAGCAAGTGAAGGAAAATAACTAGCTTAGGCAGGGGGCAGGGCAGGCAGGGGAGAGTAGGAAGACAGGAGACAGTTCTGGAAGGAATAGCAGAAGTCTGGGTTATGGACAGGCCTGATATAAAGTAGTGGGGATAAGAGGGGCCTGACAAACACGATGGGATGGGGTGGGCCTGATTTGGGTGAATCCCTAGTTGTGGAAGGAGGGGAGGAAGATCTCGCTCTGGTGAAAGCATGGGGAGCACCAGCAGGTGAGCTGTTCTGTGGGAGGCTGGAGCTGGAGGAATGCGCTGGAGATGGCAGGCAAGTGGTAGCTGCGGGAAACAACAGTGAATTAATTCATTTTTGGAATTCACTGCATGTTAATCCTGCTTTGCACAGATGAAGCTTGCTAAGAAGCTGCTGGAAATTCAGGTTTGGTGCCCAAATACTGTCACCTCGTTGAGCCTTACCCTGCAACTGGGGTATATCCTTCAAGTGGTCCAAAGGTGACCCTAAAGAGTAGTAATTCATGCCTCTGGTGGTGGCTCACGCCTGTAATCCTTGCACTTTGGGAGGCTGAGGCAGGAGGATCACTTGAGCCTAGGAGTTTGAGGTTGCAGTGAGCTATGGTGACACCATTGCACTCTAGCCTGGGCGACAGAGGGAGACCTCTCTCTCTCTCTTTCTCTCTCTCTCTCTCTATATATAAAAGAGTAGTGATTCATGAAGGTTGTATTCTTTCAGACACAGTGGAGTCTCATGGGAGATGGGCTTGTGTTAGAAAATTCAGTCCTATGGAATTATACAGTTACTTAGCCTCTCAGAGTCCTCATTCTACATCCCTGTCTAGGCTCTTGCTCTTTATTTCCACCACTTAAACCACCCACTACCCCTCCCCCAATTCTTCTCCAACTGTTAACCTTACAAGTCACTTTTTTAGAGATTTCTTCCTGTCCCCCTCCCCCTCACCCTGTCAAAATGGTGTCTCCTCATGCCTCCCATGCCTTTGTTCTTCCATCTGTTTATCTATTCTATCAATACTTAAATTGCCTTAAAGGCGTTTACAGGCTAGAGTTGCGTGCTGTCCAACAAGGTAGCCATGTGTACCAATTGAAATCTTAATTAAAATCAAATTAAATTTAAAAGTTAAAAATCCCCCAGCGGTACTAGCCTCATTTCCAGTGCTCAGATAGTCACATGTGGCCAGAGGCTGTTGTGCCGCCCGGCGTCCCCTGCAGAATAACAACTCATCATCAGAGAAAGTTCTGTCGGGCAGCACCATACGGGAGCGAAGGGAGACAGATACCGCGCACATCACACACGCAGATAAACATATCAAGGGAAGTGAGGTAATTGTGCTGCCTAGAGAATTAAGATAGGGTGATAATAAAGAGAGGGACTGGCTGGCTACTTCAGATTGAGGGACCAGAGAAGTGTATGGGCGGGGACATTTAAGGAGGGATCAAAATAAAAAGGGAAAATGGTATAGGGGGGAAAGGAATAGGGAGCTGGACAGAGAACACAGCCAGGGGAAAGGCCCCAAGGTCAAGGTAAATTGGAAAGAAAACTTGAGTGGCTGGGGCTGGGTGGGCAGGCGAGCGGGTGGTAGGAGAAAAAGTTACACGTAGGTAGAGGGGCCAGATCACCAGGGCTTTGTAAATCTAAGGAGTCGGATTTTTTTTTTTTTTTTTTTCTGAGAGCTATGGGAGATTTGTAATTGGGGGAGTGACATGGTCAGATTATATATTGACCATTTATCTCATTCTGCCTGATTTTATTAGTTAGTTGCTTATTTAACTGTTTCTGCCCAATTGTACAATCCTGGATTTTTTTTTTTTTTTTGCATCCTTAGTATATTGAGTCAGGCCTCATTAGCCTCAATATGTTAGTAATAACTGGTAGAATCAGCTAAATGGAAAAAAGTCTTTATCATTGACTGGGCTTTGGCCCAGTCTGAGTATAATAAAAACTAGTCATAAAATATTTTGCCTCCCAAATAAATAAAGCATGATTTAATTCAGTGTGAGCCATTTGAGAATTTATCTCCCCACCTTTGGTTTTTTTTTTTAATTTCATCTTATTATGGGGGATACAGAATTTCAGGTTACATACGTTGCCCATGTACCGCCTGTCCCCCCAAGTCAAAGCTCCCCCACCTTTGGTTTTTGAGGTGGGATCAATAGTGTCCCCTCCAAGCCTACAAAGGCAGAGAATAAGACAGTCTAGCAAGTCTCTAGAAAGGTGCTTATTTCTTGGTGGAGCTCATCTTGTTACACAGTTGAATTCAAGAGTGTGAAGAATTTGGCCTTGCAAAGCTGGACTGGCTATTAAAGATCATGGTCCAACACTTCGTTTTGTGGAAGAGCATCATTTCAGCAAACAGCCTGGGGGACAGCCAGTGTGAAGGCTCAGTGACAGCAGGGACACTGCGTTCAAGAAGGTGGAGGAAGCAGACATCTAAGGCAAGGGCCTCCTTTCCACCAGGGCCTGTCCTTGTCACTGGAGTCCCCGGGGTGGGCTGGGGCAGGCGGAAGAACTCAAAGGGAACAGAGAGGAATGGGTTGTATTGTTGCCAATCTCATTTTATTTCACAAAAAGTCAAAAAGCTGAGTTTCATGTGTGCTCTCTGGATTTTAAAATTTAAAATTTTGGCTATTAATTAAGAAATGAATTTCCAAACACTGCCACACAAAACACTTCCGCAGGCCAAATACAGTCTTTGGGCCACCAGTTGGTAGCATCCGGCTTCCGGTCTCTTCCAAGTGCCGAGGCTGTTGGAGTCGGGGGTGCGGCAGCGTGGGGTCCGTGAACACGGTATGCCAAGACCACCCACTTCTCCACAAAGCCCGTCAGGGGCTGCAGGAAGGTGGGAACCAGATCACCATTGCCCCTTCTAGTAGGAAGTTACCGAATCTTCAGAATAGAGGGGAGTTAATGAATACTAGGCAGGCTTACTCATGTTTGTGTCGTTTAATGATTAAGAGCAGAAGTCAAGAGCCAGAAGCCTGGAATCTAAGCTCACTTAACCTCCCCAAGACTCAGCTTCCTCCTCCACAAATGGGGTTGATTGCAGACGGCCCATGCCTTAAGTGTTCTGTGAGGATCCAGTGTATGTGGATTCTTGGCACAGAGACTGCTGCGTAGTAAAGTCTCCAAATTCTCCAAAAACCTTAGCTAGTATTACTAGTGTGTATTATATATAGGCTTCGTTTTTTTTTTTTTTTTTAAGTTCTCTCTGTATAATCCCTTTTCCCATTATACCAATCCGTTGAGGGAGACAGAGCAAATATTTTTAGTGCTGTTTTACAAATGAGGAGATCAAGGCCTGAAGGGGTCAGGAACTCTAAGGGTTCCCCAGCTCTGTGAATGGCAGAGCTTGGATCTGAACCCAGTTCTGGTCCAGACTTCTGCTTCTCGAAGCATTCTCTTGAAATTCCTCAGTAAGATGCAGTCTGAGTCATTGTGCCCAGTAGCATGAATGGTTGGGCACGGTGATTCACATTCTTTCTCAGTTCCTCTAGCTAATGGCAAACTTGGCAATATAACTGTTAATGATAGGAACTAACCGCCGTGGCCACCAAGCAGGAAGAGCCTCACATCCACCAGAGGGCAAGTTTACTTTCAGAGACCAAGAGCAAGTCCTCTCTGCCATTGGAAGGCTGGTCTTTGCTCTGGTGTACTATCCCTGGGCCACCCTGCTTATATTTGCCTCTAGTTTCCCTTTTTTGTTTCCTTCCTTATCTCCTGTGTCAGGACCAGCGGTTGGTTTGGAGGATCCGTGTGGGGAAGAGGCTGGGAAATGAGAGGTGGTTTCTGAGGACAGCATTCTCTGTCCTTTGGAAGGCACAGAGCCCTCAGCTAACAGCCCTGAAGTCCTTGTGTGTGGTCTGCTCTTATCTCCAGCACAGCGGCTCATGTGATTCACACAGTCAGGGAGAAAAGAGAAGTTGAGAATTGAGACCACGTTGACATCTTGTAGGGGAAAATACCGACCAGTGTGCCTGCTCATTTTCCTTCAGGCTGACCCCAAAATGCATTCTCGCCTGGTCATCGTAAGCCTCACACTACTTCTAACAGGTAAGTTAAGTAGGTGTGCTGAGGGGCTTAGAAGCTTCTGGGCTGGGGGAGTGGGAGGGAAGGGGGTGGGGAGGTGGAGGAAGATAGATGTAGATAGATGTTCTTTGGGCATTGTTGGATGGTTATTATTTATTTATTTATTTTTCTGAGACAGTCTTGCTCTGTCGCCCTGGGTGGAGTGCAGTGGCATCATCATAGCTCACAGCAACTTCAAACTCATGGGCTCCAGCGAACCTCCTGCCTCAGCCTCCCGAGTAGCTGGGACTACAGGCACACACCATGGCACGCAGCTAGTTTTTCTATTTTTAGTAGATACAGGGTCTCCCTCTTGCTCAGGCTGATCTTGAACTCCTGAGCTCAAGTCATCCTCCTGCTTCATCCTCCCAGAGTGCTAGGATTATAGGCATGAGCCACACCGCTCCTGGTCTTGGATGGTTTTGAGCTAGTGAGCAGAGAACCAGGATGAAATTTTACTCCAAAGAAATTGTTTAGCCGCTGTGAATTACAAAATCCATGGCTAAGTGAACAAGGTAAGATGCAGAACAGTGTGTCACATGCTACCATTTAGGTTTAAACAAAAAAGAGCTGTGTAGGCACAGGTATATAAGAAATGGTAACCATGGTTACCATGGGGTGGGTCATGGGATGGGGAGAGGAAGTGGGCATCAGAGGTAGAAGGGAGAGGTCGCCCTTTATTGTCTGACTCTGTGATTTTTGATTTTTTTTTTAAAACCATGTTCAATTACTTTATTTTAAAATATTTTAATTCAGGCTGGGCGAGGTGGCTCACGCCTGTAATCCTAGCACTCTGGGAGGCCAAGGCAGGTGGATCACTCGAGGTCAGGAGTTCAAGACCAGCCTAAGCAAGAGCGAGACCCCATCACTACTAAAAATAGAAAGAAATTATCTGGCCAACTAAAAAAAAATATATAGAAAAAATTAGCCGGGCATGGTGATGCATGCCTGTAGTCCCAGCTACTCGGGAGGCTGAGGCAGTAAGATTGCTTGAGTCCAGAAGTTTGAGGTTGCTGTGAGCTAGGAGGATGCCACGGCACTCACTCTAGCCCAGGCAACAGAGCGAGACTCTGTCTCAAAAAAAATAAATAAAAAAAAAAAAAATTAAAAAAAATAAATAAATAAAACATTTTAATTCAAAACATTCTATGAGATGGGGCAAAATTTTAGAGTAGGCATATCCTAAATTTTAAAAACTAATCTCTGGAGGGTGATATGATGGGGAAAGTTCATTATTATATATTTCTATTAATCTAGTTATTAATATCATAGCATGCATTATATTCATAATCCCAAACATGATATCAGTATGAGGCAAAATTAAGTTGTAAGAATTCTAGTGAGAAATATACTCTTATTTTATGTTGCAATGAGTATTTTTTCCCAGAGCGCTTAGCAAACTCATAGCCCATTTCTAAATATGAATAGTTAGGGAATCCCAGATTTCTTTTATGGGCCACCTTGACTGCATTTGGCAGCAGGGTTTTTATGCCATTACCCCACGAGATAGTTTTGTTTTTGTTTTTTATAAGTGGCAGAATTTAGTACTTAATGGAATGTTCTCTGATTCTGTGGTTTCACCTGACTAAGTGGGCCTTGCTCAGTTGCTGGGCTGTCACTGACTTATGAAAAGGGACCCTTACTGAGGCTTTTTCTGGACTGATCCTAAAGGCATGATAAGCCTCAGTTCCTCCTGGGAGTATTATAAACCCATTTGCTAAAAATTGACTTCTGAAGAGTTTACTAGACTTCTGTCTTCAAGCCAACAATGCTTTAAACAAAACATTAACTCTGCTTTCTGTGTGGGGTTGGGGGAGGGTAGTGAGAAGGTGATTTCGTTTGCAATAGTAGTTTTTAAAATAAAAATGAAAATGAAAAATTTGAAATTTAAATGCAATAGAATTAAAAAAAAAAAGAAAACATATTTCTACTGATACAGTGAATCCGGGAGAGGAGACAGGTGTACTGGAATGGGAGGAAGACTTTTCACTACATCCTCTTTGGTGATTCTTTAATTTTTAAAAGTCACATGCATGTCTTACCTATTCAAAAATCAATAACAAGCAGATACCTGGCCAACACAAGGTGGAACACAGATTCATGTGTTACTTGAATGCCATTTGGTTCAGACCTTTTGGAGAGCAATTTGCCCATATTCATGAAATGAGTGAAAATTTTCCTGCCCTTTATCCTGGTAATTTCTTTCTTAGAATTCTATCCTATTAGGAAAACTGAATACAGAAATGCTTTATGTAGAAAGATTTTGTGACGTTATTTACCATGGTAAAAATGAGAAACACCTTGACCATCATACAGGATAATACATTGTTTTATCCACAAGTATATCCATTAAACAATACTACTGATGAATGCTAACATAGGAAAGTGTTTATAATAGTAAAATTTAAAATTCAAGCTATAAAGTCATACTTATAAAACAAATAAATGGCACAAAGAAAAAGAATAAATTAAAAAGTGAAAATAAGTTTTCAAAGAGAATATTGAGGCCTCATTGCCGGTTTCTCTTCTCTTTTCATTGCAGATGCTGTGGTTGCTAATGTGCAAGTGAGTGGAGTGGTGGGTCGGCCTGTCACACTCCCCTGCGTCTACTCCGTGGCTGGTGGAGCCGTCACGTCCATGTGCTGGGGCCGAGGGACATGTCCCATATTTAGATGCCCAAATGAAATTATCTGGACGGATGGGTCCCGGGTCACCTTTCAGAAGCACGATCGTTACCAGCTAAGAGGGGACCTTTTGAAAGGGAATGTCTCTTTGACCATAGAGAATGCAGCTGAGGCTGACAGCGGCTTGTATTGTTGCCGTGTTGAGCACAGGGGGTGGTTCAATGACATGAAAGTCACCCTGTCGTTGGAGATTAAACCAGGTAAGGTTGCCTTTTTTTCCCTTTGATATTTCATGCCAGTTAATTGAGTTTTCTGTTTGGAAGTATTTTTCTCTTTTCTTTTAATAGGGAAAAAGGAAGTTCATTAGTCCTGTTTTCCAATAAACTCTTGCTCTTGGGAAAAAGAATAATTTTTTTTTTTTTTTTTTTTTGAGCCAGAGTCTCACTCTGTTGCCCAGGCTAGAGTGCCGGGGCATCAGCCTAGCTCACAGCAACCTCAAACTCCTGGGCTCAAGCGATCCTCCTGCCTTAGCCTCCCAAGTAGCTGGGACTACAGGCATGTGCCACCATACCCAGCTAATTTTTTCTATATATTTTTAGTTGTCCAGATAATTTCTTTCTACTTTTAGTAGAGACAGGGTCTCACTCTTGCTCAGGCTGGTCTCGAACTCCTGAGCTCAAACAATCCTCCCGCCTCGGCCTCCCAGAGTGCTAGGATTACAGGCATGAGCCACCACGCCCGGCCTGAATAATTTTTATCTGTGTAGATGAAGTTGTAAGACCAAGCTTGATTCAAGGCCATGGACTAGAATCAGCACACTACTTCCTAAACTGGTACAGTCCCTTGGTATCCGTGGGAAATTGGTTCCAGGATCCCCTGAGGGTTCCAAAGTCCACAGATGACCAAACCCCTTATGTAAAGTGGTACAGAAGATATTTATAACCTCTGCAATCGTCCCATATACTTAAAATCATTTCAAGATTACTTAACACCTAACACAACGTACATGCTATATAAATAGTTATGCTGTATTGTTTAGAAATAATGACAAGAAAAGTCTGTACGTGTTCAGTACAGACACAACCATCCATTTTTTTCCCCCAAATATTTTCCACCTGAATTTCATTGAATCCACAGATATAGAACCCACAGATATGGAAGGCCGACTGTACTTCAAACATGCTTGTGGGTCCATGAAATAGCATTCACTGTTTCATAGTGAAATATAGTGAATATTTTTATGAAATTGAATTGATTCAACTTAAAGAACTGCCTTTTTTCTCTGAGATTATGTCTTAGAGGAACATTTAAAAATATCCACTTTTTAATATTTTAAAACTACAATGGAGATCAAACAAAAGTTGGTAATATAATGTCCTGCTGTGTAGATACGTCACCCAGCTTTAACAATCGTCAACTCAGTCTTGTTGAGCATATACTATAGAAACATAGTTCTATCCCTTTCCCTGCCCAAACTTGCGTTTTTTGAAGCATATCTCACATCAAATCACAAATTTCTTTTTTAAAACTTAAAATGATCTGATGTGAAATCATTCGCATTCCAACAACTATTTACAGTTGTTTTCAGAAGTTTGTGAAATCCAAAAATCTGGGAACATCATATCTTCCCATCTTGATGTGGACATCCTCATTTTCCTTACTGTTTGATGAAAGAAGTAGGTTCTTGAGGATTTCCTGGTCTCTGGTGCTCTTTCTTTCTTTCTTTCTTTCTTTTTTTTAAATATTTTAATTTTAAAAATTTTTTATTTCTTTTTTTTTTACTTCTTTCTTTACTTCATGGAAAGGAAAGAAGATCTGGTGCTCTTTCTTAATGAATCTCTCTTTTTTTTTTTTTTTTTTTGCAATTAGAAGGATTTATTTTATTTTATTTATTTTTTTTTTCCATTCTTTTTTTTTTTTTTATTTCATCTTGTTATGGGGGATACAGAATTGCAGGTTACATACGTTGCTCCTGTACCGCCTTTCCCCCCAAGTCAGAGCTCCAGGCGTGTCTGTTCCCCAGGTCGTGCGCATTGCACCCATCATGAGGTATATATCCCTCCCTTCCCCACCCCCCCCTTCCCGAGTCAGCACCTTCAAGTGTTACCACTCCCCAAACGGTGCCCAATGCACTCATTGTGTAGGCATACCCCCATCCCCTCCCCCACCCCCCACCTCAGTCTGATATCCGATTGGTGTCGTTCCCAGATTTGTATTTAGGTGATGATCAGGGAAACCAATTTTCTGGTGAGTTTAATGAATCTCTTTCTGCGAAGGTTTTACACCGATAATGAAACCCAATACCTGTGGCCTTAATGAGCTGTGTTTTTATTTTTATTTTTTTTCAATTAAGAGGAACTTTATTTTGCAGTCTCTCAGCTTTTGGACTTGGCTTGCTTTTCTTACAAGGGCCAGCAAAACAATTCTGATGGAGACAGTAGCTGACTGGGGAAACTGGGAGGCAGGGCAGGGAAGGCAAAGGGCACTGGGCATGTGGTGTGTTAGGGGCAGATGTGAGGAGGCAGCTTGTGCAGAAGAGGTAGTAGATGTGTAATTGCAACTTTCTTGGAGTTGCCAATTATATTATTAATCCTTCTACATTTTAAAAAGTGACGTAAAAAGAAATTAATAGGAGACTTTTATGATATATATAGACTTTCATATTTCCTTAAATTCTGTGGACTTTTATAGAGTTTAAAGAAATTCTTTTTTTTTTTTTAAATTTAAAATATAGAACACTTCACGAATTTGCATGTCATCCTTGTGCAGGGGCCATGCTAATCTTCTCTGTATCGTTTCGATTTTAGTGTGTGTGCTGCCGAAGCGAGCACATAGAGTTTTAGATGGATATTTACAAAGCTACTGTTAGATCCCATTGGAAAATGGGTCCATAATTGAGCCAAAGTGACCCTCTGCCACATCCCTCGATAATCAAGTCATTGGTTAAATTTTCTTGTACTTTTCACAGGTTGAGCTAACTCTCAACTCTTAGGGCTTCTCCCCATCAGTTCTTTCTATCTTTGTAGTTTCCCAGCTTTTTCGCAGGGAAAATAGCCCCGAGGAAGAAAAGTTCCCTGGGCTGATTAAGTTTCCTTTTTATTCCCACAATCAATTTTTGACCAGATTTTTTGCGTGCTAGTTTTTTCCCTCTAGATTACATTTTAAATTGTGGAGGGAGGGGATTGGATTGTGCTCAAGCCTCTGACCTTGTAGTACATCAGGGCAGCAAACTATAGCCCCAGGGCCAGATAAGATTATATAATAGGTCCAAAGCCCGGGGACTATTTTTCTAAATAAAGTTTTATAGGACACGCAGCCCCACCCATTCATTTACATATTATGTGTGGCTGTTTTCAAACTGACAAGAGTTATAGTTGCCACTGAGACCACAGGACCCCAAAGCCTAAAATATTCACTATCTGGCCCTTCATAGTAAAAGTTTGCTGACCTCTACTTTAATGCCTGGTATGTAACAGGCACTCACACAAATTTTTTTTCTCCTCAAGGCAAAAACTGGCTGGATTCCAAATTAAACTGTATCCCACAGAAAGAAGAGTTTTCAAGCCAATCATCTCCTGTTCAAAGGACCTCAGGTTTTATTTTATAGTTAGCAGAGTTGAGATTTAAGGAAACTTATAGGGGAAAAAAATGTGCCTGGTGAGAATAAAAGTACATGTTCATTCTTGATTTATTCCTTCCTTGAATGACGATGCTTTTGTGCCAGACACTTTGGCCTTAGCTCTAGTCTTGCTGTCTCTCTGGGTAGCTCTGAGACCTTCAGTAAACTGTTTGGATTCCTACTGCATCTCTGCCTCTGGAAGAGGTTATTATTACCTCTTGTAAATTTGTAAATTATCTCTTAGGTAAGAAACCTTAGAAGATCTTGTCCACCATCTAGCCAAATGCATGAATCCTTTGTGCTGGCCCCTACCTGTGCTCTATCGGAGGCTGATGGGTGTGAATTTGCTCTCAGTTAAGATCAAGTCCATCGGGTCTGTGCCCTCAGGACTGACTGAAGGGACCCTCTTTATTTGGTAAATGTACTAGGCCCAAGAGCGACTTTCTTAGCCACTTATCACTGAAAGAAGGATCAAGAACAGCTACAGGCTCTTGATACTTTTCCTACAGTGTCTCATAGAGACACAACTCATAGAGGTGTTTATGAAGCTGCATAAATCAGATATGCATGACTGGTCTTTTAAAAAGCGCTTCAATGCAAATAAGAGGTATCTGTTTTCACTTGCCTTTCCTTGCAGCTGCTATTTTTTTTTTTTTTTTTAATGAGCATGTCTCCAAAGTCCTCCCCTGTCACAAATTCTAGCTGGTTAATGACAAAGAATGAGAGTTCAGGAGAGACAATTCTGCTTGAGGACAGACTCTCATTGGTGTGCTAGGGTACAATTCCAGCACGAAGCTCTAGTTTCTTGCTCCTTGATTAATCCTCGCTTACATGTTGATTTCTGTCTCCAGCCCCAGTCACGAGTGCTCCAACGTCACCAAGAGTCTCTACCTCTGCTCCTCCAACGCCGTCACCCACACAGACCCACAAACCAGGTAAAACATGTTTTGGGAGCCCCGAGGGCTTCTAATGAGAGACTGTGGACCACCTAGACCGTTGTGTTGAGGCAGAAGGACAGCTTAGGGTGAGGGTTCTTACCTGGGTTCCAAACAGGTTCTCCAAAGGGTTTGTAATTGTTCTTTCCCTCTCAAATTATATGCACCTTTTGTACATAGAAGCATTTTTAGAGTGAGGGGACCCATTGCTTTCTATCAGATTCTCAAAGGGATTAGTAGCCAGAAATAGCAGGATCACTGATCTAGGACATCTAACGGAGATTGTGTGGACCTGGCTCAGGTGGGCATGGTGTGTTGAGGGAAAAACCAGGGAATGTCGGAGAACAAGGGTCAGGTTAATGAGATTCTGCCCTCACAAGGAGCTCTGAATAGAGATCATTAGCCCATTCTGAATTCAGGTCCTCCACTTGGTAAGATTTCAATGAAGCTAACACTTACCGTCTCCTATGCACCAGGCACCATGCTACATGCATTTAATTCTTACTGACAACTGTATGCATTGTAGGTGTGGTTCAACCCTATTTTATAGTTGTGGGAACTGAGACACAAGAGTCTAAAAGTTCATTGTTGAAAGTAATACAGGTAGAAATTGGTTGAGTCAGGATTCAATCTCTGTTAATTTGAATTTGGGACCTATGCTTTAAACTACCAGATTGGGCCTCTTAGCTTGAGCACTGAGCTTTATGTTTGAATGGATTTGACCTGATCTGACGTCTCCACTGAAAAAGCTTTGACACGACCACCCTGTCTTTTGGCGGCAGTCAGTGATTTACACAGTTTTGCTTCAAGGGTCCTTTAATTTATTTATGTAGCATGAAAATTGCAAAAGATGCTATTTATGCTTATGAGAAAAATAGACATTGGATTTAAGGACTTCAGGGATTTAGAATGTACAAGTTTATTTTTTTCCCTTCAGACCACATGGTTCATACTTCAAATTTCCCATAGATGAGTTTAGATTTTATACAAATGGAGAATAACTTGACTTACAGGTGGGAAAATAACTTGTCATTCTGAGGACAAGTTTAGGTTCAAATCTTCTTTTTCCAGGATTAAAAAGATAAGTTTTAGTGGAGATTCTCAAAGCCCCCCAAACCCTTTGACCCCATGAGGTGGCTCTGGATTTGGAGGAGTAACAGAAATGTAACAACCTCTTAGCCAGAAAAATCTGATGGAACATATTGATTTCCCTTGACTTCCACTGAACCGTGTGTGCATGTAACCAGGAGGGATCTGAAGGATTGGGCTATTCGCTGAGCTTGGAAGGGAGGGCTTTTGGTAATAACTGGGATTTTAGAGCCATAAAAGTTTGTAAGAAAAACAGCTTTGTTCCAGGCAGCTGAACACACTAGAGAATCTGCTAAACTTTCTCGTATTGATTTAACTTTTTAATACTTAGTTTGTGCCTGCAAAGGTGGATGGATTAGTGGACTTGGTTTGGAGAACATGTCTAAGTTATTGACTTCATTTAAAGCTGAGAGTTAGGCAAAAAGTCTTGGTTTATATGTCCATGTGGCCTCCTGAGGGCTGGCATTCATTGAGTCTTATTCGTGTCCAGTTTCCTAAAGAGTTTGAGTTTAGAGTTGAACTTCTCAGTACAGGAAGGAGTAAACAATGGAGCAAATCTAATGTATGGATGTGTATCTTATATCTACCCCGATCCCTGCACTCGGAGCCTCTAGCACATGCCTAAAATGTCCATGGAACAATTGGACATGAGGTCGAAAGAGTGGGGGAGAAAAGAAAATGCCACAAAGACCCAAACGTGGGAAAGGAGTTAAGCTCAAGAGGTCTTTTGCACAGAACTAAGTTGGGTAAAGGCTGACCATCTGACTCTCATGTGTTGTCCTGTTTTTAGTTCAGAAAGAGAGCCACATCCTCTTACAGGTTTGAGCACCAGGGGAAAACAGGAAAACAGAACATGAGAAAGGGTGATGTTGAAATGTGAAGTTACCGAGACTGATGGGGAAGGGGAAGCAGATAGGCCAGGGAGGGACGCTAAGGAGAGCCCAGGTTTGGGAATTCTTGTCCAGCCACCACCACTAATTTGCTCTAGATTTCTGTGATGCTCTAAGGCAAGGGAATCATAGAAAGACTTTGTAAAGAGGTAAGTGGTCAACATTGCAGATAAGATGAAATGTCTGATAGGAAGTAAAGGAGAGATTTCAGGAAAGGAAAGGGACACACAGCCCTGTATTACAGAGTTCCTAGTGGAAGCTTTTTAGTGAGAATTGGAAGATGAGTCAGACAACACAGGAAATCACCCTTAAAATGGGAATGACTAGAATGCAAGTACAGAAGAACGTGGGATGGGGTCTGCCAGGGACCTGGTTTTGAGGGTTGCAAATCATTACCAAGGCCATGACATTGGGCAATATTGTCAGCTTGAAGGGACTCGAGGAATTCATATTATGAGTATCTATTCTGTGTTGGTTAATAAAATAACTCATGATAATAAATAACTAGATAGCAGTGCCATGCCCAAAGGCCATCTTGGAATAAATTTCCAACAGGAGCTGAAAGGACTAGATGTGGGTAGCTGGGAGCCATTCATGCCTCCTGAGGAAGGCTGGGTGGAGGCCCCATGGAAAGTTGATAGTAATTTCTGATTTTAGTTCTGTTATTTATCTTTCCTGGGGAGCAAATTTTCCTCCACAAATGGACCACAGTTTTTCCATTCATTTTATTCCAGTAGCTACGTCACAGTCTCCAGCTCAGCCATCAGAAACCCAGTCTACAACACTGCAGGAAACAACGACACAGGCCAACAGTTCACCATTTTACTGTTATACAACAGGTAACTGGATTCTCTTTCCTGAACACCTGGGATAATTCAAATCTTGATAACCACTGACATTGCTGAGAGCACACCTCTGGAATAAGACAGATCTTACTTGAGGGCCAACCCCAGCCATCAAAATCAGCTATTTGACCTGTGAAAATGTCTAAACTTTGTGAATCTGTTTTGTCATTTGTAAAATGGATATGATGTCACTGATCTTGTAGAATGCTTGTGAGTATTAAATGAGATGACAGATTTGGGATACAGTCACAAGGGGTGAGTGATAGATATATTAGCAACTACTGTTATTACTTAGAATATCTAGAATCCATGTGTCTGACTGGCGAAGGTAGCTTGTATGATTTGAAAACATCCACATGCATGTTATTTTTATAAATCAAATCAACCTCTTGACTCCAAACTTATTATTGGATTTGATCCCTTGGGACAGGATCTTAAAACAATTAAATCCAATCACCCATACTTCTTTCATGGCCCAGATCTTAAATACAGCAGGAGTCTCCTGCTGCCTCGGGAAGCTTGTATTTACGTGAGCATTCTGAGATGGGGCTATATGGTCTAGATCTTTGTGTCTCCCCAAAATTCATATGTTGACACCTAATCTCCAAAGCAGTAGTATTAATAGGTAGGACATCTGGGAGGTGATTAGGTCATGAGTGCTCCACCTTCATGAATGGAATTAGTGTCCTTATAAAAGAGGCCCCAGGGAGCTTGTCTGTCCCATTCCCCCCTACCCCCATGAAGACACATAGAAGGCGCCATTTATGAGGAACTAGCTCTCACTAGACACAGAATCTGCAGGCACCTTGATCTTGGAGTTCCCAGCCTCCAGAATTGTGAGTAATAAATTTCTATTGTTTATAAATTACCCGGTCAGGTATTGTGTTATAGTAGCCTGAATAAGACAGATGAATTGGGGACACCGACACCAGTGTCCAAGAGGCATGTCCCACTGAGATCTTGCTATTCCTCTCCAAACAATCTTTCTCACTCTCCTGAGTCTGAGCTGGCCTCCTCTAGTCTCTACTCTTTAGAAAGGTAAAACTGGCCTCTCTTCCTTGTGGTGGAGAAAGGTGACGCTGAATCGTGTCGTCTTCCCCAGCTAACTCCCTTGGTTACCCACAGTGGCAAGCTTTGGGAATGCCCTGTGCTGAGCCCTTCATGAGGCAGACCTGGCTCATGTGTCCTTGTGCTGCATCCAAGCAAGGTCACGTCTTGCAGGGCTCCTCCTGCGTGTGACTCACTGCACTCAGCAGTTGCCAGTCTGTGGGCAGCCGCCTCCCACCCCATATGGCTTACCTTTTGCCAAACATTCCTGGAAGCTGGTTAATTAAAAATGGACCTGCAGTGAGATTCACAGAGGGACTCATTCAGTTGGGATGAGATCATGGTGACATTTGGTTTTGAAAGTGGAATCCTTAGTGCAAACTGTTTCCAGGCGCAAAAACAAAATGAAAAGAGATAAAAACACAAGGTAACAGCAGTAGGAGCAGCTGCACCCCGCTCTTTTAGGATGTGAGGAGGAAGAAAGTAGGAGCGGGGAATCATGCTCTAAAATATCATGTCACTGAAACCTGGTCGAGCTAGAGCTTTCCAGGGTGGAACAGACCGTGGAGCAGCTGGGTCCCTGGGACTCTGCGTAGCGGCTGCCATTTTGGCCGTGTGTCTGAGGCTCTTGGGCCAAGTCCTCACTGCGCCTGTGTCAGCCCTCAGTTGCCGAGAGCCTCTTGGAAGCAAAGAATGTGAGATCTGGAAGGGATTTTGGTTGTCATGTTGCCCATTCCCCACCTTTGACAGACGTATGTGCCAGGAAACTCATATATTATCTCATTTAATTCTTTCCAGGCAAGCCATATTTGTTGCCATTGTCAGATTGGAAGGCTCTATAAATCTGCTCTGGAGGCACACAGCTCCCCAGTTCAGCCACCAGTTACTACTTCCGTGCCCACTGGCAAGCTGTTGACATTCCTCCCTGGGTGATTAGAATCTATGATAATTAGAAGGTGCAGCGCACAGCATCCCTGTCTCTCCTCATGGATCCTTCCATCGTATAATAACAATAGCTGGTGTTTAGCCAACATAGTGTCAGCTATGTCTCATGCATAATCTAATTTAATTTTAACAACATTGTGTGCTGTGTACTATTTATAGCTTGTAGTTCAAGGGCTCCTAGGTAGAAATATACATACGGTAGTTCCCCCTTACTCTGCAGTTTCACTTTCTGTAGTTTCAGTTGCCTACAGTCAACCACAGTCTGAACACTTTAAGATAGTTTGGAAGAGAGAGAGAGAGAGAGAGTATATTCACATAGTTTTTATTATAGTACATTGTTATATTCTATTTTATTATTAGTTATTATTAACCTCTTGCTGTGCCTAATTTATAAATTAAACTTTGTTAGGTATGTATGTATAGGAAAAAACATAGTCTATATAGGGTTTGGCACTGTTCACTTTCATGCATCCACTGGGGGTCTTAGAACATATCCCCTGCAGATAAGGGAGCACTATTGCATGCACACAACTTCATATACAGATACATATACATACCTGTGTACATACATAGATACTTATGTGTGTATGCAGAGGACCTTGAGTATCAAGGTCACATTGCTAACAGACATTGTTAGCATTGGACTCTAATTTTATCTGATTCAAGTCCTTGCTATTTTTACTGCATCACCCAGCCCTATTCCTGAAGGTCCTAATTAAGATCACAAACAAAGCCTAGACTCTAGATATTGCCTTTGGCTCTCTAGGAAGTGGTTTCAGAAAGTATAAAATGTAAACATAGTGATGTAAATATTTGGGAAGGAGGATATGATTAGTGCAATTCTATTCATGTTGAGGCTCTATACCTTTATCAGTTAGGGAATTTTATAGACCTATAAGCATTTCCTTTTGATGGAGGTACGATGTGGTGGTGGTTATCAGCAGCGGCCCTTGTCATTTACTATAATTGGAAACTTATGTATCCATTGCCGGTGTCTGCTTCTTCATCTATAAAATGAAATTAGCTTTCAGAGGCTGAGGCAGGAGGATCACTTGAGGCCAGGAGTTCAAGACCAGCATGGACAACACAGTATGACCCAATTTCTACAAGAAGCTTTTAAAAATTAGCTAGGTGCAGTGGCGTGTGCCTGTAGTCCCAGCCACTCAGGAGGCTGAGGCAGGAGGATTGCTTGAGTCCAGCAGTTGGAGGTTGCGGTGAGCTATGAACTTGCCACTGCACTCCAGCCTAGGTGACAGAGAGAGACAGTCTCTTAAAAAAATAAAAAAATAATAAAACAATTAAAAAAATAGGATGAAGAAGAACCTGGTGTTAGGATGTAATGTGCTTAGTATATAGTAGGTACTTAGTAAAAAGATAATTATTTCTTGGGAGGAGGAGGGAAGGAAAGGAGCAAGAGAGGCAGGAAGGGAGGCAGAGGGATTCGAGGTCAGGGGGATGGAGGGATGTGGAGCTCAGGCACCAGTCTGGAAAGCCTCTAGTTAAAAAGAGAATTCTGTACTTGACCTATAGTTGGCTAGGAGGGCCAACAGAACATACTCTCTATTTCAAAACTGATATTTCAAAACACTTTGAAAACTTGAATGATTTTAAGACCAATGGATTTTATGCTACATAAAATCTTTTTTTTTTTTTTTTTTTTTTTGAGACAGAGTCTCTCTCTGTTGCCCAGGCTAGAGTGAGTGCCGTGGCGTTAGCCTAGCAAACAGCAACCTCAAACTCCTGAGCTCAAGCGATCCTCCTGTCTCAGCCTCCCGAGTAGCTGGGACTACAGGCATGCACCACCATGCCTGGCTAATTTTTTCTATATATATTTTTAGCTGTCCATATAATTTCTTTCTATTTTTAGTAGAGATGGGGTCTCGCTCTTGCTCAGGCTGGTCTCGAACTCCTGAGCTCAAACGATCCACCCACCTCGGCCTCCCAGAGTGCTAGGATTACAGGCGTGAGCCACCGCGCCCGGCCTACATAAAATCTTAATCCTCATATGTGGTATAATATACACTGGTCTTGCAGCTGATAACATCTTCTAAGCATTTCTGGATTAAAGTCTAGGCACATTAGCATACAGTGTCAAGTTATATACTCCCTGTTGTGGATATCATGGTACATTTTAATCATCTTTTGAAAGTGAAACCAATGTGATGGCCACTTGGAATAGGTTGGTTCTGATGTTTGGAAGTGCATATGGCCTCTGGGCACTCATCGACAGCTTTTCAGCTAGCATGACAATATTGCTTGCCATTGAATGCTATTCTTAACCTGGTACCATGAATGGGCTTCTGTGATTCCCCTAAAATTGCAGGGAAAACTTTGTGTGTTTCTGAATTTTTTTCCATAAAGAAGAGAAAAGGAGTTCATTTTCAAAGAGCCCATGACAAAAAGGTTAAGAAACTCAACTTTACAGGAGAAATTAATAAAATGTTAATAAGTTGGTATGCCTCTTGCAATGCTTGCAGCATTTGTTCGTATGATTCAATTTTTCACTCATCACCAGGAGGCGATGTGAATATATTTAGTGTCTGCAGTGAAAATTTAATATTTTTTGTAATTCTAATTAAATTTCCTTCTTGTTTTGAGCAGATGGGAATGGCACCATGACACAGGCTTCAGATGGCCCTTGGCATGACAACCAAACTGTAAGCATCTTCCTTCCTATTTGATTAGCTAGATTCACTTGTAACTTGCTTCCAGGAAGATAGACATTTAAAGACTATTTCTGTAAGACTAGCCCACTGATTTTTATTCTCCTTAAAAAAAATTTTTGACTCTTAAATAGGATGCTTTAATTTGAAAAGTTTATTTAGGTTGATCAGTTCGTTAGAGATGCCCCAATAAGTGATATTTTACTGAATAACACACACACACACACACACACACACACATATACACACATACAGTACAATGACATTCCCCTGACCAAAATTGGTAAAAAAAAAAAAAATAGAATGAGCTAATTTGAGGAGAGAAAGTTAATATAAAATACTCAGGAGGACTTCAGTGATTAGGGAGACAACAACAACATGCTTTGATGGGGTGGGGTGGAGGCCATCTCAAACAATAATAAAATGTAAATGAAAAAGTGCTTGCTTAAAGATAAGTCCTCTAACATCTTTTTCCCACCCAATAGCCATTTTATGTAGAAATTTTGAGACCACTGTTGATTTTTTTTTCTATATATAAACCAACCTATATGTGACTTTTAAAGGTATTAAGGTCTTAGACAACTTTTTTTTTCCCCCTCTTTAAAAGAGATAGGACCTTGCTCTGTCAGCTAGGCTGGAGTGTAGTGGGGAGATCATAGTTCACTGTAATCTCAAACTCCTGGGCTAAAGCAATCCTGCTGCCTCAGCCTCCCAAGTAGCTGGGAGTACTGACATGTGCCACCATGCTCGGCTAATTTTTCTATTTTTTGTAGAGACAGGGTCTCTCTATGTTGCCCAGGCTGGTCTCAAACTCCTGGCCTCAAGTGATCCTCCGGCCTTGGCCTCCCAAAGTGTTGGGAGTACAGGCAAGAGCCTCTATGCCTGGCCAAGGTCTCAAACAACTGTGATTCTCTAAGATGTTCTCATACATTTTTTACAGTGAGCTTGAGAAAAATCTAAGGGATCCTAGTCTCCTGATGCTCATAAAAGTTTCAACTTTGCACATAAGTTAGACAAATTCATCAGTGGGACCTTTTCTTTTGACTCCTGGGTGAAACAACCAGCCTTTTAGTATGTGCAAGTAACTCTTAGAAGCAACAGACAAAAACAGTCTGAGGTTATGAGAATAATCTTTCTAATAGCAAGTTGTGAAAAATGACAACATGGCCATTGTAAGAGAAACTCAAAAAGCTCAGGCAAAGTGGGGCTGTTTAGTGTAGGACCAAATAGCCTCATGCTGTATATTTTAGTGACAATAAGAACACCACTACATAGGAGTGATATTAAAATTTTAACAACTTGCATGACATGGGCACTGATTGATTTGATGGATGCATGCTGAAATGTACATCCTGGCTAAATATCAGAACTGCCACTGTATACACATTTAACGTATTGCCTTATGACCAGACTTATGCTGAATTAAAAAAAATCCACTCTGAATGGTGAGGTTGTTCATGATCTTGGTTACCTACAGCACATGTGTATGCAGCAGCAAGTAGAAGCAATTTAGAAGCAAAGTTCAAGACAGGAAGTAGCAAAAAATTGTGAGATTTTTGTACCTTGACTCTGAAGATATCAAGATGTCTCCCAGGGATCTTGAAAACATGCAGCGTATATTTTGACCCAGTAGGTCAATTTCCTGAGCCCTATCTTGAGGAGAAAATTCAACAAATACATAAAAATGTATGAGAGAGTATGTTCATTAATGTTATTTATAATCATGGAAATGTTATCAACAACCTAAATGTTTAATAGTAAGAGATTAATTATTTAGTCAATTAAGCATGTCCACATATTGTCATTAAGAACGTAGTAATCATTGCAGTACACTTACTGACATGAGTTATAATACATTATTTGGTGAAAGAAGCAACTTTTTTTTTTTTTTTTTTTTTTGAGACAGAGTCTCTCTCTGTTGCCCAGGCTAGAGTGAGTGCCGTGGCGTTAGCCTAGCTCACAGCAACCTCAAACTCCTGAGCTCAAGCGATCCTCCTGTCTCAGCCTCCCGAGTAGCTGGGACTACAGGCATGCACCACCATGCCTGGCTAATTTTTTCTATATATATTTTTAGCTGTCCATATAATTTCTTTCTATTTTTAGTAGAGATGGGGTCTCGCTCTTGCTCAAGCTGGTCTCTAACTCCTGAGCTCAAACGATCTGCCCACCTCGGCCTCCCAGAGTGCTAGGATTACAGGCGAAGCAACTTTTAAAATAGTATATATACCGTAAAGAAAAAATTCTAGAAGGATAAAATTCTAGAAAAGTATATAAAGCAAATGGTAATAGTGCTCGTTTCTTGATGTTAGAGTTATGGTTGATTTTATTTTTCCTTTTTATGCTTAGCTGCACATTCTAAAATGAACATGTGGTATTTGTGTCATATAATTTGAAAAATGAAAGCAAAGCCAGCCTCCTGAAACCCCATTCTCCATCTACCCACTTTATACCCTCCTCCCTGCTCTTACCCTTCCCATGTGTAAGGTGATAACAACACAGTTTTCCCTTCCCAGACTCTGGCTATCTAAGCAAGGATGGCACAGTTGTTGTTAGCCTATGTCCTCATAGTGTTTATCAGGAAGGACCTAAAAAAGGACCTTTCCGAAACCCTATTGAATCTGTTGTTTATAGACATAGAAATAGGTTCAGAGAGCCTAAATAATTTGTCTGTAGTTACACAGAGACTCTAAGTACAAGAGCTGGAATCCTGACTCCAGAGATTAAACTCTTACACAGGAAGACACTCGATCCTTTTCTCCGATCCTCTACTTCCATTCTGTTAAAATATTTCCCCTGTGAGTTCTCTTTAGGATCAGAGCTAAGCTATGAGAGGGGACCTCACATGATGGCTTTTTCCAGAAGGTGACTATGTCTTGTGACCTGCACCAGGGGATTTAAACACAATTCTACATCTTTGTGTTTGTGAATTGTGCTGCTATAAATATTCAGGAGCAAGTGTCTTTTTTATAAAATGAATTTTTTTCCTTTGGGTAAATACTTAGTAGTGGGATTGCTGGATCGAATGGATGGTAGGTCTCCTTTTAGTTCTTTGAGGTATCTCCATACTACTTTCCATAGAGGTTGTACTACTTTGCAGTCCCACCAACCAAGTGCCCATCAATATATGAGTGGATTCATAAAATATGGTATATGTATACCATGGAGCACTACTCAGCAATTAAAAAAAAAAAAAAACAGTGATCTAGTTTCTTTTGTAACAACGTGGATGGAACTGGAGACCATTCTTCTTAGTGAAGTATTGCAAGAATGGAAAAACAAACACCACATGTACTCAACACTAAATTGGAACTAATTGATCAACACTTAGGTGCACATATGGAAGTAAAACTCAAGGGAAATCAAGTAGGTGGGAGGGGCGAGGAGAGGAGGGGATGAGTAAATTCACAGCTAATGAGTACAATGCCCACTATCTGGGTGAAGGGCACACTTATAACTTTGACTCAAACTGTACAAAAGCAAATTATGTAACCAAAACGTGTGTACCCCTGTAAAATTCTGAAATAAATAAATAAATAAATACAATTCTACATTTCTGCCTGATTGGATACCATTAAATTGTTAATCAGGGCCATGTCCGTGAGCAGCTATTTTCAAATCTATTTATACAGACATAGAATCTTGAATTACATTTGAAAAAACAAGACTGTAAACAAGGACCACATTCAATAACCGAGCACATTCAGATAATATCACAGCAAATCAACTTATTATGAACAGAAATTGTTTTTTTTTCCTGTTTTTAGTATCTTAAGAGCATATATTTATGGAAACAGCCTATTGACTTTAAAAACATAATTTACGTACAGTACATACAAACCCATTTTAAGCATATAATTTTAGTTTTGACAAATGTATACACCTATATAAATACCACCCCAAGTAAGATATAAAACACTTTCATCATCCTAAAATACATTTTGAATTTCAAATTCTCTTAGACTTTCACCATTAGTTATAACCTCAGATCATTTGGTCTTACCTTTGTGTTCCAGAAGTAGTTAAGGTCCAGTAAAGATAAATGTGGCTGGGTAAGTTATTCCAGGAAATGTTTTCTATCCATAATTCTAACAAGATGCTCTTTCAATCTACTGATGTTTCCTTAGCAAGTGTCCCCAACACAAAATATACAGATGAGCACCGCCACCAATGAGGGACTCTATGTTGGAATCTCCCTTGCTGCCTTGATATTGCTTGCTGTTTTGGTTGTTATCATCATCAAAAGTAAGTCATTTCATGATTATTCCCAAGGGTCTACACCAAAGGTTCTATAGCTAAACTGCCTGGGTTCAAGTAGCTCCATATGGCATGTGATTTTGATTTCACATGACTTCCCTATGTCCTCAAATCCTCACGTGTAAAATGCATATGGTAGTACCATCTACGTCAAGAGGCATATGACTTTTATATGCATTACTACACACAAAACACTGAGAACAGTGATTGGCACATGGTTAAGTGCACGGCAATCTTAACCTGTAATTACTGTATTTATTAATAGAAAAGATATTTTCTTTTTTTTTTTTTTTTTTTTTTTTTTTTGAGACAGAGTCTCACTCTGTTGCCCAGGCTAGAGTGAGTGCCGTGGCGTCAGCCTAGCTCACAGCAACCTCAAACTCCTGAGCTCAAGCGATCCTCCTGTCTCAGCCTCCCGAGTAGCTGGGACTACAGGCATGCACCACCATGCCTGGCTAATTTTTTCTATATATATTTTTAGCTGTCCATATAATTTCTTTCTATTTTTAGTAGAGGTGGGGTCTCGCTCTTGCTCAGGCTGGTCTCGAACTCCTGAGCTCAAACGATCCGCCCACCTCGGCCTCCCAGAGTGCTAGGATTACAGGCGTGAGCCACCGCGCCCGGCCCAAAGTTCTAAGTGTGCCCATCACCCAGATAGTCTGCATTGTCCCTGTTAGGTGTGAATTTACTCATCCCCTCCTCCCCCCTCCCACCTGCTTGATTTCAATACCATTGTTTCTTAACCTTTATTTTTCATTTATTGGCCCCCTAAAGAGAAAAATTATATACTCTTAAATTAAAGAGTATTAAATTAAATATAGTTATGTCTCAGTATCCTTGTGGGATTGGTTCCAGGACCCCCATAAAGACCAAAATCTATGGATGTGCAAGTCCCCTACATAAAATAGTGCAGCATTTGCAAATAACCTGCACACATCCTCCCATATAATTTAAATCTTCTCTAGATTACTTATAATACCTAACACAATGTCAATGTCATGTAAGTCATTGTTATGCTGTATTTTTATCTGTATCATTATTTTTAAAAGTATTTTCCATTTGCAGTTGGTTGAACTTGCAGGTGCAGAACTCATGGATATGGACGACCATCTGCATTAAGAAATTAATGTTTGGCCGGGCGCGGTGGCTCACGCCTGTAATCCCAGCACTCTGGGAGGCTGAGGCGGGAGGATCACTCAAGATCAGGAGTTTGAGACCAGCCTGAGCAAGAGAGAGACCCCTTCTCTACTAAAAATGGAAAGAAATGATCTGGCCAACTAAAAATATATATAGAAAAAATTATCTGGGCATGATGGTGCATGCCTGTAGTCCCAGCTACTCAGGAGGCTGAGGCGGGAGGATTGCTTGAGCCCAGGAGTTTGAGGTTGCTGTGAGCTAGGCTGACACCACGGCACTCACTCTAGCCTGGGCAACAAAGTGAGACTCTGTCTCAAAGAAAAAAAAGAAAAGAAATTAGTGTTTGTTGGGTAGGGTTGAGATTTGGAAAGCAACAAACCATTGTAATAGATAAGATTTGTTTTCTGTGCCCCTCAAAATCTAATTTTTTTTCCCCCTGTGGGGATGATATTGTTGAAAAGTTTTACAATGGCCATTTGGCAGAAAAGGCAAATGAGACATTGAGAGGGAAAACTGGTTGCAAGACTACAACTAGAACAAAAATTTTCAAAAAGCAACCACCCTGGGCTTCAGATCTCTCTTCTGCCAGTCATGTGTGTGTAACGTGCCTCCCATAAAAGAACCACAAATAGCTGGGTTTTTTTTTTTTTGAGACAGTTTCGCTCTATTGTCCTGAGTAGAGTGCCATCACATCAGGCTAGCTCACAGCAATCTCAAACTCCTGGGCTCAAGTGATCCTCCTGCCTCAGCCTCCCGAGTAGCTGGGACTACAGGCACATGCCACGATCCCCTGCTAATGTTTCTATTCTTTTAGTAGAGACGGGCTCTCACTCTTGCTCAGGCTGGTTTCGAACTCCTGAGCTCAAGCGATCCTCCTGCCTCGGCCTCCCAGAGTGCTAGATTACAGGTGTGAGCCACTGCGCCCGGCCCACAAATAGCTATTTTGCAAGACACTGTATTTGAACCTAGTACTGATCTGTTTCATTGTGCCCGGGCTGAGTTTGAAAATTAAGAGTATGCTTGGCAAATCTGAGGAAGTTTCCACATAATTATTTTATTTATAACTTGGTTAGTGAAAATGATTATTTAGAAATTGGGCAAAACACCTTTTAGGGAAGTTTACACTTTCCCTCTGAAGGTTTGATAATTGAGTATACTGAAATAAACTAACAGCAGACAGACTAACAGGAGAAAACGTATACATATCTCGTGCACATGTGCATGGGAGCCACACAAAATGAGACTCAAAGACCCAATGGCTGAAGCTTAAATACCCTTTTCAAGTGGGAGAGGGAAGTGGAGGATGTAGGCAATCTTAGAGGAAGAGTAAAGGATTTTTAGAGGAAATGAATGGGCCCAAAGAACAGACCATAGCCTGGGACAAAGTTCTTCTGGGCTCTGGGTATGTTGTCACCTCTAGTCTACCTTCCTGTAATATGCACCCATTTCTCTGGGGGAGGGACGCACAACAACTGAAAATCTTCTGGAGGATTTGGCCTGGAGGTAGAGCAGGGAACGTCAGAGAAAGCCCTTCCCTGCATTCACTGCTGCCCAGGTGCTCTCAGTTTGAAATCCAAAGCAGCATATTTCGAAGTATTGTTTTCTGAGCTCCAGTAACCTCAAATATGCTTTTCTCCTTAACTAAAGCAACTCTTTATTGCCCTCTTAAGGAAGGGGTGACTGGTAGTGTAAAAGTCTGGCAGAGGTATCCTTTGATAGGTATCCTTTGATAAGACTGGTGTCAGTCCTGGTTAGTGCCTGGTCTCCAGCCACCCATCAGAAAACTGTCTCCGTTTTTTTTTTTATTTTTTTATTTTTATTAATGGGTCCCAAGAGAGGGGCCCGGGCGAGGTTCACTGGTCCTGAGAGAGGGGCCCGAGAAGTCTCCAACTTTCTCAGTTTCTAAACTGAAAGAAAATTTAACACTAACGTAAATCCGGATATGGAGATGAATACACCAAACCACTCGTGAAGATGAGATTCTGAACAAAAAAAGGATTCTTTGAGTTCTACAGACTCAAAAAGAGATACGGGAAGGGGTTACCTCAAGTTACCAGGGAAGGGTCCGAATAACAACAGAAAGAATATACTTGATTGGAAGAGGATAGTGTGAACTTTTGCTGGCTTGTTTAATTTTCTCTTTAACTCCTCCCTGTCCTCCCAATTTAGAGTATTTCTACATCAGAAAGAAGATGCCACAACTAAGGTAAGCTTGAAAGTGTTTGTGTCAGTATCTTTGGATGTTCCTACTCTAGTAAGATAAAGAGAAATTTCTATCTCTTTCCACTTTTTCTTCTAAAAACTCCATTTTATATCCTGGATCCTGAAAAGCTAGATGAATGAGCACCTCTGTTGCTGTTCATTCCTTCCAGTGACATTTGAGCTTTCTGTGTCCCCTAGAGCTGGCACAGAGGGGACACTTCACTCTTCCCCTCTTACAGCAAGAGAACTAAATCGCAAATTTTGCTTGATGGGCCTGTACATTGAATCAGTTGTGTTGGTTTGTTCTTTTATTTTATTCAGTGCTTTGTTTTACTTTGTTGAGTACTGATGATAATCCAAAGAGATGAACAAAACAGAAAAGATATAAGCAAATAGACAGGGTCCTTTTAGGTGATTTCAGACAAATACGATGGGGTCTATAGAGCCGGGCGAAGGGCTGTTTGAGCCCTGAGGGAGCAGAAGATTTGGAGGAAGATAATTCCTGGTTGAAAGGCAGGAAGTGCAAAGGCACTGAGGTAGGGCAAGTGCCTCCAGTTCTCTGCAGCTCCCATCATTCCCTGCTGCTCCATAGCCAGCCGGCTCCACTCATTTACATTAGTTGTCTGGCTGGGTAGGCACTTGAATTTACTATCTTTGTGAGGATCTTTCAGTCTACCCTGCAATCTAGTTAAAACTTAAATCCTCTTTACTGCCTCTCTGCCATGAGGCTATCGGCCCCAATGCCTGTAAATGGCAGGAGACAACTACTTAGATCTAAAGCCAACTAACCTGCTCTGTTTGGTTCCGGTTGGGCTTTAAGCAAGGACTTTCTCTGATTCCAAATCCATCCCTCTTAGGCTACCATTCATTAATCCTTGTTCTCCTTCACTGGATGTTCACACACAGACTTAACTACGTCCGAGTTAATTACATGAGCCATCCACGGAACGTGCTTTGAGCAGTGCCCAGCACATCGTAAGCACTCAGTACATGTTGGCTTTTGTTATTACAATCATGCCTTTCTCAGCAATATACCTGTGAGACAGGCACTATTCTCATTTTACAGATTGCAAAACAGGCTCAGAAATGTTAAGGGGCGTCTAAGGTCACAGCACACAGTGTATAACGGGCTCAATCTCCGGAGCCCACGCTCCTAAGTAGTTTTGACTAACTGCTTCTGAAAGTGGAAAAGAAATGTTCTCATGGGTGGAAAAGCATGAAACATAGCATCCTTTTAGTTAATTGATTTCTGTTCTTGCACTGCCGACCTATCTTTTTCAAAAAAAGATTCACTTTTTATCATCTAATTATAAAGAAAATATTGTAGAAAACATAAAGTATTAAAAAGCGAAAAAAAAAAAATGCACCACTTAAGGAGTATTTTCTCATGACATTACCTTTTTGGCAGTTATATCACAATGACTCATTGAAGCTTATTGACACCTAAACTAAGTGTTTTCACACATGTTTGATGCATTTAAGGACGATAGAGCAGCTTTGTCTCTCTTGTTATTTTGCATACATTTAGTGTGGGCATGTTCTTCATCCGTGGCTGAATGAAGACTCAGGTTCCATATTTTTTGAGCCAGGCTTTGGTAATGGAAATAGTCACTATATACAAATTTGAAATAACCAGCTACATCAAAATGCCACGAGTTAAACTTGGACATCTGCTTTCTTCCATGACTTGTTTCTTCCATGACTCTTTCTACTCACTTCCATTAAGCCCAAACATCAGTCTGCTGAATACCCTCAAATAACATGATATACAGAACAAGCTCTCCAAGCAGTCACAGTAAAGCCCCTCTCGTAATTTGATTTGTAAGGCCAGCACATGAAACACCAATAGCTCTCTCCAAAATATTAATCTCTTAATCTCCAATACTTGACCTTTTTGTACACTTGGTGTGTGGGGGCGTATGTGCTATAAAAGTAATCTAACCCTGGCCTTTGAAATTTGGCCATAAGACACAGTAAGATTTTGGGCACCATGATCCAGTATACATTGGTGAAACAGTGCTATTTTACTACATTCAGTATTTTTCTACTCTATGTTTTTCTTAAATATAGGATGGAGATCCCTAAGTAATTTAGCAACCCTCTCTAAAGAGTCACAATCCACAGTTGGAAAAAAACACCAGTCAACCAGTTCTGGGCCAACCACATTTGAAAATATGCATCTTGATTTAGTAACTTAGTTTGATGTCAGATATCTGTCTTTAGATTTTTCATCTTTGTATTCTATTATGTGAGTTTCCTGAAAGACACCAGTCTGAGTTTTCTGAATGCTTTTTAGATTGTCTACATGCTTATTTTACAGACTTTTCTGCAATACTCAGGGCTACACTTCTCACAACTCCAGAAGGCACTATTGATTTCATAGTTTGTATGAAGGACTCCTAGTGTCACAAATACCCAATCTTCTGAATTATAAACAAAAATGCTGCTCATACTTTAGAAGTTGTCTACTACTCATGTTATTCTTCAACTCTTTTCTGCAGTATGGTTTCGTTGAATGACTCTAAAATTGGAGCTTTGCAACATGCAGCTGAAAGGCGACGCCCAGTGGAAGACAATGTCTACATTATTGATGATAATCCTTATGTCATGGATTAAGACCCAGTGGTGCTCTTCAAGGTTTGGTCCCTAGGACTGCAGAAGACAGTGACCAGATATCACCATGTCAGACATCTTTCATCCTCCAGGACCATTTTTCTGTGTCTGTTTCATGCAGTATTCCAACATGTCAGTGATATTGGATAGAGTCTAGCTCAAAACTGTGTATAGTCAACCTCATTGTTAATATGGTCCTAATATTTTATCCCAAAACTGGACTAATCTTTCTGATCATTGCAGTGCTGTCTCTCAAACATGAACACTAGAATTGTATGTTCTCTTAAGACCCCATGAATCCTGTCATCTCCATCAAAGAGAATTGTCACTGGGAATAGAGGAAATGAACTTTTGTCTTGGCCACCCAAAGCTGTCAAGAAGAGGGGAACAGGACTTAAAAAATCAGCAAATCTAATGTAAGACTTCATTTGGATGTATTTCATTATTATTTCTTGTTTCTATATTATAACTCCAAATGTTACATTTCTTAGGTTTCCCAAGGGTTTCAAATCATAAAGGTTTTTATTTTCTCTATGGGGAAATAGAAATGAGTCTAATTTCACCATAACAAATACACTTGTTTTCTCATGGTTCTGGAAATATGGTGCATTAAGTGCCTGATCCTGGATCAGGATAGCTATTTTAGCAGTCAAAAGAAGCTACAGCAGTGAATATGCCAAGTAGACATTAGGGGGAGACAATCATTTGCCATGTGATTCAACACATTTATGCTATTTTTGCTACACTTGTGTCACAATGCTAGGCACTCATGTAAACCAACCATCTGGCTCTCTGAACTAATTTTCAGAATGAGTCAGTGCAGGGATCACTTATTCTATTTTATGGAATGAAGTGTTGCCCAATTCTAGAATTGCAAATAAAGCTAATTGAAATTTTTAAACTAAAATAAAAAAAAAAAAGAATGAGACAGTGCAGAAATGAAAGGCAAAAAAAGAAGAGAGTAGGCAAAAAAAGGATTTCTGCCTTAGAAAAGTTATATGGCAAATATAATAGTGTTTGAAAGTGTCACTAGTTTCATCCTAAATTCTAAATTTCTCAATTGCCTCCAAACCACTTTTATATTTAAAATTGTTTCAGAAAAGTGAAGAGTGGGTCTTTTTAAATATCTAGTCAATTCCAATGTTATTTTTTCACAGTTAAATTAAATTTTTAGTTTTTCCAGGAGAGTTAAACAAATGTTTATTGTCAGGATATCTTCAGTCACTGGTATAATTGTTTAGAAGTACAGATTTTCAAGGACTAGATTTGTCAGAAGAAGAAAAATTTCTACATGAACTAAGGCTGGGTTTTAATTCCAATTTCTATTTGAGTAAACCCTGAAATAATTCATGCTAGCGGCCATAGTGGTCTAGGAGGACAGGATGATTGCTTTTTTTTTTTTTTTGAGACAGAGTCTCACTCTCTTGCTGGGCCAGAGTGCTGTGGCATCAGCCTAGCTCACAGCAACCTCAAACTCCTGGGCTCAAGCGATCCTCCTGCCTCAGCCTCCTGAGTAGCTGGAACTACAGGCATGTGCCACCATGCCCAGCTAATTTTCTCTATTTTCAGTTGTTTCGCTAATTTCTTTCTATTTTTAATAGAGACGGGGTCTCGCTCTTGCTACACCTGGTCTGGAACTCCTGAGCTCAAGCAATCCTCCTGCCTTGTCCTCCCAGAGTGCTAGGATTACAGGCGTGAGCCACTGCGCCTGGCCAGGATGCTTGCTTTTGAAGATGACACTGATCTGCAGGGTTCCAGGAAATTAATAGGTCTTTTGAAGGTCCCGTGGGCAAATAAGATTGTGACACATGGTATTCTGGGTTTCCCAAGAATACCAGGCTGATCTGGTCTAAAAATTCATTTTTTTTAAACTAGAGCTTTGTTGAATGTGAGGCAATGTGCATAAACCTGAAGATTTGAAATTAAAGCCCAGATTTGTAGCTTCTCTGGAAATACTTGGCAACATTGGCCTGCATGTCTATGGACTCAGGGCCCCACTGTTGGGGCCACGCCCTCTAGCCACCAAGTCCTCGCCTTTTCTGCCTGCACATTTTTGTCACCTGCCCTATTCTCCATACCCTTCCTGGAGCTTTTTGGTGCATATTAAAGGCCCTGGGAATCTGGTTAGCTTTGTTTAACCCAGCGATTCCAAAACTTGGTTGAACATGTGAGCACAGTGACTATTGGCATTCTGTGAAACAGAATATATGGGCTTAGTGCGGTATACAGGATTAAGAATAGGATCTGAGTTCTAATCCTAACTCTTAGCAGTAACACTGGATAACATCAAAGCAAAGTGTTGTGGTTTTTTTTTTTTTTTTTTTTTTGAGACACAGTCTCACTGTCTTGCCCAGGCTAGAGTGCCATGGTGTCAGCCTAGCTCACAGCAACCTCAAACTCCTGGGCTCAAGCGATCCTTCTGCCTCAGCCTCCGGAGTAGCTGGGAATACAGGCATGTGCCACCATGCCCAGCTAATCTTTTCTATATATATTTTTAGTTGTCCATATAATTTCTTTCTACTTTTAGTAGAGACAGGGTCTCGCTCTTGCTCAGGCTAGTCTCGAACTCCGGAGCTCAAATGATCCACCTGCCTCGGCCTCCCAGAATGCTAGGATTACAGACATGAGCCACTGCGCCCGGCCAGAAAAGTGTTTTTGTGCCTAAATTTTTTTCATCCATTAGATATAATCAATTCCATACCAACTAGAGTATATAGTGGTAATTCCAATGAAATGTTACTTGTGAGAAGTCTTTGAAAAGCAAAAAAACACTACATACATGCAAGGTTTAATTTCTTAGCAGACTTTGTAGTGATAGAAGATATAGTATTAGTGCTCAGTAAATAATTTCAATGGTGTTACATAAGTCTCTTGCTGCATGGTATCTTTTTTTTTTTTAAATGTTGCTTTTTTGAAAAAGTTGGGTAGTTTGGCTATCATCTTATGCTGTAGATAAAATTCATCAATACCAGAATGGGTAAGAAGGGAGGAAGGGAAGAAATTTAGTTAATGTGCTTTTTCCCCCTCTAAATATATCATTCTTATTGATCATATTGGATTTTGTTTTTGATTCTTGGAGACTGATTCTTGGAGACTTTGATTCTTGGAGATTCTTGTCTTTGATTCTTGAGATTCCATTACCTACAATCTGTCTTGGGACATTAGAACACTGGTGTAATTAAGATCATATATTTAAACGTAAGAAATTTTTGCACATCTTTAAGACGTAGCAGAACCGATTTTGCACAGACGTCTGTTAAGGTAGAATAATGTCATGAGTACATGGCAGTGTGAAGTACTCTTAGTGGTTGTCTTGTTTCATTTGTATGTACATTCATTAATAAAAGTTGTTTTTCTTCTTTTTTTGTCATTTCAAAAACTGACTTGGTATTTTCTCAGGCTCGTCAGTCTGGGCCAGGCATCTTCAATTTGTGGTCTCCTGGGACAAAGTCAAATTGGGTCAAAATTTGTTGAGAGTCAAGCAGGTGCCCTGTAATCTTTTAGATTCTGGGGATATTGAAGAGAACAACCCTGAGTTCCAGTTCTGGAGGAGTGCCAACTTAGCAGGGAAGAAGTACAAAACCCATCATTTCTGGTACTGATTAATGCTTAGGAGAAGAATATTGTAACAGAGCCTGGCTTCTCAACCGTGGCATTTGGGGCCAGAGCACTCTGTCAGAGGCGGCTGTCCTGTGCACTGTTGGATGGTCAGCATCATGCCTAGGCTCCACCCTCTGGATGCCAGTGACACCGTCCAGCGACAAACGACAACATCTCCCAAGGGCAATATCACACCTGGTTGAGAGCCACTGTGGTAGAGCGTGTCTGGGCATGGGCAGGAAGTGGTGCAGCTTTAGCCGGTGGGTCAAGGGCTGCTTCTGGGAAAGAGGTGACATTTAAGTTGAAACCAAAAGAAATGTCTAAGTAGCAACTACATGAAAATCGGGTGCACAGGATCCATGAAATGCAAAGGGCCTGGGGCAGGAAGGAGCTCTGTGTTAAAAGAGGAAGTTGTGTACCAAGGACTGGAAAAGGCAGCCAGCGAGAAGGGGTGGAGAGACGAGGCTGGAGAGATGGGCAGCGTGTCTGGCCAGGCGCTGGTGGAAGGGGCTCTGTGAAACGTCTATTTCAGAAGAGTCCCACTGTAGGCAAACAAAGCAAGCACGTTTGCATGTGAAAGGTTAAACCCGATACCCATCACCTAATTATATTTGAACATCTATTAACATGCTTCAGTGGTGCTGTTCTGAGTTCAGGTATGGCCCCTTGAGAAAAAGTCAGCTTAGCTGGAGTGACAGAAAGGGGTAGAGGAAGGAGAAGGGGAGAAGGGCACATCTTGGCAGGAAGGGGCTTCACACAGGGCTGTGAGAGGCACCCAGGCCTAAGAAGAGGGATCTTGGAAGAGGAGGGAAAGGGCACCAAAGTTCGGCTCTGATTGATCTGGGCCCAAACTTGCAGCTTTGAGAGGCAATGGTGGGGTGGTATAAGAGCTGACTTCATTTGGTCCACAAGTGGATTTTTAAAATAGCTATGTATTTCAACCTACATTTTTTTCCCCTTTTTTTTGGTGAGAAGGGGGAACACTGTGTCCCAGGCTGGAATGCAGTGGCACCGTTATAGCTCACTGCAGCTTTGAACTCCTGGGCTCAAGCGATCCTCCTGCCTCAGCCTCCTGAGTAGCTGGGACTATAGGCATGCACCACCACATCCAGCTAATTTTTCTATTTTTTTGTAGAGACGGAGTCTCACTGTATTGCTCAGGCTGTGATGTGAATCTTTTTTTTTTTTTTTTTAAGCCTCAAATCCATGATTTAATGGATATTGTTTGGCTAAAACTAAAACTTTAAAGTTCATTAATCTAAAATAATATGAGTGCATAATAGCAAAAGGGCAATGTGAATATGGCAAAGGTTATGTAGATTCCTGAAGTCAGGGAGGCAATAGATTAGTTCAACTGGGAGCACGTTAGAATACAGAACAGGTGCCTGGGCCCCACTCCTAAAGATCCTGATCAAATATGACAGATGAGACCTTAGAA
The DNA here is from genome assembly GCF_041146395.1 of Eulemur rufifrons. Lineage (NCBI taxonomy): Eukaryota > Metazoa > Chordata > Mammalia > Primates > Lemuridae > Eulemur > Eulemur rufifrons. The sequence continues at coordinate 26,212,415 of NC_090992.1, forward strand.
TTTTTGTTTGTTTAAATGACAGGAAACAAGTGACTACAAATTATTTTACATTTCAAAAAATCATTCAGATTTCATGAGAGAATATGTAGAAATAAAAGCATATGATAATCCTTCATTTCTACTTATTTAAGATGTAAATTTCAGAAAATGAACACGAAAAACTTTATTTGGAGGAGACTGTCTTTGTATTGTGCTGCCACTTTTGAAGCTAAATAAGATTATTCAGTGAAATCCCCCAAATATAGGAAAACCCTAAGAAATGTAGAGGATTCACACTTAGACTCTGGTTTTTGTGGTCTACTTTGTGAATGTTTCCTCTAGGTTCACAGTGCTTTCTGGAAGGAAAGGAATATGAAAATTTGTCATTTGATCTCCCTCTGATCAAGGTATTCTTTCGTCAGTTGCTAACAATTTTGGAGGGTTTCAGGATATTTATCCTCCCAAGACTTTCTTTCTTCTTTGACTCTTGATCACATCAGATTTTCTAAGGAGCTAACAGCAATATCCATTGTTCCACCAAAAAAATACAGTGGTGCCCTTGGTGGCCTTGTAGAACGTGAGTATGTGGGGCTGAGAGAGAAAGATTCTAGAACTTAGAACTCCCAGGAATCTAATTGTAAAGTTTCCTTGGGGATTCGCAACACATTCAGGGCTTTCCCACTCTTACCTGGAGTCTTGGTGGCCACGTGTGCCTTTCCCCAGTCTCTTGAGTCCTTCCTCTGCACAGCCGCCAGCGTAATCTAAAAGCCAAGATCTGACTGTGTTACGTCTTAGCTGGAGATCCTGAAATGCTCCCCACTAGGTAAAATCCCCAACTCCACAGTGAGCCCTGTACCTTATCCCCAACCCAGCTTGCCTGCTTGGTGGAGTCCCTGCCTGCTGTGCTCCAGCGGGTACAAATGCCCCAGATGCCCACTCTCCACTCCACGGGCCATCCCACCTGCCAGGAAGGCTCGTCTCCTGTTTCTCCACTGGGCATGCCATTCCTCAAGGCTCAGCTCCAATGTCACAGTTTCAGCCCTTGTGGACCTCCTTCATAGGGACAGAATTAATCCTCTCTTCTCAATATTTCCATGAAGCTTTTTGTAGTCCTTCAACAACTAGGGAAGAATGGAGTGCCTTCCGTACACCAGGCATGGTGCCAGTGCCCAGCTCAGGCATTCTGCACAAGGCCAGGGTCCCACTGACCTGTGGGACACCTTTGGATGAATTACCAGGAATCTCCCCTCCTCCTGGCTGACATAGTCCTGAGCCAGGACAGAGGCTTGTCCAGTGGAATCTGATTTGGGATCTTTGTGCTGTATGAACCAAAACCATAAATGGTGATCTATGTCCCTTATCTAAGTAGTGTAGCTTGATGGTGCTTTATGCATTCAGCCCTTTGAAGGAATTATTTTCTCAGCACTTAACCTAATACTTAATAGGTGTGTTCAATAAGTATCTACTAAAATTGTGGATAAATTGACAGAAACAATGTTTTCTAGAACCTTCCTGTGTATGGGGTGGAGTAGGGAAGAGTGTCTTTAAAAGCCTTTTACAGGCCAGGTGTGGTGGCTCATGCCTGTAATCCCAGCACTTTGGGAGGCCAAGGTGGGAAGATTGCTTGAGGCCAGGAGTTCGAGACGAGCCTGAGCAAGAGCGAGACCCTTTCTCTACAAAAAACAGAAAAATTAGCTAGGTGTGATGGCGCCCACCTGTCATCCCAGCTACTGGGGAGGCTGAGGCAGGAGGATCACTGGAGCCCACAGTTTGAGGTTGCAGTGAGCTATGATGACACCACTCTAGCCAGGGCGACAGAGAGAGACCCCATCTCAAAAATAAAATAAAATAAAATAAAATCCTTTACACATCGATTTATGTGGCTGGAGCAGAGGAGTCTGTGTGAACCTCAATGACTCTCTGAGACCGGTAATTTGCAACCACAGTTGCACACTAGAATCACCTGGGAAGGTGGGACAGCTACCCATGCCTAGGCCAACTGAATCAGAATCTCAAGAGGTAGGAGACACAGGTATCGTTATTTCTCGATTTCCCCAGGTGATTTCTGATAAGAGATTGAGAACTGCTGACCTAGAGAGACTTGCGGAGGGGAGACGACAGCATGTTTCACGTTCTGTATGTCAAGTGCTCTGGAAGGACATAAATGACACAAAATAAAACCGGGAGCCATCAACAATACGCTACTGCAGGTGAGCAACCAAGAAGGGAAAAGGACAAGAGGTTGGTGACAGCAGGTCTGTCGTATGTCTAGCTTGCGTGACAACAGCATTGTTTTGGTGGTAGCCCTGGAACAAGAAGTCTGAATGCTCCCATACTTTTGTAAAGCTGCCCACGAAGCTGGTTCACAGCTGTTTAGCTGACTTTGTTTCTGTGTCTCCTAAAACCTAAATGTTCCCCTCCACAAATCGTACAAATAAGCAGAGAAGAAAGTCCCCTTTGGACTGTGAGGAAATGCTCCAGGGTAACCTCCTTTGTTTTGTACTGTGGGCAGCTGAGATGGGGCTTGCTCTGTCTGGCAGTCCTTGCACCTGCTTGAGCATAAAAAGTACTTTTTTTCGTTTTGTTTTTTTTTTTTAAATGAAGAGCCAGGATCTCTCTATGTTGCCCAGGCTGGAGTGCAGTGGCTATTCACAGGCACAAGCATAGCTCACTGCAGCCTGGAACTCCTGTGCTCAAGCGATCCTCCTACTTCAGTCTCCTGTATATTGGGACTCTAGGCATATGCCACTGTGCCTGGCTCTATAAAATGCTTTGATGGTGACTGATTCACACATTACTTAATGGAATTTATTTTTTAGAGCAATTTTAGGCTCACAGCAAAATTGAGCAGAAGGTACTGAGAGTTTCCACATAACCACCCTCCCCACCCAACACTTACACACAAGGCCTCCCCCATCACAAACATCCCCCACCAGTGTGGCATATTTGTTACAAACAATGAACCAGTATTGACATATCATTATCAACTAAAGTTCACAGTTTAAATTAGGGCATATGCTTTGTGTTGTGTGTTTATGGGTTTTGACAAATGCGTAATGGCATGTAGCCATTGGTATGGTATCATACAGAATAGTTTTACTGCCCTAAAAACCTTCTAGATCCACCTACTCATCTCTTCCTCTCCCCAGATCCCTGGCAATCATCGATCTTTTTACTGCTTTCGTAGTTTTACTTTGCCCAGAACGTCAGGTAGTTGGAATCTTACAGTATGTAGCCTTTTCAGATTGGCTTCTTTCACTTAACAATACGCATTTAAGGTTCCTCTATGTCTTTTTGTAGCTTCGTAGCTCGTTTCTGTTTATTGCTAAATAATATTCCATTGTCTGGCTGTGCCACAGCCTGTCTATTCACTCACCTGTTGAGCGACAACTTGATTGCTTCCAAATTTTGGCAATTGTGAATAAAACTGCTATGAACGTTCACGTGCAGGCTTTTGTGTAGATTTAAGTTTTCAATTGACTTGGGTAAACATCAAGGAGCATGATTGCTGTATCAACTGGTAAGAGAAGGTTAGTTTTGTAAGAAACTGCCAAGCTGTCTTCCCAAACAGCTGAACCCTCTACATTCCCACCAGAAATGATTGAGAGTTCCTGGTGCTCCACATCCTCACCAGCATTTGGTGGTGGATTTTAGCCTTTCGGATTGGTGTGTAGTGGAACCTCATTGTTGTTTTAATTTGCATTCTCTAATAACATATGATGTTGAATATGTTTTCATATGCTTATCTGCCGTCTGCATATCTTTGAAGAGGTATCTATTAATGTTTTTTTGGCCAATTTTTAATCAAATTGTTTGATCTTACTGTTGAGTCTTAAGAATTCTTTGTATATTTTATCAGATGTATCTTTTGCAAATATTTTCTCCCAGTCTGTGGCTTGTCTCCACATTCTCTTGACAGTGTCTTTTGTAGAGCAGAAGTTTTTAGTTTTCATGAATTCCAACTTGTCACTCTTTTCTTTCATAGATCATGTCTTTAGTGTTGTATATAAATTGTCATCACCAAACTCATAGTTATCTGGATATTCTTCTGTTATCTTCTAGGAATTTTATAGTTTGGCATTTTACACTTAGGGCAATGATCCATTTTGAGTTAGTTTTTGTGGAAGGTATAGTCTGTGTCTAGGTTTATTATTTTTTTTTAACATGCGGAAATCCAGTGATTTTAGCAGAATTTATTAAGACTCTCTTTGCTCCATTGTGTTGCTTTTACTCCTTTGTCAAAGGTGAGTTGACTATATTTGTATGGGTCTATTTATGGGCGCTCTGTTCTGTTACATTTATCCCTTTGTCTATTATTTTATCAATAACACACTGTTTGTTTACTGTGTCAATTATAGTAAATCTCAAAGTTAGGTAGTGTCAAGGCTGGAGTTCAGGGGCATGATCATAGCTCACCGCAGCCCCCAACTCCTGGGGTCAAGGGATCCTCTTGTCTCAGCCTCCCAAGTAGCTGGGAGTACAGGCACAAGCAGGTGGGCCCAGCCAGACTTTGAATATTAATCTCCTAGTATCCTCAATCTTGCTATAATTGCTTATTGATTCTACGAGTTGGTTTTCCATAGATTCACATTTTTTTTTTCTTTTTTTTGAGACAGAGTCTCGCTCTGTTGCCCGGGCTAGAGTGCCGTGGTGTCAGCCCAGCTCACAGCAACCTCAAACTCCTGGGCTCAAGCGATCCTTCTACCTCAGCCTCCCGAGTTCCTTCTGCCTCAGCCTCCCGAGTAGGTGGGACTATAGGCATGCACCACCATGCCAGGCTAATTTTTTCTATATATATTTTTAGCTGTCCAAATCATTTCTTTCTATTTTGTTAGTAGAGACGGGGTCTCGCTCTTGCTCAGGCTAGTCTCAAACTCCTGATCTCGAGTGATCCTCCTGCCTTGGCCTCCCAGAGTGCTAGGATTACAGGCGTGAGCCATCGTGCCTGGCTGATTCACAGTTTTTAAGAAAACAAATTCTCATTGATTTTTCTACCTGCCACTAATCTTCCATTCAAAATTTAACAAATCTTTTTTTTTTCTTTTTGAGACAGAGTCTCACTCTGTTGCACTGAGTAGAGTGCCGTAACATCAGCCTAGCTCACAGCAACCTCCAGCTCCTGGGCTCAAGCAATCCTCCTGCCTCAGCCTCCTGAGTAGCTGGGACTACAGGCACATACCATGACACCTGGCTAATTTTTTTAATTTTAGTAGAGATGGGGTCTCACTCTTGCTCAGGCTGGTCTCAAACTCCTAGGTTCAAGCGATCCTCCTTCTTCAGCCTCCCAGAGTGCTAGGATTACAGGCATGAGCTACCGCGCCTGACCCAACAAATCTTTATATATATATTTTTTGTAGAGATAGGGTCTCACTATGTTGTCCAGGCTGGTCTCAAACTGCTAGCTTCTAATGATCCTCCTTCCTTGGCTTTCCAAAATTCTGGGATTACAGGCATGATCCACCACACCTGGCCACAAAATTTAACAAATCTTTATTAAGCACTTTCCATGCAAGGCATTTTGAAGATTTTAAGTAGGAGAGAACCTAAATGTGAGTATTCAATACCTTGGATTAGGAAATGCTTCTTAGCAATAACACCAAAAGCATGAGGAACCAAAGAAAAAATAGATAAGTTGGACTTTATCAAGATGTAAACCATCTGTGCATCAAAGGACACTATGAAGAAAGTGAAAAGATAACACAGACTGAGAAAAAATATTGGCAAGTTATAAATCTGATAAGAGTCTATCACCCTCCGCTATGACTGGGAACTGAAGGATTATGGACCAGCTAAGGGAGGAAAGAAGGACCCTAATGCCCCCAAAGGCTACCGTCTGGATTCTTCCTGTTCTGTTCAGAATTCTGCCCCAAGATCAAATCCACAAATCCTGGCATCTCTATTGGAGATGTGGCGAAAAAGCTGGGTGAGATGTGGAATAATTTAAGTGACAGTGAAAAGCAACCTTTCAGCACTAAGACTGCAAAGCTGAAGGAGAAGTATGAGAAAGATTTGCTGACTGTAAGTCTAAAGGAAAGTTTGATGGCGCAAAGCGTCCTGCTAAAGTTGCCCCGAAAAAGGTAGTAGAGAAAGATGGAGAAGACGAGGAGGAGGAGGAGGAGGAGGAGGAGGAGGAGGAGGAGGAGGAGGAGGAGGAATAAAAACTGTTTATCTGTCTCCTTGTGAGTACCTCAGAGTAGGGGAGCTCCATAATTGACACATCTCTTACTTGAGAAATGTCTATTGCCCCCACTAGGTTTAATTACAAAATTTGATCACAATCATATCATAGTCTCAAAGTGCTCTAGAAATCATCAGTGGTTTGTATGAAGTGGCCACAGGTGTCTGGAGCACCCTGAAACTGTATCAAAGTTGAACATATTTCCAAACATTTTTAAAATAAAAAGGCAGTCTCATGTTCTCCTCTGTGCACTTTGCTGTTGGTGTGCCAAGGCATTTAAAGATGTTTCTGGCATTTTTTTTTTTTTTTGCATTTGTAAGGTGATGTTAACTATATGATTATTGGCTAGAAACCCTGTACATATCTATAGTTTGTAAAAAGAGCAAAACAACTGAGACCAACTCCTGCTGCTCCTTGCTTGGCATTGAGGCCGTGGGGAAAGATGCCCTTTGGAGGGGCCGTGGCTCAGGATGCGCACTGTGAGCTGGACCTGCTGACAGTGCAGCGGGCATCCATTCAGCTTCAGGTTGTTTGTTTTTGTATAGCGACATAGCATTCTGCTGCCATTCCTAGCTGCGGACAAAGCGGGGTCAGCTGGCATGAGAAGTGTTTGGTTCTTTTTTTTTTTTTTTTTTTTTTTAGTTAAGTGCAGTAGTTTTTAAACTGTTTTAAAGCAAACCATAGAACTCTTCATTGTCAGCAAAGCGGAATTGATGCCACTGCATCAATAAGAGTTCAAGAACCTTCTGTACTTAAACACATTTGCAACATTCTGTTATTTTTTGTATGTAGAATGCTGACATGTTTTTGAAGTTAAATAACCAGTATTACATTTTTTTTTTAAAAAAGAGTCTATTATCCAAAACATATAAGGAACTCTTACAACTCAACAGCAAAAAAAGACAAACAACCAATTAAAAATGAGCAAAGACTTGAATGGATATATCTCCAGAGAAGATATACAAATGGCCAATAAGTACATGAAAAAATGCTTAATATCATTAGTCATTAGGAAACTGGAAACTGAAGCCACAAAGAGATATGACTTTATACCCATTAGAATAGCTATAATTAAGAAAAAACAAAAATAAACAAAAACAGAAAATGACGTGTTGGTGAAGATGTGGAGAAACTGAAATTCTTATATGTTGCAGTTGTGAATGTAAAATGATGCAGCTACTTTGGAAAACAGTCTGGCCATTCCTCAAAAAGCTAAATAAAATATAGCACTTCTATATGATTCAGCAACTCCACCCTTGGGTATATACCCAAGGGCACTGAAAACATGTATTCATATAAAAACTTAAACACAAATGTTTATAGCAGCATTATTCATAAAAGCAAAAAAGTAGAAACATCCCAAATGTTCATAACTCATGAACGGATAAATAAAATGTGGTGTACATATACAATGGAATATCACTGAGTCATAAAATGAAATGAAGCAGTTGGGAGGCCGAGGAGGGAGGATCACTTGAGGCCAGAAGCTTGAGACTACCCTGGGCAACATAGTGAGATCCTGTTTCTACAAAAAATAAAAAAATTAGCCTCAGGAGGCTGAGGTAAGAAGATCGCGTGAGCCCAGGAGTTGGAGGCTGCAGTGAGCTATGATTGCGCCACTGCATTCCAACCTGGGTGACAGAATGAGACCCTGTCTTTGTAAAATGAAATAAGAAAGGAAAAGAAAGAAATGAAGTACTGATTTATGTTACAACATAGATGAATCTCAAAAAACTTTATGCTAAGTGAAGGAAGCCCAACACAAAAGGCCATGTAGTGTAGGTATGGTTCTATAAAATATCCAGAATAGGAAAATACAGACACAGAAAGTAGACTAGTAGCTGCCAGGGGCTGGGAAGGGGAGAATGAGGAGTGACTCAGTGGGGTGTGGGGGGATATGGGGTTTCTTCTTAGGGTAATGAAAATGTTCTAATATTAGTGGTGATGGTTGTACAACTTTGTGAATATACGAAAAACCACTTTAAGTGGCTGAATTTTATGGTGTGTGCATTATACCTCAAAAACTTTAGTTTCCAGTTTCCTAATGACTAATGATGTTAAGCATTTTTTCATCTTAACATCATTAGAAACTAATGTGTAGTAAAAGTTACTACACATTAGAAACTAAAGTGTAGTAAAAGGACTTGAATTAATTGACAGAGGGGCATGTGTGACTTGGGCACTAGGAGAGAAAGGATTTTTTTTTAGTGGGATCCACTTAGGAATAGAACGACTTAGATGGAGGACATCTGGGCTTTGAACAAAGACCATGAATATGAGATCACTTGACACATGCCAATTCCATTCTCAACTATATCTCCTACCTGCTGCCTTCTATTGGCACCTTACCCTTTGCCTGTGAGCATGTTCAAATGCCCACATCCATAACCAACAAAAGGAAATGCCAAAAGCCCCTAATATTTCCCTCGATCCTTTAATAGCATCTAACCGCTCCCCTTTCTCTTTCCTTCTGATACAAAGTTTTCTGTTCCAAATATTCATTTCCCAGCCTCCCATTTACTCCTCAAATAAATGCAGTCTGGCTTCTGGCTCCACCCTTGCGATGAAGCCACAGGCAAAGTTCAATGTAAGTGCAGTGGCTGTTTCTCAATCCTTGCTATACTTGTTACGCTCGACCCCACTGACCAGACCATCCTTCTCTCTACTGTATCTTCCCTTTTGCTCTCAGGGAGTGGTACCATTTATCCTGGTTTTCTCTCCACCTCTCTGCACTTGTTCTTAGCAGTGGTGGCTGGATCCTCTTTTTCTACCTCCATAAGTGTTTATGTGCTCAGCCTACCGCCTGCTTCCTTCCAGGCATCTTCTCCTTAGTCGCTGGAGACCCCCAGATCTCTACTGCAGTCAGATCTCTCTCCGGAGCTTCAGACCCAGTTGAAAACCACCAGCTGGACCTTTCCTCCTGGGTGTCTCACAGGCAGCTGCAGCCTTCTGTGTCCAGATCTGAACTTAGCATCTTTTAGCCCTGCTCCTACAAACAGCTTCTAGTTGAGAAACCATGCATCCTAGGTTCTTCATTCCTGCCCAAAGCTCTTTTTCCATCCCCTACAAGGAATGAGCACAGCCTGTTGATCATATTCCGACTGCCTTTAATTCATCATCAGCCTCCCATTCCTGCCACTGTGCCTTCAGTTCAGGCCTTGGTTAGCTTTGGCTGGATTACTGCGGTGGCCACCCCGTCCACGCTCCCTCTTCCCTTACTTCAGTTCACTGTCCACACAGCCACTGCAGATGTGTCGTATTT